>NC_068975.1:35102750-35421500 GCF_016808095.1 Vigna angularis | reverse complement strand
TTTTTCAATTTGAAATCTCTTATTTTTGAATTTTCAAATCGAAAGATCTAATCTAAATAAGAATAAGAATTTATTCTGAATCTTGATAGTGATATATGTTGTCTATGTAAATCCTAGATGTAAAAATAGGCAGTTTTCTCCCCGGAAAAGAAACAAAGAGGTAAAAAAATAGGGTAAAAGAGGGTAAGTCTAAAAAATTGTCTACTGAGGAAATACGAAAGCCAATGATAAAAAAATGAATTCTAAATTAAGGTACATGTTCGAATTCCATACAGAATATAGATGATATTATCTAGAATGATAGAAAAAAAGAAAAGACTTTCGAAAGATTGAAATTTTCAAAATAACTACAGTAAGCTTAAGAATTCAATAATTGAATTTGAACAAGTAAATAATTAAAGAGGATTGATTGAATAGTACAAAAAAATGAAGTACTAACTTCCATTTCTTATTTCTTTTTGAATTAACCGATCAACTTGTTTTCTTATCGAACATTTCTTTTTTATTTAAAAACTTTTTCGGAAAAAAAAATTGGCTTTTGATATGCGAATAAATCCTACTACTTCCGGTCCTGAAATTTCTTCGATTGAAAAAAAAATCTGGGAGATATTGACCAAATAATCGGTCCGGTACTAGATGTAGCCTTTCCCCCGAGGCAGATGCCTAATATTTACAATGCTCTAGTAGTTACAGGTCGAGATACTGTTGGTCAACAAATTAATGTAACTTGTGAAGTACAACAATTATTAGGAAATAATCGAGTTAGAGCTGTAGCTATGAGTGCTACTACAAATGGTCTAAAGAGAGGAATGGAAGTTATTGATACAGGAACTCCCCTAAGTGTTCCAGTAGGCAGAGCAACTCTAGGACGAATTTTCAATTTGCTTGGAGAGCCGATTGATAATTTAGGTCCTATAGATACTCGTACAACATCTCTCATTCATAGATTTGCGCCTACCTTTATACAATTAGATGCAAAATTATCTATTTTTGAAACAGGAATAAAAGTAGTAGATCTTTTAGCTCCTTATCGTCGTGGAGGAAAAATAGGACTTTTCGGTGGAGTTGGAGTGGGTAAAACAGTACTTATTATGGAATTGATCAATAACATTGCCAAAGCTTACAAAGGTGTATCTGTATTTGGCGAAGTAGGTGAGCGTACTTGCGAGGGAAATGATCTTTATATGGAAATGAAAGAATTTGGAGTAATTAATGAACAAAATATTGCAAAATCTAAAGTAGCTCTAATATATGGTCAAATGAATGAACCACCCAGAGCTCATATGAGAGTTGGTTTAACTGTCCTAACTATGGCGGAATATTTTCGAGATATCAATGAGCACTTCTATTTATCGACAATATCTTCCGCTTCGTTCAAGCAAGATCTGAAGTATATGCTTGGGTCGAATGCCCTTTGTTATGGGTTATCAACCCACTCTTAGTACTAAAATGGGTTCTTTACAAAAAGGAATCACTTCTACCAAAGAAGGACCCATAACTTCTATTCAAACAGTTTATGTACCTACATACAATTTAACATACCTTGCCCCTGTTACGACATTTGCACATTTTAGATTTGTTTTAATTTAATAATTAGTTAAAAAATGATTATCTCTTTATCTTATAACTCTTTTAAAATATTGTTTTCAAATTGAGTTTAACTTTAAAAAAGCTAATTATAATTCAAACCAAATTAAGAAACTAATTAGTTTTAATTTTTTTTTACGAAAAACAAATCGTATTTAGATAATTGTGAGGCCCAAAATAGAGAAAAATAAGCTACCTAATTTGAATAAAAAAAAGTAAGCATTGTAATGGTCAATTAACTTTATTTTTAATTATCCATTAATAAATAAAGTTTTACTAATTCTAAATTTATGATTTTTTAACCAAAATAAATAGAGTTTTATCTCTATCAACTCGCTTTAGGATCGGCCTAACTTATAATACATGTTCTATTATGAATAGAGAACTTTGTGTGTATATTATTCAACTTATCAGAGCAGCACTGTTCACCATTGGCAGTTTATAGTTCCGTCCGTCTAAACTCTTAAGGTTTTCTTATTTTTCGATGATGCAATTTGTCTTTTAAAAAATGATGTCTAGTAATACTCTTTTCTTCTAGAGAAGTTCATCCATTATTTCTGATAAGCTAAATGAAAAAAATTATCTATCATGATTTACTATCAACTTGTATGGTATTTTGCCAAACATTAGTAACTTTTTTTTCTCTCAATTTTTTAAAATGTATTTATTGGTTATAAATTAGAAAATGGGATTTAAAATAAATAACATTTTTTTTCTTACACTCAGTTAAACGAATCTAATTTTTGTTTTAATCTCAATTAAAGGTGTAATTTCACTGTAACTAGAAAAAATCTTTTAGAATTTAGGCTTTCTTCTTTCAACTCTATTTACACGGTCGTTTTTAATTAGTTTTTAAAAAAATCCAGTCTTACTTTTCTAAACTGTTCTATATTATAATTAAAATTATTTACTATAAATATACAACATGTATTTTAAATATTGAAAAATTGTATTATAAAATTAACATAGAAAATCTTTTATATATTATTTTACTTATTTCAAAATAAAGAAATAAATCAAGTTTTTTTTACGGGACAAAAACACTTTGAATGTAGGTTTATTAAATAAAGTACATTAGCTGAAAAGTAAGAAAAAGAATTAGATACCAAGAACAAGAACCTTCAGTAAAACCAATGGACGAAGAGCCTAGTAATGCTGCATTCAGGAACCTCGCGGCGGTGTCAAAGGCGGCGAGGAAAGCCGCCGCAAAGCAAATGGCCTTAGAATTAAATGCAATCCAGACAGCTTATAATGAGCGTGAGGAAAATGACGATTGTGCGCCGGCTGTGAAATACGCCGTTGAAAGGCTCGTCAGTGGTCTTTCTAAGTCCACAGAGGTTTGTGGTCTTTATCTGAAATGTTCGAATAATTTTCAATATTTGCTGGATGTTCGAATTTGATTTAGTCTTTATGTTAGTCAAATTTTAAATCTTTATTTTTCATTTTAAATTTTGTTTCACTGTGACAAAGACAAAGTTTTTAGGCGGTGCATTAATTACTTATGCGATGTTTTTCTTCGTCTCATATTGAATTATAGTATTGTAGATATTGTTTGTATGAAAGAACAGTCATGGGTAGTTTTGAGCGAAGGGTAAAAAAGAGAATGGAAAAAAATATTTCTGGCTTCAATCATCCATAAGATTAAAACTTTTAGTTCTTGGAGACCAATTCTTTTGGACTGATACAACTAGTGTTAGAAAAATATTATGAGTCATAATCCAGAACTACTTTATGGCTTTTGCTGATATATTTGTGATATCTTATTGGCAAGTATACCAAATCATTCCAAGTAATACAGTGAATAAGTAAAAGTATCGTCTTCCAAGGGACTTGTTTAACACATGATAATTCTTCTTTTCATAACTCAATTAGACATCAAAATGTACAAAACAACACAAGAAACTATTTTTGGTATTTTATCAAACAGTTGGTGTGCAAGGAATTTATATTTAAAAGAAACTTAGTTGAAATTGGGTTTCATGAATCATATGAATATACAACTCTGTTCAATATTTCATTATTTCATTCAAACATTCACATCAAGGCATACTAGTCCTAATCCCTTAGTAACTTTCTAAATTAATATATTAAAATGATAATCCCTTAGTCAATTTAACATACAATTTTCATTAAGTCCGATGTTAAGAATGATCAAGTTATCGAGTCTATCCCTAGATCCCAATCACTTAATTGCTCTATCTAAGTTCATGTTCAACGTTACTTTCCAGTAATCAAAGACATTCAAATAACATTATATTTTCATACAATGATAATAAATTCAAGAAAGAGCGAACCAATAATATATTGAATAGAAAAATTACATCAGAGTAAGTTCATTACATCCAATCCCAACGAAAGAGAAATTTAACTACTCCTAGTCATCTAAAACGTACACATTTGAAGCAATCCCTTGCAACAATGGTGTCTTGATGCCTTGAAGTAGTCTCCGGAAGTTCCTGAGATGTTTTCCTTTCTTTCTTTTGTCCGGAACTTCTGTCCGCAGAAGGGAGAAAATGTTTCTGTCGCTCTGTCACGTCTTTTAAAGCCACTTAAATTCATTAATTCGCTCAGCGCACATTCTGACAGTGCGAATTTTGGCTTTCGCTTTGCCAAAGTTGGCTGACAGAGTCTAAATAATACACCATTTCCTGTACAATATTTTACATAACAATCTATTACCTATTACGACTTTTCAATGAGGAACAACATGAATAATAACAAGATTGAGCTTATTTATAAGTATAAAAATAACTTTTTTTCACACTTATCAATTTGGCCGCAAAATCAATTAATTCAAAAGATAGTACTTGAAGAACTGTTAAAACATCCATCTTATTCTTCATACTATGATGGTTTTGACAAGTAATACATAATAGTATATATAGTACAAGTAGGCAACATAGCAAGAGAGATATAGCAGAAGTAATTATATTCAATACGGTTATGCTTGCCTTGCAAAGGTTTTGAGCGTCCCAAAGTATAAAAAGTATGGTTCGTATAAAAAAAATGTATAAATACATTTTTTGTTATGTTGAATATCTCAGTAACTAATTTTAACTTAGGTTTACAAATACATTTAAAAAAAAATGTTGAGTGATTTTGGGTTTGAAAGGAATTTAATGATGATTTGAACTTGGGACTTTGAATCAGTATAACCAGAAAAGTAAAAAAAGCGACAAGAAGGGAGAGAAAACAAAAAAAGCGACAAGAAGGGAGAGAAAACAACACCAGTGGGCAATTTCAAGTTTGACATGAAAAAGTCAAGATTCTCGTGGAAATTTTAAAAGACGAAAATCAAAAGGCAAGTGGGGGCCTTGTTTTACAGATGGATAATACTCAAACAAATTTTAATAGAGGTTTAGTCTAATACACTCATGAAAAGGGAAAAATTACTCAACCAAAAAAAATAGAGATTGATAGATTTGATATTTATATAAGCTTCCCTAAACAGCTCAGCTTAACGTATATATTTACCATCTACAACAATCTAAGACAGATTATGTAAACTCCTGGACACCACAAGGGACAACAGCATCTCATAAAGCCACATAGCAACCCACATTAAAACTGTGCAACACTAATTCATACTTAATCTACCAAATTCACTCCTAACACCACGATTGTCTCCCTTTTTTAGGATTAACTATATTACATATCCTTATGCTTCTGTTAACCACCGAGACAACAGACATATATTGCAATTTATTCCATTCAACCACTGCACATAGCTAGCAACCAGAGAATATCACTGCACTGGAACTATGATCAGGTTAATAAACTACCCATCTACTTTAACATAAATTCAAGCCTACAGAATTACTGATTCAAGTTCAACCCACGAAGAATGACTTCCAACATCATGATTCAAACCTAGAAACCCTGCTTCCAGTCAAAGACCTGTAAAAATCACTTGCATACTGACCAGCACATCCAACCTCTGTACCACTCAGTTCTCATACTTTCAACCAAATGTATAATGCATTGAACCCGGTTTAAAGCCATAGAGTAGGAGAAAATGACAGAACAACATCTAAAGTGGCAGAACACATCAAATGGAGAAGACCCAAAAACCTTAAGTTGTAAAAAATTCATTACTGATTGAATCCATTACTTTCCCTCAAAAGAGTCGTGAGAAATGAATTATGGAAACAAAGTAGAAAACCAAAACTTGATAGGTTTCTGAGAGGTTCTTTATCAAGAACCTATGAGAAACACGCCTCTAAACTCACACACAACCCACGGTGGAACTGAAACAATCTCCTTTATCAAGAACCTATGAGAAACACGCCTCTAAACACGACACCTCCCGTCGAGTCGCGCCTTCTCCTTCTGCCCCGCTGACCTTATGTATGTCGTTACATTCCCCGTCTCCCCTCACAATCGTCGAAGTAGCTCGCACGTTCATCGAGTTCACCTCTCCTCCGTTCCACACTACATCGCGCGCTTGTTGGATCGTGTCTTCCACATCCCTTGCGACCCTGATTGCAGCCATCAAGTCCTGCGGATCTTGAATTCGTACTTGACCCTTTACGTCTTCGCGTAACCCAGCAAGGAAAAAACCCAAAATCAATTCCTTCGATGACCCCTGAGTCTGACCCAACAGTGTCTCAAAACTCCTGATGTAAGACCCTGAAAATTAGAAGAAATAGTAAGTTTTGGGTCATTAGGAGACTAAGAAACTCAAGATGTAACAAGTTGTAACAAAAGTACGAAGTATAGTACAAAATACAATGCTGTCGACTTTGACAAGGTTTAGTATTTCAATTATAACATTTTTTATAAATTAGATATTGAGTTAATTCTTTCTCCATTAGAAAGTAGACTCAAATAGCTTCGATTCGAGTACTCATACGCATAATTCCGACATCGGGAAGGGGTTCAACCGGACTGGAAAAGTTGTCAAAATCAGACTCACTCGCTGAACGCGTTTTGGACGCGTTTTGAACGCGTTTTGACTCAGTAAACGCGTTTTACTATTCAAACACGTTTTCTAGTTATATAAGAGTGTTTTGGGGCTGCGAGAAGTTCCTAAGTTGAACCAGAGGCTAGAGTACGAAGGTTTTGGAGCAGAGGGACTTTAGAGCTGTGATTTGAGTCGGCGGAACGTTCGCAAAGTGTTTTCAAAAGGCTAGCTAAGGAGAAAACCGTAAGGGGAGCTAACCTTGAGTCTTTTTGTTTCTGTATGATTTTAAATTTGGTATATGTTTAGGATTTTGATTCTCTTTATGATTTTAGAATGAAATTCTGCTTCTGTTATATCTTTTGAATTGATGTACGGTTGGGAATTGGGATATGCTTCTGTTTTGATAATTTTGAAGAGATCTTGTTCGTATTAAGCATTTTGAATCGGTGGAAGTTTTTTTTTAGGTATACGTATAGATCGAAGATTTTGAATCTGTTTATGGATTTAAAAGGAGACTAGGTTTTTGATCGGAAATTTTGGATTGTACTAATTATTCGCTGCCTTTTAATTATATGTTTAGTTTAGATGTTTATAAGATTTGGATGAATATGGGTTGTTGATAGGAGATGAGTTTTTGGATGTCTAGAAAGTCTGTATGATGAAAGGAATAGTCGTTATAGCCCGGGAAGTGAATTTCCGTGATTTTGGAATGGTAAATTCGCTTGAGTGAATGAGTCAACTCGCTGGAGCGAGTTATGCGTAACAAATTTAGTGTTTTAATGTTTTTGACGTTTTGGGAGTTCTGGATGCCGTTTTGGACGTTCTTTAGGTCGATATGGGGGGTTTTGACCCTTCCGGAGCCATTGGTGAGGGTATCCAAGCTGTTTGAACTACTTAAGGGTTCGAATTAATAGACCATAAAGAGTTATGTGTTAATAAGTGATGTTTCTGTGAGGATGTGAAATGTCTGAGTATGTAAGAGTTATTTTCTTAAGATATGACTAAAGATGATAATATGTTGACATGTGTATTTATGAATGGAAAGTGTAGAATAGAGTTCCAAGGAGGAACTCCTTGTTGATTTTGTGTCAAGTACTGTACATATGAATATAGGAACTCCGGTTTAGGGGTTCATTCTTATGCTCTCAATAGTCTCGATCTCACTTAGAGAGAAAGCTATGTGGTGGAGAGTGGGAAATCCTTACCGAAGATCTACAGTGGGGTGGACAAAGTAGGAAGGATGTAGCTTCAGTGGTGGTATTCATATCCGAAGTTCCCGCTTGGGGAATAAAGTAGGATAGAATATTTAAGCTAGCCAATAAGTGCATCCATATCCGAAGATCCAGTTTGGGGGACAGAGTAGGATAGGATGTAGTTGAGTAAAGTACCACTGTAAGTGTAGAACTAACTAAGAGTTCAATATTCATACGATTATCTAGATGAGTGAATTTACGATGAGTATAGTATGTTTATTGTATTATTGAGTAATTTAACTTGTAAGTTGGAAAATTGGTTATTAATTTAATTTACCATAACATTTTATGTTGCATTAGCTCACCCTTGCTTTGTCTGTTGTGTGGTTGTTATTTTGTGTTATGTATTTTGTCTGGCGATGATCATCCGGTAGATGGGAGCAGAAGTTGGTGATATGCCGGCGGAGCAAGCTTTAGATGGAGGATCGACGGAAGCTTAGTTAATAGAATGAGATTTATATTTTTAGTCTCTATTTTAAGCTCGAACTGTATTTAGTTTGAATTATGAGTGAGGGTTTGTATAATAATGAGGAAAACTATTATTCCTCCTCCTATCAACTGTTCTATTGTATCAATGATGTAAGAACTCTATTATAGTTTAATGCTATAATAATTGGGATGTTACACCTGACATACTCTTCCAGCGCTCTTTCTTGCCTCAAGGTGGCCATCTGTTCGTAAACCGTTCCCCGGAACCCACCACCGAATCGATTGATCAACCCATCCTTCAAACCCATCCACGTCCGATTCTTGGTTTTCTCACGCCAATACTTGAACCAATAACTCGTGCTTCCCTCCATACTAATGTAAGCGAGTCCTTATCCTCCTCTGCTACCTTCTGAATGTCAAAAAATCTTTCAGCCCGATTAATCCAAATGTATGGGTCTCCGCCTTCGAATGATGGCAGTTCCACCTTCTTCCTCTAATTGAACGCGATTCCCCTAGTATCGCCCCTCCCTGAGTTCTCGTTCACCGAACTACTGCTCCCTTCAGAACCACCCCCTTGATGGTTCGAACCTCCCCCATCATTCTCATCAATTGCTGCACGTCATGTCTGATTGTCGCGGTCTCATCTTTGATTCCATCAACCGTGATCTCCAAGTTATCTAACCTTCCCTCCGTCTCGTTCCCCATCGCTGGCTCTTCTCCTTCGTGATCTGGCAGGTCGGACCAAATGATAGGTTCTTTATCAAGAACCTATGAGAAACACGCCTCTAAACTCACACACAACCCACAGTGGAACTGAAACAATCTCCTTTATTCAATATGCAGGTAATGGTTACAGAAAGAAGAGAGCTTAACCTCCCTCTATCAGGACTAACAAGTTCCTGATCAAAACAAATGAATTCACTAACTCCCCCTCCACTTACAACTAATCTCCCTTATATACAAGGTATCCTCAACCGACCCCCTAACCCTCTTAACTGCCTTAGACAATTAAGTTATGTAATTGTCTTTCTCCTACTATACACAAGAAGATGTCTAACAGTTTCTGATAAAGAAACCTTATCTCTCACCCAACTAACACAAGCAACAGAGCACAAGTTATGTATAACCTCTGACTTTATTGATCTCCAAGAAAAAATACAAGAATGAAGTAATCAGAGAGCCTAATCTCCCCCAACAAGACTAACAGTCTGTTATACACTTCAATTGCCAAAAGTCCCTCTCCTCTCCCCATCTCAACAATTTATACAAAAGTATATTCTCACTCTTCCTAACTGTGTTAACTCCCTCTAACTGTTAACTAACCTGTCCGATACAGTGGTCTTGTTTAGAGCTCTGTAATCCACACAAAAGCGCCAACTCCCATCCTTCTTCTTCACGAGGATGACTGGGCTGGAAAACGAACTCGTACTGTGGCGTATGATCCCAGCCTTCAACATATCATCCACCTGTTTTTCGATTTCCCCTTTCAGAATGTGAGGATAGCGATATGGCCTCACATTTATAGGGTCTACACCCATTTTCAATTTGATTCGGTGCTGTATGTGACGTGTTGGAGGCAGCCCATGCACATCTTGGAATAAGTGATAGTGGGTTTGCAGCAGCTTTCCCAGTTCCACCTGCTGCTGGCCTGTCACATCTGTTCCCCACTCACCATTTTCAGTTGTCTCTATTGCACTTAGACCCCACACCAATGCTCCTGACTCAACGTTATCTCCCAGCTTCCACAAAGATCTTGCTTTCACCAGCTGGCGCGATAGGGCTGGATCACTCTTGATCGTGATCGGTTTATTCCCCACCATATATTCCATTGTCATGCTACCCCAATTCGTCTGAACTTCTCCCAACTTAGCCAACCATGCAACCCCCAGAATAACGTCGACACCCCCCAACTCAGAAACATGGGACTCTTCCTCCACATCCACCCCCTCTATCGGATAATCACCCCTTCGCATCGTCCTTGGGTAATCCGTCGACATCCGTCACCCAAACTCACTGGATATGGTACCGTATCGATCACTGACAAGCCCAGCTCCTCCGTGGCTCTCTTAATGATATAATTGTGGCTCGCTCCGCTGTTTATGAGCACTACCACCCTCCGTTCACCAATTTTCCCCGCCAACTTCAAGGTTCCCGAGTTGGTCCAACCTTCTGCCGAGCACGTGGACAATTCCATCACTTTTTCCTCCTGGTTGTCGTTTACCTCTCCCTCTTCCCCTTCGTCTTCGTCCTCGGCCAGCAATAACACCCGTAGGCTCCTCTCGGCGCATCGATGGCCTGGTGCAAACGGCCCGCCACATCGGAAGCAACGCCCCTCCTCCTTTCTCTTTAGAAACTCGGGCTAGGGTAAGTTTCGAACCATTCGACCTCGACCTTCGCCCCCAATCTCCATGCTTCCCCTCGCTACAGTGTTAACCGCTGCTCCCTCCCTCCTCGCCGGTCCTCCACCCTCGGTTCTTCCAAACGGGTTCGTCGCTGTTTTCGCCGATGTCGATCGCGTCACTATACCCATTGATTGCGCACCGAATGGGTTCATCTTGGGTCCACTAGCCTGGCTTCCCTGCGCTTTCATCATCACATCTTCTACGTCGTGCACGATCCTCATCGCCTCCATCAACGCCGATGGGTTTTGGATCCACACCTGACCCTCCACGTCCTCCCGTAAACCGGCTAAGAAGTAACCCATCACCTGTTCCTCTGGAATCCCCATTGTCTGCCCCATCAAGACTTCAAACTGACGCACAAATTCCTCGACTGTTCCTTCTTGACGCAGAGTAGCCAGTCGCTCGAATATGGTCCCCCTGAATCCACCACCGATGCGATTAATCATGGCTTCTTTCAACCCGTTCCACGTTCGGTTTCTCGCCTTCTCTTTCCAAAAAGTGAACCAGTACGTCGCGCTGCCCTCCATGCTTACGTAGGCGACCTCCACCTTTTCTTCATCATCCGTCACCCTTTGTATATCGAAAAACCTTTCTGCCCGATTGAGCCAACTGAGTGGCTCGTCCCCGTCAAAGGTGGGTAACTCAACCCTTTTCCTCCAAGGCTTTTGCGTTCCATTTCTTTCGCCGCATCCACCGCCTCCGGCCTCCTCATTCCCTCTGTGTCGGTTATCATTCACGGAGCTATCCTCCGAATTACTCTCCGTGTGATTTCCCTGTCTTTCCAGCATTTTCATAATTTGTTGTAAATCACGACGTACCGTCGTCGACTCTGCCTTCATTCCCTCCACCGTTATCTCAATCGCTTCTAATCTTGCCCCCGTCGTCGTCTCCATCACTTCACCTCAGCGTCCACAAAATTTGTATCCGGCAGGTCGGACCAAATTGATAGGTTTCTGATAAAGAAACCTTATCTTTCACCCAACTAACACACGCAACAGAGCACAAGTTCTGTATAACCTCTGACTTTATTGATCTCCAAGAAAGAATACAAGAATGAAGTAATCAGAGAGCCTAATCTCCCCCAATAAGACTAACAGTCTGTTATACACTTCAATTGCCAAAAGTCCATCTCCTCTCCCCATCTCAACAATTTATACAAAAGTATATTCCCACTCTTCCTAACTGTTAACACAGTTAAGCAACTAACTCCCTATAACTGTTAACTAACAGTTAACTAACCTCTCCTCCTCCTTACATACACTCTCAACTTCCTATCAAAACTCGACAAAAATAAAATAAAGAAAAAAAGAAGATTTATTGGAAGTAAGATTTGGCGAATGTTGCACGAAAAAATAGATTTGGCGAATGAGGTTCCCGAAGGTTTAGATCGTTTGTCAGTAAGGTGAGAAGAAGAATGTCGAACTGTTGATGTTTCAATGAGAAGTTTCACTGGTGTTTGTATATGCAGTGGTACTTTCTTGAAAGAAAGTGGTTTGATTGAAAAAGGGGGCTCAACCCACCCTGAAACTGTCCCAACCCATTCTACTAAGGGCTTTTGGGGCTGGGGGCTTTCAGAAAGTCCCTTGTTAAGTGGGTCACTAAAATGGGACTTAATTTCTAATAGGGCTGGGGCTGACCTATGGGTGGTGGATTAAAATGACACCTCTAATTAGAGTGTTGGAATATGCTTTATCTTTTATTTTAATGGTTAAAATATGCTTGATGTTTTCAATATTTGCTCGCTGATCTTTTACTAAAATAATATTTTCTTTATTTCTTTTTCAGTGTGCGATGGTAGGCTTTGCAACAGGTTTAGCTCAATTAGTTGCAACGGTTCATAATATCAAAGTTGATTCCTTACTTAAACTTATAGTGAGTTTGCATAATGTGACGCCATTCATGAACGATAAGGTAAGAAATTAATGGCGTTATTTTGTTTTATTTTACAATTACATAGAATTTTTTATATTCTCGAGTACGAGGATAAAACTTCGTATTCGTATACGTTTCTAGGGGTAATATTTGTATCTCCTTTTGAAATTACAGGAGGTACACGGTCGTCTATTGGGCCGCTTGATGGCCTACAAAGCTTTGACGCTATCAGGAAGATTTAGTATGGAGTATCATAAAGATAACCATACTTCCTCCATAAAAGAATTCATATCTGCAGTGATATGCATTGCATACCGATACCAGAATTTGCAGTTGCCTGCCGTTTATGTAATTTTAACTTTAGTAAAGAAGGTTTGTATATAAGTTTTTTTATAAAATGAATGTTTTGATTGCTTGCTTATTACTTATTTTACTTATTTTATCATTGTAGCTGCCCCTGGAGGCCGTCACTAGACATATCATAGGAGCTCCTGAGCTACAGGAATGGTTTGACGTTGCAAGAGAAGTATTCAATTATTTTAGTGATGATGACACATGTAACCTCATCCAAGTATTGTCTCTTATTAAGAGACATCTAGATACAACTGAAGATGAGGATGATGATACTGAGAGTGATAGCCAAACAGCATTTGAGAGTGATAATAGCCAGAGTGCAGATGATGAAGACAAGGATGATAATGGCCAGGCAAGTGACTATATGGAGGAAGATGATTTGGGGATTGCCCAGATATTGGAAGAAAACAACAAAAATCATGCTTATTCCCAGCTTCTGGACAAACTTAAAATCCTTACTCTATTGAGAATTTCCACTCACAAGGATCCAGGCAAGAATAATTTATCATTTTTAACGTTTCCTTCTTTTATTCTTTTAGTGTCTTTTATTTTTTTAATATATTGCTCATAGTATTGTGTTTTGCTTATGCAGATACGTCTCACGTTCGTAGAATATATCTAAAATTGGCACAGGCCTTTATTCAAAAAGGGAAAGTGGATGAGGGAGAACGAATATGGGAAAAACTACAAAAACCCATATTTAGAAGAACGGATTATCCAGGTGATTTCACAAATTGTGAACCCTATATCTCATTTCAATGAACAATGTAATTAATCAACTTAATCTTAGTTCAAACACTTAAACATCCAACGTGGCAGACAAAAAATAGAGCAGATCAGTAATCACGTGGCAATACTGTTTGCCATATCCACTGAAACTTAACACCGTCCAATTTTAAGGACTATTACTCAGAGTTTCAAAACAATAAGGACTAAAAACCATCAAAGTTCTGAGTAGGAACTAAAACCAAAATCGCTTGATAGTTCAGAGATTAAAAACATATTTAACCCAAAAAAATATACTCAAAATACCTATATACATGCACGGGTGAATGTTAAACCTGTGATAAAGATGCTCTTAAACTAGAGCAAAACTATAGCCGAATATTAAACTTAATTTCTATTATAATTTAACGTTTGATAATATAAGCTGATACATTAAGATAAAGAATCAAATTAACCTAATCTTATATTTAAAATTTAATAAATTTTAAATTTAAATAAATAAGTCAGTAAAACTTTTGGGTATGTCGTAGTACGATAAGATTTGGTGATGGCGTTGGGTTGGATCCCACCAACTATTTTTGAATTGAATGGAGCCAATCTTTGTAGCATGTGTAGATTTATGACATTCCTCAAAAATTACTTTTTGCACGATTTGATTGCATTCTAATCCTATAGTCTATGCTTCAAATAATTTAATATGATGTCTACCTTATTGCACCCTCTTACCTTCAAAAACACTTCATCTCAATCTTAGATATTATGTGCTTCTAATCATAACTTTCAAAAATATAACACTTTCATAATGCTTTTTATCTTAAGTCTTCTTTTCTATTAATTCTTTTTCAGACAATTTTTTTAATTATTATCTACTATTCGTCTTTTTATTTTTTTTCCCCAAATTCAGTCTTTCATATTTAATACATACATAGTTTAATTTAGTAATCAATCTCTACATGTTTCTTTTTTCTTTCTATATTTCTATCTATCATCATGAATCATTCGGGAATTAAACAATAATTACTTCTTTTGAGGTCGCATGCAAAAATCCAAAAAATACTGTTTATAAATTTATATATTTTCTTAAAGTTAATTGATTGTATTCGAATAATAAAAATCTTTATTGATTTTTTACATGATATATGTCTATGTTCGGTCACTGATTCATTTACTTTTATTTCTCCGTGTGGAAAACCCGTTATGCCTTATCGCTTAGATTACTTTAAAAGATCAGATCATTTCTACAACTTTCATTGTCAGCCGTTAAGATGTCCTTAGGAACTCAAAATAATCAACTGTAATGTCAAAAGTTAAATGTATATTTTATTCGTAATTATTTTTAAAGACTATATTTTTAAATTAAACTATATTTGTTTCGCATATGTAATTTATAAAGTCATATAAGTTATTTTTCGTAATAAACATTTCTGAAGTGTTTTTTCTATTTAATAAATTGAATATTGTAAACTATAATATAACTTAATAAACTTATTTATGATTAATTTAGATTTTAAAAGGTTAATTTAAATAGTATTTCTCACTTTTATTTTTCAAAGTTTTCCGGATATTGAAAATAAAATATCTCATTATCCAAAAGTGATCTATGGGAGACATATATACTAATTTTGGTCCCTTTCAATGTAGATAAATCATCATTAACTAGCACGTGATAGTCGATAAACGGATATGAGTAGCTAATAAAGTTTGTAGTTATATTATGTATTAATTATTGTCAATTCATTATATTTGTGTCCTCTTTTTGAAGAAGAGGAATACAAAATGACCACGATATATGAAATTAGCATGGTCATATGAAAAAAACATCACATATAAAGATTTTTAATTACCAAATGTATTTGGATTTACAAGAATTTGATAAATAGCTTGATCATCATTAAAAGTATCAACTTAGGGTTCAAGCAATATCAAGTAATTGATATCGACCACTCATTTTATCAAAAATAATATATCCAACGGTTTACAGAATAATCCTACCGTGAACCGTCACCTTAAAACTATCTGCTACTGGTATTCCTTGATTTACGTGTATTTAATTAAATATTATATCCGGCTGACTAATCATGATATTATAGCTTAAAAATACTCGCTATAACATTACTTACATGGTACTATAGAAATTAGTCAAAAATATTAAAGTAATACACAATAATATACAATAAATGAATTTATGCAATTTATTATTTTACAATAAAGAGAGATGAAAATAAAAAAGAGAAAGGCATGTGATATAATAATCAATGGGTTAAACGGTGATTAAAAAAATCTTTAATTAAAAGTTGTACAAGTAATATACCTAATATAAAGAAACCTGTAACATAAAAGAAGCCTTTCAAAAATTATTTATATAAGTTCATAAATTGTTTAAAAAGGTATTTACAAATCAGAAAAAATAAAATAAAAATCCAAAAGCTTAAAAAAAGGGAACAAATGAATTGTTTCATTCCAATCCTCCAAAATGAAAAACAAGAAGGTAAATTACAATTAAAGACAGACGCCAATTGCGACCTTTTGAAACAGGCAGACTTACAAAAATGCCCTCAAGAAAATTGGAAAGTAATAGTAATATCTTATTTTAATCCTTTTAAATTTTAACTTAATGCGCCATAGAAAAACACTTATAAATTAATTTTGTCAATTGATGAAGCTTCTGTAATTTTATATTAGTAAATATGATTCTTAAAAAAGTACAAGTATGTGACTTTCATTTTTTATTTTTTAAAATAAAACGAATTTTAGAGATAAAAGAATAAATTAATGTACAGAATTTTAAATTTTCAAAAATAAATTCTTGAAGATAAAAGTATAGACCTTTCAAGCATTGTTTAACCACAAACATAGAAATTTCTTTTACAACTTATTTACGATTTTCTTTTTGTACAGAGAGAATGAACATAATGCCCCGGACGAAGATTAACAAGTTTAAATGGTTGGAACTTATAAGTCTAGATTATTTGCTATTTTATATGACATGATTATTATGTTTGATTAATAATCATATATGATAAAAAAATTAAATCCTTTTAAAATAAACTTTTCCAGAACTAAATTTAAACCTATATGTGTGTTTGAATAAACTAAAAAAATATTCATCAATATGTCTACACATTGAAAGATAACTTTGTCTGTCAAACTGCTTACGAATGATTTGAGTTCAACTTGATAAATATTTAATTAAATTGATCTGTTTAATTAATAAACAAACTTAGACTTAAGAGTAAGCTCGTATTTAGATAAAATATTAAAAAGATTCTATCTTAAGGTCAGATTCATACATTTTTAATAATAAATTTGAAAGACCACCTTCAAACCTTAGGATTTTTACTTGATAAAAAGGAATTTATGCATGAGAAACTCATAAAAGTAATTACTAACATGAAAAGAGAAGAAAAAAAAAGGAAAGAAAATGAAAAAAAAAAGTGATGGCAAAAATGTAAATAAATATGTATAAATGGGGGAAAGAAGAAGGGATGGGATGCGTAGCCATCAGTGGTGCGTAGAGGGAAAGCTATCAAAGCCAACAAATAAGGTAAAGTGGATAAGAATTATTTAATTAGTAATTATATAATAATAAATTAACAATAATAATAACACAACTAAGAATAATATTTGAGGTAGTTGTGCCACGTGTCCTACCGAAAGGTTTTGGTGATGGCTTTGAAGAAGAGTGTGTGTGACACTGTGAACGTGGCTATAGTGGAGTTGAGAGAGAGAACGCATGAAAATTTGTAGTGGGTTTTGGTTTAGGAGTTGGGTTTAGAATCTTGTTCGGAATTGTGAGAGAGTTATGTACATAGCTTCCATGGGAAGGTCTTTCAAGGACTCTCTGAAACTGCTTGAAGCTGATATTCACCATGCCAATACCCTGTCAGTTTTTCTTTTTTCTTTTTTCCTTTCATTCATCCTTTCATTTCAATTTTTCGCACCCCTTTAAGAAAAACACGTTGTTGTGATCAAGTTTGCATTTTTTTAATATGGTAGACTCAGACACCCTTCATTTATCTTTTCTGAAAAATAGTGTTTTTTTATATTTTTTTTCATAATTGGATCATGATCACGAGTGAAGTTTATTTTGGTATAGGGAATGATTCTCTGGGGTTTATCCTCTGATTTTTGCTTTCCTTCTCAGTCAACCGTCAATTTTCGTAAATAAAAATATTGAGCATTTAATTTTGCTGCAAATACATCGTTCATGTAATTTACAATTTCCGTTATCTGCACTTGTGGAAATTTTAGTACTTCAGGAACCCGGACCTAACAAACAGGGAAACCTTTGGTGGAGTTCTTCATCTGGCTTGTTTGCTTGTTAGTGACATTATATTTACGAGTAACTTCTGGTTTTTAATTTTCTAAATGACTGTATTTTACTGTTTCGTCCTGTATATTGTGCCCAAAACTTTGACAATCTGGGCTTTCGTTATGCTGGATTTGTGTGGTTACGAGAAGAGAATTTGTTATTGCTTTCACTGTTTCGTTTATTTGTCTTGTTTGTGTCTATAGTGACAATATTTTTCTCCAGTCATATGTGTGGCATTTTGTCCCTTTGGCAGGGGTTGGATGGTCTCTTGAGTGATTTGGTTGACAATCAAACAATGCACGATTATTTTTTATCACGATTTATTTCTTCCTGACATCTGATATGCAGTGCATTATCTTTTTCTGCGACAGCGCCATGCTGCCTAGTTGCTTGTGTGTGTGTGTGTTTGTGTTTTCTTTTTTGATTCAGTATTTTGAAGTTTGTTGTGTTTATGATGAGCCTTTAGAGAAACTTGTCTAGACAGGCTACAGATAACATACTTGAGTTCTGAATGGTGTCCAATGGAACGTTGCATTTTTTTTCCATGTCGCCAGCCATTCTTCTTGCTTATATTTATCACTTTACACGCAATTGGGTGTGCAGGGCATCAGATTTTCCAAGGGAATATGACGGTGCATGCCTTCAAATGAGAATGTCATACAGTATGGCAGCACACCTATTTCTCTTTTTGGTACAATGGACAGATTGCAATCTTGCCGGGGCCCTAGGATTGTTAAGAATCCTAATATACAAGGTATGGTCCAAGGCGTTTTGGGTTTTGGATGTTCGTATTAAACTCAGAAATTTGGTCAAGGTGACAACTGACAAATTTTCCTCTCGCTTCAGGTTTATGTAGATGGGACAACTACCATGTCTACCCATGAAAGGAAAGCAAGTATTAGAGAATTCTATGGTATATTTATACCTTTTTATGTAATAACTAGCAAGTTTATTTGCATTTATTCTATTTGAATCGCTGATGTACTGAATTTCTGCATTGATCAGCGGTCATATATCCCTCATTGTTGCAACTGCAAAAAGGTGTAACTGATACAGAGGACAAAAAACAGAAGGCTGTATGCTTGGAGAGGTATCGGAAAAGAGATGAAGATGAGCACAGGCAGCCTTCGGATATAGACATTGAAAGGGAAGAGGAATGTGGAATATGCATGGAGATGAACAGTAAGATTGTGTTACCCGACTGCAACCATGTCATGTGCCTGAAATGTTACCACGAATGGTACTTTCTCTTGCTGATGCTCACATTTCGTCGTTTATGGTCATGAATTGTTCATGTTAAGAAGTATGAAATTGTGAGGCTGTTTCTTCTACTTCTAGGTTCTCTCTACTTCTCTTGGAAAATGTTTTATGGTAGCTTTTTGTTTGGTTCTTTTAGTTTCATGCCTACTAATTAGAGCTGTGTTGCATAAAGTGTCACTTCTATAAACTGTAATTTGTCGAATCTGCTTGGTTTTTTTGTAGATTTTGGATTTGCTCAGTTTGCTTCGACCATAATTGTTTGACGATGTTAAGTAATGGTTTCTTCCATAGCAGCCTTTGCAAGTAGTGTAATAGAATAGCAGAGCTTCCACATAATTTCCTTCATATTGAGCTGACCTCTGTTATGGTTGTCATTTGGTTCAAAGAACCTCTGCCCGAACCTTACTTGAGATTTTCATCTCATTTGACTCCCCCGTTTTGGTGTAATGATAAAAATACACAACCTAAAAAAAGATTGCAGTATTCCATTATCTGCTGAGCAAAGCTACTGTTTTTACGATAAATTTTTAGCCAACCTTCTTTGAAAAATTATTTCTTTTATTATCCCTATTTCTGGATACACAATAAATATCTAGAATCAATCTGACCACCAGTGACCTGGTTTTAGAATTCTGTGTCTGCGGATGTGATGCCATAACAGGCACTATATGCATTTGTATGTGTCTGTATATAGGTAGGGATTTTCAATTCTCATTATTCTGTTATTGCTCTTAATATAAGTATTCAATTAAAAAGTAGCAGATATGGGAATGAATTAAAGAGAAGTTGGTTGCAGCTGTTATGTCTATAATAGGTAGCTGTGAAAGCTGGTTATATTCTATATTCATAGTTTCTTAGTTTATGATGTATTGATATATCAGAAGTGATGTATTTGTATCGTATTCATAACTGATACTAATACTAATATAGTAAACTTGAATTTGCATTGTTAGTATGCATGTAGCCCTCAGAGTACTGGTCAACCTAAAAGTTATTACGCAGGAACTTGGAAGAGGGAAAGTGCACTAGTATAAGTTGGGACCGGATGATCATGTTGAATTTAGGAGGAGATATACAATGAAGTTGCTAAATGTAGAAGAAAAATTTTCAGTGAGGTTTTAGAGAACGGAAATGGTTCTTTGAGTATGCTAAGAGTAAATGAATGGACTTCCTATGAATATTAAATTCATTTTAATATGTGATACATGTACTGTGCGTTCAAACAGATTAGGTGTGAATAAATTTTATTTTAGTTATGAATGTACACATTTTAATTATTTATACTGTCATACTGGTATCTTTTTTTAAAGAAAGGCTACCTCTGTCTTTGTACTGCATCAGATACTCATATTTGGTTCTATACAAGCTAAGACCCCAACCAATTAGTTCTACAGTCCACTAGACTATTGTGATAGGTAGAATTAAAGAGCGAAAATGTTGAAGACACCAAAAGGTGCAAAGGCATTGTATGGAAAGGGTCCAATACCTTCTTCTATGAGGTTCAGCTACTTGAATTTAAGGGTGATTATGCCTCATAGCAAAGGTGCTCTTAGCAATTACTTGATTTAAGACATTGTATTTGGCAAAACTCAGCCGTTAAAAACTTTCAGGTTTTAATTTCAAAATGTTGGCCACCACTTGAACTAACAGGCACATTCACTCATTTTTTTTTTTATGTTTTTCT
Source organism: Vigna angularis (assembly GCF_016808095.1). Classification (NCBI taxonomy): domain Eukaryota; kingdom Viridiplantae; phylum Streptophyta; class Magnoliopsida; order Fabales; family Fabaceae; genus Vigna; species Vigna angularis. Next base: position 35,400,718 of record NC_068975.1, on the reverse strand, counting down.
ATTCTTCTGTATGCATGCTTATATTTTATGTGATAGTTTAACACTTATTTATCTTTTTGATTTAAAATGTTTTTTTACACGTGGCAGATTAATGTTATTATTATTTATTTTGTATCTCACTGTCCCATAGATGTGCATTTTTTGGTGTCTGCAAGTTTTTACTGTTACCTTTTGATTAGTTTTTTAAAGAACTTTATGATTTCAATATTGCATTAGCTATGGTAAACATCAATAGTTGTAAAAATAGTGCTAGGTTACGTGTTTATGGACTACTGCCTTTTTACCAAATATTACATGGTCCTGTATTCTCTGCATTTCTTCAGGTGAAGAAGTTAATTTTGTATGCTATGGTTTTTCGACAGTTTTTTCCTATTTGGATGTTTCATGGGATAGGAGGGTGGACCCTGATTTCTAATTCCAGTTATCCACAAGTATTATATTTTTTCTTCTGATATGTTGCTGGTGCTGAAATTGGTGGGAAAATGTAATGTATTATGTTTTGAATAAAAATGAAATGGGTCTCTGTATTGTGCCTAACTGGGAAGCCATCCAAGTAATATACATGTATCTTGCACCTTGCGCTTTAGGGATAATTTGTTTTTTTTTTTAATTGCTTTAGGGAAACATTTTTGTGAAACCTTCAATGTTGTATTTTAGTATCAAGTCAGAGCAACAAACTTCAAGGGAAAAGGGACTAAAGTTGTATTATAGAAGGAAAAGAAAGGGGTAAAAGGGTAGCAACAGGAGGTTTGGAGAGTTAGTTAGTTCAGTTTTCTCTATAAGTAAAACTCCTTTAGGTAGAGAGGGGACTATTGTTGTAAAACTGGACTGATTCCAGTGGAAAGGAGTAGTCTCCTTTGGAAGAGTAGTTGTATACCTTGGTTCTTGGCTTGTAACGAGTTTTCAGTAATAAAGAGAGGAGGTTAAGAATCTTTTTGTGTACTGTTGTTTTTTTGTTAGGCTTTAACCTTTTCAATTCTGAAAAGAGGATTCAAAGATTGTGGTAACTTGATTGTTCAACGAGTGCCTTTCATGTGCTGAAGTAAATTCATTAAACTCTTCATATGGATTGAAAGTGAATTCGTACCAGGCACATCTAGGAATCTGGTTTAGTGTTTGGGAGATCTTCTAAGAGTGTTCAGTCACGAGGTGTTTTATTTGCAACTGAAAAAAGTGCATAGGGAAGTGTTATGTCCCCCATTTACAGCCAATCATATATACAACAAACAAGCTTTACACTGGTCAGTGACAATCATTGCTATCTCATACCTTAGTCAAAACTTTTGATGCAAGAAAGAAGCAAGCATCAAGTTTTACAAACCCGAAGACTGATTTGATTGATTTAGTGAAATTGAGCTGAAATTCGGAGAAAGAGTTCTCCTTCTCATCCAAAGATTTCTCCTTTCACCACACCTTAGATTATGTATGGTTCTTCCAATCCTCTTTTAATTTTTATGGTGTGACATGACTTTCTCTCGTTAATTCTTTAACCAAATCTCCATACTTGTGGTCAGATTCTCATTTAGGCCTTGTTGACTTGAAGAGATTTGGGAGAGAGTAATTGAGGGGATTTGAAGATAAATTTTTTTGTTGTTTATTTGAGTGAATTTGGAGGTAAGTGAGAATGAATTTGGAAGTGAAATTTGTGAGAATTAGTGCAGGATTTGATTGACGTGACAAATTAAAAAAATTTACTTTCAAATTCATCCTCATTTACCTCCAAATTCACTCAAATAAACAACAAAAAAATTTCTCTTCAAATTCTCTCAAATCCCCTCAATTACTCTCCTTCAAATTCATTCAAGTAAATAAGGTCTTAATGTTTGTACATCGTGTCTAACTACACGAAATTTTATTTTACATCATTTTACCTGCCAGTACGTGCTTTGGTTGAGTGTTCTGTTGTTCAGTTCAAAATTACATCATTGTATTTGCGATGTTTTGCAGGAGAACAAGATCACAGTCATGCCCCTTTTGCCGTGACAGTCTCAAGAGAGTAAACTCAGGCGATCTCTGGGTGTTCACTGATGGTAGGGATGTTGTAGACATGGCAACAGTGACAAGAGAGAATCTTAAAAGGCTTTTCATGTACATAGATAAGTTGCCTTTGATCATTCCAGACTCTCTTTTTGACACTTATGACTCTCATCTAAGATGAGTGGTTTTAATCAGTGTCTCTGGTGTTGGAGGGGCAGTTCCTTTCAATTTAGTAACATAAACTCGGAATGTCATTTGGTAAATTTAGTCTATAGAGTCGCAGTGTTGCTTCCCACGTCTTGCAAAAAAGTTTCCAACCCTGAGTTTACTGCGGGTTGGTGGTGAAGATGAGTATGTGCTCATTTGTCTTTGTATATCCTGTACAGATTCAATTGCTTGTTCAGAAGAGATCTGTTTCCATATTCCGTGTCTCAAAACAGTATATTTTCCATGGATCCCACCTATTTAGTTTTGAATGGAGCAAAATCAGTATCTATAATGTGATTCAATTCTCTTCACTAGTATTGTACCAACACATCCTTTAATGCATTCATTCCACCATTAATTGCATTTTGTCTGAAACTATAAAATCATGAGAGAAAGGCTTGTCAGATCCACAAATTGTTTTGTAATTTTCATAAAATTTAAACTAATAGACAATAAAGAGTTTGTAAAAAAGTGGGTGTTCAAAAGCAAGAAATTTCCACGAAATTTGAGCCCAACTGCTCTTCTGATTCATAGCAGCTGCCCTGCGGCAAGTTTTTTTTTTTTTTATATTATAATTATAAGAGATAAAATTATTGTCCATCTGTTGGACAAGTGTTCGTTTGTTATTGAAGCAAGCTAGAACCACAACTTCTGGATGTAAAACCACTCATTTTGGACATGTTATTGTACATATTAAGAACATTAAGAAGGCAAGGCGAAATATTCTAAAGCATATTCCCCCTTCTTTGTGAAAAGCTTGATAAACCGAAGGAAAGTAAAACATATTAGATGCTTCCAAATAAATGAAAATTAGAAAGAATAATCATATAGTGGAGAGTAAACTAGCCACTTTCGTGTTTGTGTGTGTATATATATATATATATATATATATATATATATATATATATATATATATATATATATATATATATATATATATATATATATATTATTTTAGCTTTGATCCGATCAAATAAGTACAAAGAAATTATTTTATTTCATTTCTTCCGAATTTCAATTTTACTTTGAGCATCCCAATTCCTAACTTTTATTCTTTTCAATTACTTATTTTAGCTTATGAACTGGTGCCTTCAGAAACAATTGGTGCATTAAATAATATTTTTTTTAAAAAAAGGTTCCAGTAAACATAGATATGATTGAAAAGTAAACATGAATATTTTATTTTTGGTGCATTTTATTCAAATAAAACAGTACGTTATATATATATATATATATATATATATATATATATATATATATATATATATATATATATATATATGTGTGTGTGTATGTATATATTTGAGGAAAGGAAATGTTTATATATGGTAACATTATATTGTTACAGGTGATACTTTATTTGAATCTTTAAACAAAATCTCATATTCAAGCCTTGTTGATAAAAGATATAATTAAGAACCTTCATTAATCTCATCATATCAATTTATTTGTTTGCTTTTTTCTCACGATAATCTAAAAACGTGTTTTATAGGCGCATAAATTTTGTACCTTGTTTAATAAGTTTTAATTTCTATCACTTAATGTACCAGTAAAATAAAAAACACCTTGTAAATTAAAAATCATAAAAGAAAACTGAGTTAGCAATAATATAAGATTTAAAAAGTGGTCTGGATCTCGAACATATTAAATAAATTAAATTATTAATAATTAAGATTTATTAAACTAATGGGTATTGAAATCCATGATAGTTGTAGCCGTTGAAGAAGGGTAGAAGGTATTTAAAGTTAAATATGCGCATGAATTTTGAAATTTGATATGGTGGTGGAAAAGCGTGTGATGAAGAACATTGAGGAATAATAACCCACCAGGTTTAGAAAAGGTTAATTTCAAAAATAGATTTGTTAATTGGGTTACATTACATTACATCCAATCCAGGGCAGTCCTCTGATTTTCCAGCCTGTAGTGTCGGGCAAACAAATGGTTATGTCTGTTCCCTCTATTCTTAGCCATTTTCCAGTTTCCTTCCCATTCCTCGTATAAATATATGCGTTGTTCTTCCATCTACAGTCAGAGAGAAAAAGAGATATCAAAGAGAGAGAGAGAGAAAGAGGGTGAAAAAAAAATGGGTAAAGGAGATGATCAAGAAGGTGTCGTAGCCGGGGGCTTCTTCTGGTCCTACACCGACGAACCCCATGCCTCACGACGTCGTCAGATCCTCTCCAAATACCCTCAAATCAAGCAACTCTTTGGCCCCGACTACTCCGCTTTCTTCAAGGTTTCGCCTTTTCCCGTTTTTCATTCCAATCTCGCTCTTTTCTTTTCTGGGTTCCTTTCCATTTCCCCAATGCTGTTGTTGTATCTGTTTTTGGCTTTTGGGTTGTCGTCATCCTTTTTATTCAATGCTCGCAATATCTGTTGTTTGCTTTCTTATCTATTTTCTTTCATTTTTCCCAATCTAATGTTTCTCCTGTCTTTTTCTCTCTTGGCATTGCCTATGTGGCTGGCGGATTCCTAACTTATTTCGATTGGTTTCACAATGTTTGTATCTGAGATTGAGCCTCTGCTGAACATAATCCTACATTGATGTGGTTGTTATATCTATATGAGACTTAGATCTCTTGAGAAAACCCGAGTTCCCCAATTCATTCCTGTTCAAAATAAATAAATAAAAAAGGTGAATTTGATACTGTGAAAACTTACATTGTCAACTAATCTGAAATATTGGTAGGTATGACTTTGAAGGCAATCAATGTAAAATTCTACAAACTTATCACGTACACTTTTGATTCGATTGCAATGTAAACTCGTTAACCGTTAGTGAATTGACAATTTATTATAAGAAGTGGCTGTGTACTATTGTTAAATGGTATCTCTTCGATATGTGTGCAGTGCATGCTATTAGATTGGGATATGGATTTGAAATGTGTTTAGGTGGATGGTATTAATAATGTTTCTAACTTGTGGTGTTGCAGATTAGTGGAGTTGTTTTGCTTCAGCTTGCTACCGGTGTTTTGCTTAAAGATGCTGGGTGGGTGAAGATATGTTTAGTAGCATACTTTTTTGGGTCATTTCTGAACCACAATCTGTTTTTGGCTATCCATGAGCTGAGTCACAACCTGGCCTTCTCATCTCCATCCTTGAACCGTTGGTTAGGGATATTTGCGAACCTCCCTATAGGTGTTCCCATGTCTGTTACTTTCCAGAAGTATCACTTGGAGCACCACCGGTTCCAAGGTGTAGATGGTGTTGACATGGATATCCCTAGTCTTACCGAAGTTCATCTTGTGAAAAACGTTGTTGCAAAAACCATTTGGGTGTTTTTACAGCTATTCTTTTATGCACTTAGACCTCTCTTTCTTAAGCCAAAGCCTCCTGGCTGTTGGGAGTTCGTGAACTTCTCTGTTCAGATTGGACTTGATGTCTCAATGGTTTACTTTTTTGGCTGGAAATCGCTTGCTTATTTGATTCTTTCTACATTTCTTGGTGGTGGGATGCATCCAATGGCTGGCCACTTCATTTCAGAGCATTATGTGTTCAATCCTGATCAGGAAACATATTCTTACTATGGACCTCTGAATTACCTCACTTGGCATGTGGGCTACCACAATGAACACCATGATTTCCCAAGAATTCCTGGAAACAAGCTTCATCTGGTGAAGGAGATTGCTCCAGAGTTTTATGATAGCTTATCATGCTACAGATCTTGGAGCCAGGTCATTTACATGTACATCATGGATCGAACAATTGGACCTTTTAGCAGAATGAAGAGAAAGTCCAGTAAAGCTCAATAGATCATCCACTCCTCCCTCTTTTGTGATGTCTCAACTTTTCACAATTTTCTGTGCAACACAACAATCTAATATAGTTTTTGACCCAAATAGCAAGTTCTTTGTTCATTAGCCCACAATTGTGCAAAACATTGTTTTGGGATTTCCTCCTTCAATTCTTATGCACACATCTCTCCTCCCTCTCTCTCTCACACTCACACACACACACACATGCTGTGCCTTTGAACTAGTCACGTTATGACAACCTTGTAGCAATTGACCTGAGGTTTTTTTGGGTAGTAGAGCTCAGTAATAAACCATTTGGAGAACACAAATCCAAATATTGAAATCTATTTTATAATTATACTAATCCAAGTTACTCTCATTCTGTTTCAACATATCTATATTGTTAGGAATCCAATCCTGTTAATTGGATGGTATTTTTAAGTAAATTTCAATGTTAATGTGCATGCTAAAGAATAATTTGGTTACGATAATTTTTTATTGGTTTGGGTTGAATTTGATTTGTAAGGTATCTTTTTCTAAGTACAATTAAAGTGTTGTTGGGTTGGCTTGGATTGGAGCATCCTTAATTTTGACCGATACGTTCTCAACTACAACATCATTAATCATTATATTAAAAACGAGTTTTGTTCATCACAAATTATTAATAAAAAATTCAGTAAATAATAAATTAATTATATTAAAAATAGACGGACACAAAAGATATTGAAACGACAAAAAAGTTGGAAGCATACATAATCAAGCAATGAGAAAAAAAAACAATGCATAAATATGATTACCTTCTATTTTAAGATTAACAATTTAATCATAAAAATTATCTTATTTTTTTTAATAATAAAAAAACTAAATTAATTTAAAAACTTAATTTGAATTTATCATGATTAATAGCTCCTGAAATGCCAATTTTATTCGAAATGAATTAATAGAGATTTAATGATATAAGTTAAACTAAAACAAAATAAAAAATCAAACCAATTTCATCTAATTAAATGTATTCGGATTTTAATGTAAATATAATTTATTAAGATATAGATTGAATATGGAATAAGATTTTAGAACAATTTATGTCTACCTCTTGAAGAATGAATCAGTTGGGAGTGTTAGCAATACAATTTTTAGCACATTAGATTTGTTACTGGTCAAAATTTAGATAAATTATGAATCTGGTAGAGATTTATTGATTAGAAAGGGAAGATCTACTTTAATTTATAAACTTGAACAAATTTAAACTAAGTGTTTTAAAAGAAGACATTAGCGTTTGTTACTGTGATTTCATTATGATTAATGAAGTGGTTGATGCAATTAATTTAAATGATTGAAATCATTACTTTGCAAACACTACCGAAGACCTTTTTCAAGTTTTCAATTAATAACTTTATATTAATTTATATACATAACAAGTCAGTTGCTGTGGTGTAGTGGTTATCACGTTAGTCTTACACACTAAAGGTCCCCAGTTCGATCCTGGGCAGCAACAATCTCTTGTTCTTTTGTTTTAATGAATTTTGGATCAAACCCAACCCATTTTATAATTTGGTTGGATTATATTAGACATTTAAAAAAGAAATTTATTTACCTAAACATAATCTATCTCGTTAATCTTAGGCAGCTGTATAGATTTGTTACTTGTTTTGGTATTTCTTTTTTCATAATTTCAAAGCTACATTTCAGATGGTTAAACTAATTCTGTGGAACAGAAAATAATGACAAGTTGGAGCTCAATTAGCAATTGTATTTGATAGAAACGATCATATATAAAAGAATTGTTAACCTTTATATGTTTTTTTTCTTTCAAAAATCATATGAATCGTCATTTATAATTGATTGAGTATAGAAATTTAAAATATTGACATTACATGATGCTTAAACTTTAATAAATAAAATTAGTAACAAGATGGAGACATCTGAGCTAATCTAGTGTAACTAAGTTTCAAGAATGCATTCAAGAGGATTATGGGAAGTAAACACCGTAATTCAAATTTTGTTAGTCAATAATGCATTCATTAAGTAGCAACTATGAAAATTAGTTTTCATAAAAAATCTAATTTATGTCACTAAGCAATTTTTAGGATACTGAAATGTCAGTGCAATGTACCATGAAGAAGAATTCTAAGTTGCTAAGCACAAAACCCATTTTTCCCATCAGAGAGATAACGAAAGGTAGCTGAAAAGTTTTCTTTTACCCTCGTGTTTGGTTAAAAATGAGTTAGAAGAAAAATAAAAGAAAGAAAATGAAATTAAAAAATAACAACTTTTGCTCTATATTTGAGAGGAAAAATAAAAATAAAATGTGAGACCCAAAAAAAAGGCACTTTTCCTGAAATTAGCATGCAATGACAGGAGAATAACATCTCTATTTCTTTTTTCGTTTTGATATCTTTAACAATTAAATCATTTTTTATAAACAAATTTAATTAATATAAAATTTATTTATGAAAAATAATAGAATAAAAATTAAATCTTTACTAATATAAGATATTTTTCATGTAAAAATTTTATTTTCTTTGCACTCTTTTCCACCCATCTGATTATGCGAAGATACCTTTTTCTATTTCATTCCTTATTTCTATCCAATATATTTATCTTCTATCTTTTTCCTTTTTGTTTCTTTAAATTCAATTTCTATTCCTCGCTAATTTGCTCCTAATAAAAAAGTATAATAACACCATGAAAGACACAGTAAACATATGGTTATCCATCCAGCTACCAAAATTTTCATATCCCTCTTTTCACATGACATGAAGTTTCTGAAATCTCAATTAAAGAAAGGCATTGACAGTCACACTTGCCCTTAAAATCATACCGATACAATGGATGAATGCAAAAATGAATTCCTAACAAAATGTAGCCTGTAAAAGAATGGTTATCATGTTTTCTGTGTGTGTTTTGTAAGACTAAGGTTGTTTGTCAGTTTTCACTATGCAGAAGTACCAAGGATGTCCTCAGACATGTCAATTGGTTCTTCGGGTTGTGGCCTCGGCTTCTCAACTGGGGCAGGCTTTGGACGCCCGTTAGGAGTAACTTCATCAACTTTCTCTTTTTTCACGTCAAACTGCATAATGCAACATATACAGCAATTGGGTCAGTTAATCATATTATATTACGTTACATGTACTCAATGGAATCTTAAAGACAGTATGGTCAAGGACCCAGAATAATTTAAAAGTTCAGGAACCTAATTACACACTTTCAAAACACAGAGACTTGTTTAAAAAAATACAAATAGTTCAAGAACCTATATTACTTTAACCTTCAAAAAATGATTATCTATATTAAATTGACCATCTTCCAGTAACACTTAATACGTGAAATGACTGCTTGAAGGCATGAAGGAAATATATTGATACATTGAAGGGGATACACAACAATATGATAAAAATTTAGGTTCTTGAAATCATACTGACCTTGTAACCGCAACCAGATACACAAGCATGAAAACATTCCTGTATCAGAAGAGATTAACCATAATTAATTCCCAAACAAAACTATTCAATAACTAATCTTAAGCCATTAAGAGCTATGAGGGTGTAGCAAGTGAGAGTAACTGGGCAGATTTACTAACTAAGTTTTGATTTTCCTCAAATGATGTGAATCCCACAACCCAGCATTCCTATAATAGAATTTTGAATGATGAAATATGCAAGAAAAAAGTCAAATATGCATTTTTAAAATAAATCTCCATTGACTTGGTAATGCCACAACACTTTAAATGTCTAGTTAAGTTTAATGTTCGTGCTCCAACAACTTACCAGAGAGATATCATTTTATATACGGGAACATGCACAGAAAGAATCAAGGGTACTGAGTTTTCTGTGACGGTGAGGAGATGTGGACAAATGATGCACAGACTACAGAGAATATTTTGAAAAATGTTGGCCTCCCAAATCTGTCTATCTCTCAAAGATGAAATGAGATCACTCAAACTGGACAATAGTCTAACTTAATGCCAATTTGACAATATCTGGACTGGCTAATTAACCACATTAAAGTAAAACAAATCAAGCAGTAGAGTCAGTTGTAGCTCAATATTTGGTAAGCGCAGACCAAAATGAAAGTAACATAGCTGTGTAGCTCCTATGAAACCCAAAGCTGAAACTTTAAATTAAAATCAGATAAAGTTTTAATCCACAAAAATGTAGGATGAAACAAAAAGTGTAGCATTCGTACAAGACTTTATAGAATGCTATTTATGTTTATCATTTGCACTCAGGGATTTATGTTTAGCAACAAGTCACAAGGATATGTAAGACCAAAGGAGAAAAAGAAAACACTTCATTCATAGGGCTCAAGTTGAATAAATATGAATTCAAACGAAATTTAGTAAATTAGAACTTGAGACAAGTCACTAAAAATGAAGAGCTATTTGCAATTTCTAGCATACTTCGGTTTCTGTTCCACTAAATACAACTACAATTGATTGAGTATTGGATCACTATTTTGCCTACACTTTACACATAACTGTCAGCCTCTCCTACCATTATGTTTGTGAAGCCAAACCTTCAACACGTCTTGGATTTTAGCGACTTCCATTCAACTTGGAGGAAGGAGATCCCAAGGTATTGTACATTGTAATGCATGCATTTGAAACTTGATAGATATATATTACGGAATTTTAAAGTTGATACACATTTTGATTTAGAAATTTTTTCTAAGGGGTTAAATTGAAATTTACCATTAAAATTATGAGTTGTGAGAAGAGAAACCATCAAAGGAGAGTTTTGTTAGGATGAACCAAACCAGAAATGAACTACATAGCATGTTGCTAAATACTAAAATGGCAACTTGGGAAATAAAAATGTAAAAGAAGCACGGGATGGGAGAAAAGAAAATACCGCTGAATAACTAGCAGCACCAGGGGAACGATCAATATAAGCACTCCACTGTTGGTCCTTCAGTACAGGATCCTTGTAACACATTAGATTGCAATATTCCAAACCTGGTTAACCAATAATCTATCATTCACACATCAGAATCAAATTCTGCCAACTTGCTAGAGCTACTTCTACAATCATCATTTCAGCCCTCACAACAAGGTTTAATGCAGTCAGTTAATGAAGACTAGGCTCCTGTTTCTGCATTGAATTTGTAATGAACGGAGGCACATACAGGGAAATGGAACAGATATGGGGATGGGATACAACAGTTTTCATGGAACTGAGAGCAGATACATTTATTCACACACAAGTAGGGTTGCTCTCCCAGCTCGTGGTCAGTTTTTGGGTGCAACCGGAAACACTCTGCAGGACAAAAAAATTCCAAGGTTTTGAAAATTGGTCCAGGACTGCAATTTCAAGAACATCAATTTTTTATACAACCATGACTACAATCTAAAACTTTGAAAAAAAATCCATGATCCTGACTGGAAATAACAACGGTAAATGGACCGTCTGAACAACCTAAGGCAACATGGAACGAAGTATACAGAGCAAAAAACAACCTTCTACAGGATCAAAGGAACCAAGATACTTAACTAAAGTTATGGTGGCCAACCAACTGACCAGGTGCACATAACCCTTCCAGGGGTGGAGAGGCCAAGGAGCTTATGAGAGGAACTCTAGACCCTTCATGGACGGGGGAAGGGCAGAATAAACACCAACTCACTAAATGGAGTATGCATGCTTAGTAGGTTTTAAGTAGTTTCCCTAAGGGTATGGTCTACTAGAAATTAATGTTTATGGGATTTCATAGAGCATGTTTGAAGTTGGAATGGACTCAAGCGTGGGTCACACATCTCAAGAGGCTAAACATAGAAGCAAGATTTTGGTTTTTTCGGGCAAACTTCAACTTCCGTTTAGATCAACTTATAAACAGATACACTAATAATCATATCCTTCCTTCTCACCAGAACATGCCAAGAAGAAGATTGATATGAACTGAGCGACTTTACAGATAAAGATAATGATTCTTCAAAACCTAAAATTTGCTACGTATAGTCTTTCGCTCAAGCAATTATTATGCCCCTAAAAAATTGTTAAAGTAAAACGAATCTTCCATTGTTTTGGAGAGCTATTATACTATGTGGTCCCCTAAAAAGTAAATTTGTGATGCTCCGGACCCTTGAAAGATTGCACTTTGAGGGATGAAATTATATACAGGTTGACAAGTTCGTATAGAAGTGCACTTTGAGGATCGAAAGCAACACAAGTGGTCGGGCCACTTTCAGGGACCCAATTGTATACTAAGTATTAGGCTAGCATTGATGCAGAAACACAATATACAGAACAATAACCTAGATTTTAAAGGAATAATAAGAAATTTTGAAGGAAAAATAATAATGATAATAAAAAAACATGAAAATGATCTCACATTCGTCCCATGTCTCTTCCTCTGAACTGCACCCCTTCTTGCAGAAAACTCGCCCTACAATGACACAACAGAAACAATGGTTTAGCCAATGTAAGTGAATAAGAAATAATAAAAGAAATTGGAATGTGGGAATGGAGAATACATGGAATTTGGGTGAGTGCAGAGTATTTGTTGGTGCATTGATTTCCGCATGGAGACACCCACTGTTCCGGCATCATCTTTCTTCTTCTTCTCTTCAATTCTCTTCTCAAACCAATGACATGAGACAGATCATACTTTATTAATACAGCAATTCAATCTAAAAATCCAAAATCCAAAAAATAAAAATAAAAATTGAAGTTCCTCCTTTGGGATTGATTTTTTATTTTATATTTCACATTTTTGTTCGATTTGAATCATCCAAAATCAATAATAATAATAATATATTATTCACTTATAAAAAAATATTTCATAAAAGTGTAAGAGTGAATTAAATTAATTAATTATGATTAAAACTGTTTAACAAAATTATACTTAATTTTGATGAATAATAAGTAATTATATAAATTTTATATAATATCGAATATAGTAGGATATATAAAACAGACGCAAAATTATGATAAGTAAAACAAAACAATTGATATATAATCTTATTTTTACACATTAACTTTATAATTTTTCTAAAACTAAAAGTAACTTAATGTACTGATATAATAATTAAATTAAGACTTAGTTAACTTTTAAATATTTTATAAATTTAGATATATACATATCATATTCTTTTATGTTTACTCTGGACACATATTTTTATCTTTCTCGTCTATACCTTATTAATTAATTAAATATATTTTAGTACCCTATTTTTACTCTTTATCTCTAGAGTAACAGTTATTTCTCGTTCCCATTTATAGTAGTTGAATTCAATGAGAAGAGAAAAACATTGGATTTTTTCCAGGACAAACGTAAAGCAGAGTTAAGGAGTTAAGGATTTTCGATGTGATAGCGACAGAAAGAAACTGTTTAACAATAGTTTTAGAAAGTTGTTAGGTCAGAGAAATTATCTGTGTACAACAATAATAATATCAATGATATTCATTTTACATGTAAAGTATTTTATTCATTTTCTCCTCCAATAAAATTTAATGCAGTTAACCATCCGTATAAGTGAGATTTTATTCAATTAATCAATTTATTAGTTATATCAATTTTAATATGATTTATACTTAATTGTGGAGTTAATATATATATATATATATATATATATATATATATATATATATATATATTTGAGATGTATTTTATAAACATGTTTCAATACATATGTTAGTTATTTTCCTCATATAAAATTGTATTAATTGTTATATTTTACTGTTTTTATGTTGCATTTTATAGATTGATTATATTTCTTAACCTGTGACGGTGAGCATCATGAAATATTGAATGAGTAATTGAAATGAGATTTTGTAAGGTGATTTGGTAGGGGATAATCCTCGTGAGGAGGCATTACATTATTATACGTTATATAACTTAAATATTGAGTTCATACATTTTCTTATACATTATAACTTAACTATTAAGCTGAGGAATTACTCTTACATAAGTTAGTAATCATATCAAATAAATTGTGGTTAGATAATTAATTAGTTATTGTTTTGACCAGATCTTGTGTGACTCTATTAAAACATTCATGAACGATAAAGGCTGGCGGATGAACGATGAAACTGCTATGGATCGGACTGATGCTTGGTGACGGACAGACGCTTTCTCACCAGCTGAAGTAGATTGAGCGGCTTTGGCGCTTGGGGCACTAGGAGCTGACGAAACCGGACGGACGTCGCTGAATCCCACGAACTGAAGAAGACCAGGCCAAGACCGGACGGGCGGTTACCTCTTGGCCGAAGGTTGGATGCGTTGAGAAGGGTTGAACGGGCTCTCTCATCTTCAAGACGCTTGGTGACGGACGGACGCTGCTCCACACTCTAGGTTGAAGGCCGGGTGGGTCTCTCCCTATGCACTCCAGGTGGTCGTCCTCCTATTCCAAGCCGGGCGGTCGGGTATGTAACACCCTACTAATTTAAAGGGTATTACTGATAGTAGAGACTAAATTAATTTGATATCTCTTATAAACAATCAAACTTTATTTCATTTAATCCAAAGTACAATACCAAACTTACAAACTTTAAACAATATAGTCTTCACCATTGAAATTTCAACTTATAAGTTTTACACAACATAATCTTCCAAATACAAATTTATTCTTTTTACAAAAACCCCTGAAAGTTTTTCCCCGCATCTCTCTCATCTCTAAGCTTGTTCAACCGCATCTGCAACATTATCTAATCACATATAACATGAGTTATATGATCATAGTACAAACAAATAAGGGTAAGCCACCCTTATCATAAAATCATTAAACTTGTAATAAAAATATTATAATCATGTATTTCTGCAATTGATAAAATATCATTATTCCGATGTCATTAATTCATCATTATCAAAGTCATCTTTCCCATTTCCATAAATCTTACAAGTGTACCATGCTTACTCATGAAGCCTTATGGTCAGACCGCTCTCTGCCTGCTTCCTTAAGCCTCACTTATATACTATGTCTTACTTTCTGAAGCCTTATGGTCAGACCCCTCTCTGCCTGCTTCTATATAACTTACGAATCATATGTTTATGTCAAAGCCTTATGGTCAGACCACTTTCTGCCTGCTTTCATAAACCTCAGGTGTTACTTTGCTCATACCAAACTCTCATGGTATAACTCGAACATACTACTCCCGGTAGTAAACATCATTTCATAAGTAATGATTTCTCATATCCACTCCAACATTTCATAAAACCAACAATTCATACCCTCTTATCCACCTAACTCAATCATGTTCATTCTTTAATCAAGAATTCATAATAACCCGTTTTGGTATCAATAAATTAAACATATTACCATATATTATGCTTCATATTATAAACTCATTTTTGCCCATAACGAGTATAACTCAACATATTTTCACCAAACAAAGATCATGGATCAACCAAAATATATCAACATATCGTAGGAACTACATATTAAAGTCTGGGCTCAATGTAATAATAAATAAAATATATATGAAATTTTTACCATGATGTAGTTGTTTTATTATGCATCTACAATCAACTTGTTTTATTTTATTTTCATCCTAGTAGAGATTTTTCTTTACTCCAATTGGTCACCGGAGAGGACCCAGATGTCTGAACGCATCAAACTCACCTTCGACGTCAGCACATATGACTAGTCACAACTGACTGGACCAGGCCAGGGCTGCTCTATGATCAGGGATGTGCCAACTCAGGTTTTTAAGGTTCCTCTATCCTACCAACAAAGGGAGGCCCTCAATAATTAATCAATTTATTTATTTAATTTATCTACCTTGCTGTCTTATGCTCTAAATCTAAAATGCCTAATTTTAATATTTTTACTTCATCTCACAACAACCTCAAACAGTATCGGTATATCTATTTAATACTCATATATAAGCAATTACAGAACCGTTACTCCAGGCCTTCCAACAAGATCAATTTCAGCCAACAAACTCATTCAATAAATTCATCGCATCTCAACATGTACAATTTAACAGTTTCAGTTATAACACCCAATATAATAAAAGTCATAAAACAGTTTCGCAAGAGAACACCAGTTCAACATTTGTATATTTATAAATTCATACAAAAATAATTAGTTGCCCTTACCATCAAAATAATATTAATATAAAAATTCAGGGGAAACAAGAAGTTGAATCTGGCAGAGCCGGTTAGACAACTTCTCATCCTTCCACAAAGATGCAATAAAAAAATAGATAAGACAATAAAATTTCTGGGGAAACAAGAAGTTGAATCTGGCAGAGCCGGTTAGACAACTTCTAATCCATCCAAAAATACAATATAATTAAATAACACGAACATTAACATGTCTGGAGAAACAAGAAGTTGAATCTGGCAGAGCCGGTTAGACAACTTCTAATCCTTCCAAAAATGCAATAAAATAAATAAGTAAAGCAATAAATAGTTTGGGGAAACAAGAAGTTGAATCTGGCAGAGCCGGTTAGACAACTTCTAATCCTTCCAAAATACAATAAAAATAAATAAGGAAAGCAATAAAATGTTTGGGGAAATAAGAAATTGAATCTGGCAGAGCCGGTTAGACAATTTCTAATCCTTCCAAAATACAAAAATAAACAACTAATAACATACAAATGGCATAACATAATCAACATCACATTTTACAACTATCACACTTAGATATCAACACAAAAGCATACTCTCATTTAAATTCAAGATCATACAGAAACAAAATACTCCATATTCAAGATTTAAGATCAGACAAAAGCAAAATATAGCATATTCAAGACTCAAGATAATACAAAGGGAAATACTCAAAGTTAGCTCCCCTTACCTCTATTCCAGACTTAGTTTCCTCTTCTCAAACCGTTCTCCGGAAACTTCCAGAATTTCCCCTCTTCAACTAGAATTTACTCCAACTCTCTTCTCTCACAATTTCTCTAGAATTTTGGTGTAAATTTCCAGCCTCCCCCCTTGGCTATTTATAGTAAAAAAATTTACTATTCATTTTTACTATTCATTTTTACTATTCATTTTTTTATTCATTTTACTATTACAAAAATAATTTTTTATTTGCAAATTGGTGAATTCTGATCTCAAAGCTACGTGTAACACTTATCCTTTCCAAAAATAATTTTTTTTTTACTATTCACTTTTTACTATTCACAATTTACTATTCACAATTTACTATTGACTATTTTTTTTTTTTTTTTTTTTTAGTATCTAACAAATATTTTCAAGGATCTTACAATCTCCCCAACAACATTTATTTTCGTCCTCGAAAATTATTTATTTAAACAAAGACTATTTAACAAAAGATTACTTACAAAAGAGATATGGATTTTCGAAAACCATTGCTCTGATACCCAATAGTGTAATACCCCAATTTAGGCGTTACAATTTATTTTTCCACAAAAATACATATACAACTTTTCTTTAACAATTTTCAACACCAACAAAATATTAAGTGATTTATTACAACACAAGTCTTCTAAAATAAAATTTCACACAGTTCATAAACTTCTGAAATTTAAAATTCCACTTATCAAAGTGTTACAACTTCACCTCATCTGACTTACTTACCAAAGTAGTACAAACCAAGTTATTCTCTCTACTTATCAAAGTAGCACCGCAAGACATTATTGTCTACTTACCAAAGCAGTACGGTATAATTAATTTGCCTACTTACCAAAGTAGCATGAAACAAGATCTTCTGCCTACTTACCAAAGTAGCGCAACAAGACAATACTGTCTACTTACAAAGTAGCACAGTATAGTTAATCTGCCTACTTATCAAAGTAGCCCGATTTATATCATTCTCTTTATCTCTTCCTTCATCATCTCATCCTGCCTACTTATCAAAGTAGCACAAATTAACCAAATTACCTTTTTCAACATATTATTTATCGACAATCTGAACCAATCAAACTAATCAACAACATGTTTAGATTATATGGTAAGATTTTCAGTCCAATCCAACGGTTAATGAGGCAGAAATCATCAATTTTGTATAAATGATCCAAAAACATAAATTAAGCAATATTGAAATCCCTGAGAAGTTACGAAATTAATATCTATAAATCTGTAACTCCGATTTCAAATCTGAATGGTCACAATAATTCACTATTTGTTATAAACTACATATTAAAATTTCAGGTTGATCCAACGGTTAACTAGATAGATATTGAGGTTTTACCGAGGTAACTCAGGTGCAGAATTTTAAGTGGTTTTTGGTTATACTCAAAATGCGGAACTAATTTTCCTAAGCACAGACATTTAATTTCAAATCTGAACGGTCAAAATGACTTAATATGTCTTATGAATTACATACTAAATTTTGGGGTCAATCTAACGGTAAATGAAATATATATAAAATTTTTACCATGATAACTTAAGAACAGAAATATATTGTTCATCAGATTTTTCAAAACTTAAAAATTATTTTCTCCAACCATAGACTTCCAATTAAAAATCCGATCGGTCAAAGTGTATTAATATATCTTAGGAATCATATATAAAATTTTCAAGTTGATCTAATGGTCAAATGAGTCATAATATATATTTTACCGAGATGACTAAGTAACATATCTACAGGGGTAATTAATTTACTCAAACATGCAGGATTTATTTCTCTAAGTACAGACTTCTAATTACAAATCCAAACGGTCAAAGTGAAGAAATAGGTCTTAGGATTCATATATTAAAATTTTAGTTAAATCCAACGGTCAAAATAATTAAAAGAAAATTTTTACCATACTAACTCGAAAATAAGAAAATTATAATCATAAAAACTAAATTTATATAAGTGAATAGATAACTACCATTACCAAAATTTTAACATACTCATAACTCATATTCATTATCATAACATGGATAAAAATCATATACAAGAAGGATTAGCTCCCCTTACCTCTTGAAGGCTCAAACACCTTAAACTCTTCTTCAAAGAGAGCAACTCCTCTCCTCCTTGCTAGACCAAGTCAGCCTCCACACTTAGGACACTTAGGATTTCGTTCACCTCCCACCAAGGACCTCTCTACTCTCCTCCAAAACTCCAAATCTGATTTGGAATTAAAAGAAGATGCCTTAGACAACTAAGGACCCATGCACTTGGCACTTAACAATAATAAACAACCAATGGACCATTCTAAACCATTTTCCAGCCCTAAAACATGGTAGGAAAGTCTCCAAAGGGTCCCAAAATATTCTCCTAGTGCAGAACACAACCTACTCACTCCAAAAAGTTGCAACTTGTAAAAAAAATACACCTAAAATTAAGGTTGGACGCTAGCCCCTGGATAGCAAAACTGTCACGTTTTCCCCAGCTCGGTTAGACCCCTTCCCGAAGTCCAAAATATGCGTATGAGTAGTCAAATTGAAGCTCTTTGAGTCTAGTTTCCAATAAAATAAGAATCAACTCAATTGATATTTTACTAAGAATAATAATTTCACTCCCCAGAGTCCCAAAATATTTTCGAAAACCATTGCTCTGATACCAAAATGTAACACCCTACTAATTTAAAGGGTATTACTGATAGTAGAGACTAAATTAATTTGATATCTCTTATAAACAATCAAACTTTATTTCATTTAATCCAAAGTACAATACCAAACTTACAAACTTTAAACAATATAGTCTTCACCATTGAAATTTCAACTTATAAGTTTTACACAACATAATCTTCCAAATACAAATTTATTCTTTTTACAAAAACCCCTGAAAGTTTTTCCCCGCATCTCTCTCATCTCTAAGCTTGTTCAACCGCATCTGCAACATTATCTAATCACATATAACATGAGTTATATGATCATAGTACAAACAAATAAGGGTAAGCCACCCTTATCATAAAATCATTAAACTTGTAATAAAAATATTATAATCATGTATTTCTGCAATTGATAAAATATCATTATTCCGATGTCATTAATTCATCATTATCAAAGTCATCTTTCCCATTTCCATAAATCTTACAAGTGTACCATGCTTACTCATGAAGCCTTATGGTCAGACCGCTCTCTGCCTGCTTCCTTAAGCCTCACTTATATACTATGTCTTACTTTCTGAAGCCTTATGGTCAGACCCCTCTCTGCCTGCTTCTATATAACTTACGAATCATATGTTTATGTCAAAGCCTTATGGTCAGACCACTTTCTGCCTGCTTTCATAAACCTCAGGTGTTACTTTGCTCATACCAAACTCTCATGGTATAACTCGAACATACTACTCCCGGTAGTAAACATCATTTCATAAGTAATGATTTCTCATATCCACTCCAACATTTCATAAAACCAACAATTCATACCCTCTTATCCACCTAACTCAATCATGTTCATTCTTTAATCAAGAATTCATAATAACCCGTTTTGGTATCAATAAATTAAACATATTACCATATATTATGCTTCATATTATAAACTCATTTTTGCCCATAACGAGTATAACTCAACATATTTTCACCAAACAAAGATCATGGATCAACCAAAATATATCAACATATCGTAGGAACTACATATTAAAGTCTGGGCTCAATGTAATAATAAATAAAATATATATGAAATTTTTACCATGATGTAGTTGTTTTATTATGCATCTACAATCAACTTGTTTTATTTTATTTTCATCCTAGTAGAGATTTTTCTTTACTCCAATTGGTCACCGGAGAGGACCCAGATGTCTGAACGCATCAAACTCACCTTCGACGTCAGCACATATGACTAGTCACAACTGACTGGACCAGGCCAGGGCTGCTCTATGATCAGGGATGTGCCAACTCAGGTTTTTAAGGTTCCTCTATCCTACCAACAAAGGGAGGCCCTCAATAATTAATCAATTTATTTATTTAATTTATCTACCTTGCTGTCTTATGCTCTAAATCTAAAATGCCTAATTTTAATATTTTTACTTCATCTCACAACAACCTCAAACAGTATCGGTATATCTATTTAATACTCATATATAAGCAATTACAGAACCGTTACTCCAGGCCTTCCAACAAGATCAATTTCAGCCAACAAACTCATTCAATAAATTCATCGCATCTCAACATGTACAATTTAACAGTTTCAGTTATAACACCCAATATAATAAAAGTCATAAAACAGTTTCGCAAGAGAACACCAGTTCAACATTTGTATATTTATAAATTCATACAAAAATAATTAGTTGCCCTTACCATCAAAATAATATTAATATAAAAATTCAGGGGAAACAAGAAGTTGAATCTGGCAGAGCCGGTTAGACAACTTCTCATCCTTCCACAAAGATGCAATAAAAAAATAGATAAGACAATAAAATTTCTGGGGAAACAAGAAGTTGAATCTGGCAGAGCCGGTTAGACAACTTCTAATCCATCCAAAAATACAATATAATTAAATAACACGAACATTAACATGTCTGGAGAAACAAGAAGTTGAATCTGGCAGAGCCGGTTAGACAACTTCTAATCCTTCCAAAAATGCAATAAAATAAATAAGTAAAGCAATAAATAGTTTGGGGAAACAAGAAGTTGAATCTGGCAGAGCCGGTTAGACAACTTCTAATCCTTCCAAAATACAATAAAAATAAATAAGGAAAGCAATAAAATGTTTGGGGAAATAAGAAATTGAATCTGGCAGAGCCGGTTAGACAATTTCTAATCCTTCCAAAATACAAAAATAAACAACTAATAACATACAAATGGCATAACATAATCAACATCACATTTTACAACTATCACACTTAGATATCAACACAAAAGCATACTCTCATTTAAATTCAAGATCATACAGAAACAAAATACTCCATATTCAAGATTTAAGATCAGACAAAAGCAAAATATAGCATATTCAAGACTCAAGATAATACAAAGGGAAATACTCAAAGTTAGCTCCCCTTACCTCTATTCCAGACTTAGTTTCCTCTTCTCAAACCGTTCTCCGGAAACTTCCAGAATTTCCCCTCTTCAACTAGAATTTACTCCAACTCTCTTCTCTCACAATTTCTCTAGAATTTTGGTGTAAATTTCCAGCCTCCCCCCTTGGCTATTTATAGTAAAAAAATTTACTATTCATTTTTACTATTCATTTTTACTATTCATTTTTTTATTCATTTTACTATTACAAAAATAATTTTTTATTTGCAAATTGGTGAATTCTGATCTCAAAGCTACGTGTAACACTTATCCTTTCCAAAAATAATTTTTTTTTTACTATTCACTTTTTACTATTCACAATTTACTATTCACAATTTACTATTGACTATTTTTTTTTTTTTTTTTTTTTTTTAGTATCTAACAAATATTTTCAAGGATCTTACAGGGTACCTGTCAAAGGCACTCCGACGCTCAAGTCAGTAATATGACATGCATGTATATATTGCATCATAAGCAATCTCTCCCGAAATCATACCTGAGACCTTTATTTATACTGATTGTAATGGACTTTTACCTTTCGTGGGCCTGAAAACGGCCCAATCATACTTTAATCTTCATTAAGGGCTTTAATGAGTCATTAGTATTTAACCGCGTAGTCGACATAGTGAGGGACGGTCGTGACGGCCGGTCAGTAGGGTGATCGGTCACGATGGACACTCGGTCTTGTCGGTCGGCCTAGATGGACGACCTTGGCGGGCCGCTCGTTCTTGATGGTCGACCTGGATGGACGACCTTGGAGGATCGTTCAGTCTATGTAAGCTCAGACAACGTTAGTTTGAACGCTCGATCATGATTGTGACCTGAGTGAGCAATATTGGGTTAACCGCTCGCTCAGCCTATGTGTCGAAAGAACCGGACAGTACAGTTATAATATCTACATGATAAAGTATTAACATATAAATCAAGAGTTAAATCATAATAAGATAATTAATTACCTTTTCTTTTTTATGTTTTTATAAAGCATGAATAAGTAACTTTCCTTAATTTTATTATTCTTTTTATCATAAATTATATCATTTGTTTCTTTAATTGCTAACTATTTTGTTATATACAAATGTGATGATATGATTTTTGTTATATATAATTAACAAAACCCTCTTTTTTTATGATAAAAACAAAACTTTTTTTTAATGTGTATTATTAAATAGTACGTAAATGATGATAAAATTGGACTTGCTTGTGATGTGTTTATTAAAAAGTATAAAATTTCAGTGAATCGAAGGGATTATATTTGTGTATAAAAAAGCATATAAATATAAACTTTTTATAAAACACTTAATTGACAAAAGCACTTCCTCCAATTCATTAAAGTTTTTTTTTGGTTTTTCAATAAAATATCAAAGCAATGGTGCAATTTTATCACCATTTACATACCACATAACGTCACACTTATTAAAAGTAAGTTTAAATTGCTTGCATTGTCCACAGTTTGGCTGCAACGTGTCAAGTTAGTCCATCTTTTTAAAAAAGTTTCAATTACGTCCAAACTTGGTTTAAAAGTGTCAATTTTGTCCAATCGTATGTAAAATTTGCTTCAATCAAATCCCTTCCGTTAAATCCACATAAACGGACGTTAATTTTTTTTTCTCTCTCCTCTGCTTCTCTGCTCTGCTGCTCCTTTAGTAAAATGTTTTTCACTTATATTTAATATTTACATAAATTAAATCATGATCATGATGTAACTAAATGATTTTATCTAAATTATTATTCCACTTTTTTTTTACCAATATGCTACATATGATTTATTAATAGAGAATTGTGCCTGTTAATTGAAAGAAAAAATTAAAGTTATACAGTATCTATTAATTAAAATATGTGTGTATTTTAAAGTAAAATAATTTTATTAATCTCAAATATAAATATCTATCTTATATTTTATTATCTTAAAACTATTTTAGTAAATAAATTAATTAATAAATTATTTTAAATATATATGATTTATCCTATTATCTTATATATATTTTTAATATACTTTTAATGACGATAAATTATATATATATAATTAACACAAAACGTATAATTCTTTTTTAAAGAAAATGAAAATATGTAGAAACAGTTCAACCAATATTATACCAAAATAAATAATTTTGTAAATACCTTTTTAGTTAAAGAACAGAAAAATGAATTATTTGATTTTTAGATAATATTTTACTACGAATTATAATATTTTAATTATATTTATTGTTATTATTTTAATATAATATTTTACTACGAAAAGCAATTATCGAATGAAGCAGAAAATGGGTGTGAAAAGAATACTTTTTGTTTAGATTTAGTTTTCATGTTTTTGTAAGATAAATTAAAACCAAGTATAAATATATGAGAAATGAGAGTTTCATCCACAATCATTACTATGTGCAGAAGTTCTGTATAACTTAGTCCACGTATACTGTTTTTTTCATTTAATATATATGTATAATATTTTCAAATTTTCTAATAATTGCTTAATGTATTATTTTATATTTTATATTATCATTATATTATTTTATAATGTCCAGAGGAGCAGAGCAGAGAAGCAGAGGAGCAGAGGAGAGAGAACTAAAAAATTAACGTCCGTTTTGGTGAATTTAACGGAAGAGACTTGATTGAAGCAAATTTTACATACGTTTGGACGAAATTGACACTTTTAAACCAAGTTTGTACGTAATTGAAATTTTTTTAAAAAGATGGACTACTTTGACACGTTGCAGCCAAACTAGGGACAATGCAAGCAATTAAACCTTAAAAAGTATTATGTTTTTAAAAGTTAACCCTATTAAAAAAACATGTCATTAAAATGGACAAGCAATATAAGTTAAGGAACTCTTCTTCATGCACCTATAAGTCTTTCCTTGCATTTTTAAACTATCTTTTAATACCTAAATTTTTCTTCTTGAGTACTTTTTTTTCTTATATAATTATCTTGAAAATCTAAATTAGGAATTTATTAAACTTCAAATCAAATTTCAAAATTCGGTGATATATATTTTGAATTTTGAAATACAATAAATATTTATTCTGAATTATGAAATCCGGTGATTATTTTTTCCGAATTTCAAAATTCAATATTAATTTCTTACTGATTTTTAAATCTCATAACACTTCTGAATTTCAAAATATTAATTTTACTATTATATTATTTTGTTTTAAATTTTTTTAAATGTGTGTTACTTGTTTTAATAAATTATATCTTAAAATATCAAAAACACTAATGTAAGAGCATGAAAATGTAAGGCTATTGGCCCTGCAGCCTGGCCCAAGAAGCTAAGGACACTAGGACCTTAGAAGAGGTCTCAGCTCTGAGTTCTTCAACCAGTTCCTTTTTCTCTCTCTAAGCTCAGTTTCATTTTCTTTTTCTTGCTCTGACTTCTCTCTATTTTTCCACCACTTTCCACCATTGAAATTTCAAATAGGTAGTGTGCTTTCATTCACGGAGTTGAGAGTTTTCCATTCATCTGATTAACTTCTACTTTGGATAAGTTATCTTTATCTGTCCCTCCCTTTCTTTTGAACCTAGGGCATGCAATTTTCTAGTTGCATGTAATCAATGGCTTTCCTCTTTAGATTCTATACCTATTCTAACTCTAAGAGATGTCTCTGTACATTTGACGTTTTGTAGATTCTGTTGAACTTGCTTCTGTGCAAGCGTACTATTTTGGAGTTTCTTCTAAAGAGTGTCGTGTTTGTAACCACCAAGGTAAGAGAAGCTAGTATATATATATATATATATATATATATATATATATATATATATATATATATATATATATATATATATATATATATAGTGTTTGGCCCGTATTACTTTTGTGTTTGAATAACTTGAAATTATTTGACTGTTATGTTATATTTTTGGGGATGAGCATGTTGGTTTGTATTGTTGGATGTGTAACAGTAGTGTAACATGATGTACTAAATGTTTTTGGACTTGGATGAGTTGTTGGATGTACTGGATTTTGGTTTGGGGTAAGAATTATGATAAAATAGTTAAATGGATAGTTATAGGTACTGTTTAGATTACTGGGAAGGGAAGTGTAGTAATTGGAATTGGGAAATTCGAGTCTAGAACCCATAAGACAGTTTGTATAACGTAAATAAATTAATTGGGAATGGTTGAGCATAAGTTTGTTGGTAGGATAGAGGAACCTTAAAAACCTGAGTTGGCACATCCTTGATCATAGAGCAGCCCTGGTCTGATCCAGTCAGTTGTGACTAGTCATATGTGCTGACATCGAAGATGAGTTTGATGCGTTCAGACATTGGGTTCTTCTCCGATGACCAATTGGGCAGTTTGGGTTAGCTTGGATGAGTCAATTAGAACTGATTAAAGTCATAAAACTAGAATAGAACATGTTAAAAATGACATAATTGAATTTAGGTTCTCAAGTTGTGGAGTTTAGTGTGTTAGAGAAATACGTGAGTCTAAATCACCTTAGAACCATAATAGGAACGTTCTTAATCATCTAGGCGAGTTTAATTGGACTTAATACATAATTTGGAAGTTTTAGAAGTTGGCCATGAAGTTTAGAAAGGGTAAAGACTAGTATGAGTAGGTGCTTCTGCAGAATTCACGTTTTGCAGATGATGCAGAGTCGCTATGCGAGCTGTTTCGCATAGCGAGACCCTATAGAGGGTGCTTACTGTCTGGGTAATTCGCTGCGCGAGCTGGTGCGCTGTGTGAATTACCAGAGGGTGGTGCTCTCTGTTTATGGACTCGTCATGGCGAATCCTGTCGCTATGCGACTGATGATGGTATGGAATCACTGTCATTTTAATTCGAAAGGCGAGTTTGGGCGCTTAGCGAGTTTTTGGGAGGGGTGGTCTCTGTCTGTACTCTCGCGTAGCGACTGGGTGCGCTATGCGAGATGTTAGGGGTCTGATGCAAGAAGCAAGTTAATTCACCTTGCGACTTTGGGTGCGAGGTGCGAGAGGATCCTGTCTCGCCTTGCGGATAGTGTGCGCTGTGCGAGAAGTTCTGATATTTAGTAGATTAATTTCCTCTTGTTGTATGATTGACTAAGTGGTTTGTTACATTGTTTGTGAAATATCTATGGAAGCATATTACATTGTACGATGAGATTCAACGTGTTATGTATGGTTAAAGTGAAAGGGTACGTGGTTTAAAAGTACGGTGGATAGACGTAATTCCATGATCTTCAAGGAGAAGATCTATGGTGGTGCCTAGTGTTTAGAATGATCTCCAGGGAAGCTCAGTCTTGAGGGTTTTCCTGACGCTCCAATGGTCTTTCATTCACAAGTAGAGAGGATTGAACCATGTGGTGAGGAGTAGCAGGAGGTCTTAGTCTTGGGGCTTCTAGTACGCCTCAAGGCCCGGAACAGGCTAACCTCGTGAGTGTGGTAGGGTGGGGAACCCAAGTTTTATAACCCACAACGAGTGCATAACCCGCCATAGCTCGGTAGTCATTCTAAGTCCGGACGAGTCAAGTCTAGTTTATGACATGCTAGGTTGTATGATTTAACTTGCTTGGCTTAAAGTAGTTTTGGATGGATTGTTCACTCTAATATGATATGATTGCTGGTAAAACTAGCTCACTCTTGCTTGTGTGTTTGTGTTTTGTTTGAGTATGCTTTCTTTTGCAATGATCATCCAATTGTATGTGAGCATATGAAGAGGAGGTGTCCGTGGAGCAAGTGCTGGAAGACGGTGATGTTGCAGCTTAATATGTCTAGGATCTTGATTAGTAGTATTATTCTGATAATACTTAACAGTGGTCCTTTATGTCTAAGAGTGATTTTAGTTTGGATGACTGTAACCACTATAGTCTGTTATATGTTTCTAACTGTTTTCCAATATTATAACTGAATGACGTCTTTATTATATATGCATGTCGTATATTTTGGGATGTCACAACTAATACATATTAAATTATATAAAAATATTATATAAAAATAATTAAATTTTTTAATAAATTTTATTTAAATTTTTAGTAAATTAAAATTGAGTCAAGTAAAATAAAATTTATTTTTATGTTAATTCAAATGAATATATAAAAGAAAATTATAGTAATTAAAATATTTATTAAATTTTAATTTAAAATAAAATTAAAACATATGTTAGCATGACTTCCAGATTTTAATGATAAAAATTTGAATCCATTATAAAAAAATTTAAATAAAATTTACTAAATATTTTAATTTAGTTAACTATATTTTATATTTATAGCTAATTGAATTTTATTTCAGTATAATTTATAGTTGATTGGATTTTATTTTAGTACAATTTAATATTTTAATGTAATTTAATATATGTTAGAATATTTGTTTAAATTTAAAATCTATTTGTTTAAATTTTGTTTGAAATTGATATAATTATTTAAAGAAAACAATTTGTTTTTCTGATGAATTCGATTATAATAAATAAAACTAGTAAAAGTTGATATATTATAACTACAATAATTATTGATGGAAAATTATATTATTAATACTATTATACTATCACTTATAATATCATTAATAATATTATATTAGTTATATTAAATCATTTATTAATTAAAATATATAAATATATAATTTATGATTACCGAATTTCAAAATTTAAAATTCAAGAGAAATAAACACTGTATTTTGAAATCTAGAAATAATAAATATTGAATTTCAAAATCTTAAGAAATAAATATCAAGATTTCAAAATTCAAAGAAATAAATATGAAATTTTAAATTCTGGTAAATTACTAAGTCAAATTTTAAAATTCAATTAATTTTTTAAATTTAATGATTTTTTAAATTAGATTTCGAAATCTAATAAATTTTTAAATTGAATTTTAAAAACATGATGATTTCATACATCAAATTTTAAAATTTAGTGAATTTTTACCACGAACTTTAAAATTTGGTAAGTTTTCTAAATTATATTTTGAAATTATGTATATACAAAAACTAAATATGAACAAAATGCGTAAAATGCATTATCACAATAAATGCATTTTACTGCTTATGTAACATTTTTCTATATATATAAGTTTTTACTGAAGACAAAACTGTGAATTTTGAGGAGCAAGAAGCCCCTAAGTGTGGTTGTTTTGTCAAAGATTGTTTCTAAGATGGGGAAGAAGACATTCATAGCTTATGTCTTGTTTATAAGCATGATGTTAGTGGAAAGTGAAGTGCATGCAATAACATGTAATGAGGCCATAACTTTTTTGTTGCCGTGTGAGCCATTCATGCTGGGTTTGGGTCCAAGAATACCATCACTTAGTTGCTGCACAAGCATAGCAATAATATTCAAACAGACAAAAACACCTGAACTTCGTAGATCCACATGTAGTTGTCTCAAGAACGCCGCATTTCAAGCAGGCATCAAGCATGAGAGAGCCACACTACTTTCTCGCTTATGTAGGACTCGCTTTTCCTTTCCCATTGATCCACTCGTCGATTGTTCTTCGTAAGTCTCATCCTTCCTTCTCTTTTTCTTTTTATCATATTTCAAAAATGTTAAAAATCATTAATTGACATTTTTCTTTAAAAAATATTATGCTTTCTCATTTATTTCATGTTTTTCTAATTTTTAAATTTTATCTCTTTTCATGCAGGGTTTCTTGATCCTTCCAGTTCTGCATTCTGGATAAATAAATATTTATATAGTTTTGTAGTAGGAACAGAAATTTAATTTCTAGTGATATTTACTCCATGAACTTTTATAAGTGTCTGGGTTGGGGAAAAAAATATTCACGATGTTATGAAAATTTGAAGTATCACAAAAATATTATATGCCATGTTTGTTCTCTCAGTAGACATCTTAAACAATGTTTTTAAATTCGTATTCGTTTTTTATCCAAATATGTTTTATATTGTAAAATATAGGATTTTGCTAACAGTATCAGGAAGAACTCTTTAAGGAATTAAAGCAGTATTTTAGTAAAGTTTGCAACACTCTTGCCTATGCTTTAGACAGTTTTTGAATTATTTTTTATGTAATAAGCCATAATGAGAGACGTTTAATAGCTTTAAATCACAATTATTACGAAAAGGACAATGGATTTTAATGGTGTCATCGATGAGTACTTGAAAACTAAAGAGTATTGTATTGCCTGTGTTTGTCTCTATTTTACAAATTATTAGTGTTTCAAAAAGTGATTAATATATATTAGAGGCAATACAACTTTTTGGAACAATCGCTTTAAGAATATAAGTGAAATAATTTAATTTTAAAGTAATTATTTAGATTACTCATAATATATATATATATATATATATATATATATATATATATATAATTTATTAATTTATGTAACCTGTATATCAAATTTTAGTTGATAAAAATATTCTTATATAATATATTATAGATTCTAGGTTTTAAATTTAAATATATTTAAATAATTTTTGATTATTTTTTAAGAATAAGAATATTTTTATCAACTAAAATTTGATATAAGTTACGTAAGTTAACACATATATATATATATATATATAATACTATACCTGACAACAATCGGTTGTCAGACACACCAATCAGAAAAGGTAAATATCATTAATGACCAATTAATACGTTTAATGACTATATTAAATGCGAATATACGATGTTAATGACTGATTAACAAGTCATATTGTACAAGAATATGATATTAATGGACAGTTAGCAAGTGCATTAACAAGTATTATTGGATTTATTGTCATATCAAATATGAATTAATGAGCTTAATTGGCATAAGCCCTATAAATATAGGATTAATGCCTAGGTAAAGACACCTTGAGTGTGTTTTCTGCAGGTCAACCATCCATTGAAGTAACGACCGACCCTCAGATCAATTCATATATAATTATATAATTCTTTTATTAAAGTTTTTTATCATGTTTAATAAATGCATTTATGATAATATTATTCCTTCTCTTTATTAATACATATTTAATAATTATTTTATTAGGAAGATAATATTATGAAACTTATATTCTAAATAAAAATTCGTTTTTAAAAAAAGTGTTTCCTTCAATATTTTTATATACTTTTCAATTGAATAATACTAATCAATTGATTAATTTTATCTTTGGGAATGCAATTACACAAACTGTTAGTAATTGATAGGAGCAGGAATAAAAATGATCGAAAACCAAAATTGAAAATTTTCATTGATGGTTATATAAAAAATTCCCAAATATATGAACTATAAAAAATATTTAACTTTTATTGCTTTTAATCTTATACAATTACTTTACACCAAAAATTAATAAAAGAAAAAACACCCATGGTGTTTTATTATCTGTGTTTTCCAGCGGGGCGTATATTAAATCCAATAATAGAAGTTATATAAACAGAAAAAATTAGTACACAAGTTATTCTGCCTTGACCAATAACCTGAAGTTAATGTAAGTAAACAAAAAAATAGTTAGAAAATATTTTATTTTTCGTTGTAGTTTTATCAAACAAAAATTGGACTAGTCAAATGATTAATGTAATATTTAAATACAAGATTCTAGATAAAAAACGTTGATTAGATAAATGTGTATATAACTATTTCATGATATATTTGCATGCTCGAATATTTAATCTATAAATGTCTTCTAGAAAGAAAAAATAACTTTGTATTGAACATATTTGTTATTTAATTTACATCAATACTCATTATATTTATTAAGGGTAATAAGAAATAGTTATGTAGATATTAAAGAAATATTTTCCCTCATTAATGCTTTGCTCTACAATTTATTAACGGTTGTTTAATTTTTTTTCTGATATAACATACTTTTTTTTTTCTAGGTAATATATTATAGTTAATATTTACATAAATAACATGATATTTGGATAGATTAGATTTGATTTCTAAATAATTATTTGACTTGAATTTTTGTGAATTTAACCAAACTGTAATTTGGAATTCAAATTTCGAAAAATCAAATTTTTAAATGAATTTTCATATAATTTTAGTAAAATGTATCTTAAAATTTGATTTTAAACAGTCGAGTTCTAATCTGATTAAAATCACGAAAAATTAAGCCACATCTCAATTATCCGAAAATTCAAATCAAAACTTATCTTTTCGGGAAATCAAATTCCAAAATATATGTTAACCAAAATCACGAAAATTCATTTTAAAACTTAATTGCATAAAATCTGAATTTCAAATTACAGCTCAATTAAATTCACGAAAATTCAAATCAAATTTCAGTTATCTAAAAACCTAATTTTGAATTGCAATCATTGGATCTCTTGAAACGGCTCTGAATAATTGAATCCGAAAATTCAATTTTAGACAGAAAAAATAATATAGTGCTAATCCAACCAGATAATGTAACCAATTTTTCGAATATTAAAAATTATGTGATTACTTGATAGTGTCAAACCGTTTCAACATTATCATTAAAAATTCAATTTTAGACAGAAAAAACAATATAGTGCTAATCCAACCAGATAATGTAACCAATTTTTCGTATATTAAAAATTATGTGATTACCTGATAGTGTCAAACCGTTTCAACATTATCATTAATCTCAATTTTTTAATAGGATTCTTATTCATGAATATTTAAATAACATTTCTGAAATATTCTACTACATGTGATAATAGCATTATCATCAGATAAGAAATAAAGAGAAACAGACATGTGCACCGAGGTGGTCCACATGCACGATGTCGTACTGTTGCTGACAATGGTGAACGTGGAATCCATTTATTTATTCATTACTAGTTAGAATTTTGCAAAGAGATTGATTGTACCTCTTTTCATTTTCTATTCTTTACAATTCTCTGTCTTGTTCTTTCGCTTGGACCAATCACATAAATTTGCATAACAAAATTAAATTAATCATACACGTGATTTTGAATAATCAGATCAATAAAACATTATTATTTATTATTAAATTATTGGATTATCTCGGGTAATCCTGCACAAGCTAATTACCAAATTCGAAGTTGATATGATATATACCTTGAAAGTTAAAATCATGTACTCTCTGGAACATCTATCTGCTGTAATGACCACACATTCCATAGTTATATAACAATCACAGTATCAAAGTAGAGAGAGCACAATAGCAGTGAGAGTGTGAAATGGATCAGTTTGTGTGGAGGGTGTTGCCTTTGTTAACAATCCTTGTTTCCTTTTTGGTATTCTTCTACTTCCAGAATTCAGACACGGCGCAGTTATATCCTATCATAAAGGTTGGTTCTTTCTCATGCTTTTTCGTTCACGATTATGGCTTTATAACCGGCAAAAACCTTTTAGTACAACTTTGACTTCAAAGTTGTCACACGACTTCCTCGTTTTCTGCCACTATGTGGTCACTGTGACTAGTTCCGAACTTTTGTCATCACAATCTCAACTGTCCTGATTTAAGAATTGAAGAAGACGTGAGGGTTAAAGGTTGTTGACTTTTTGTTCTACAGTTGCCACGGAGTAAATGCAGCCTTCTTCCCCATCACCACTTCTGGATATCCAGCA
This sequence comes from Vigna angularis, assembly GCF_016808095.1. Lineage (NCBI taxonomy): Eukaryota > Viridiplantae > Streptophyta > Magnoliopsida > Fabales > Fabaceae > Vigna > Vigna angularis. The sequence continues at coordinate 35,367,616 of NC_068975.1, read as the reverse complement.
AACGCATCGTGACCCCACAGGGGATCATTTCTGGTTCAGGTTTTACTTCTTTGATCCTTGATTATTATATTTTTGTTTTACTCTTCATTTCGTTGTGTGAGGTTGTAAAGTGTTTTGTGTTGAGTAGGGTTGTGGGATTTTGTTTATGACTGTGTTTAGTACAGGATCTTCTGTGCGTGGGAAATAACAAAGAAAGTGCTATTGTAGAACATATCCAATAAAATGGTTCCATTTTAGATAATCTTTAAATGAAGAATGAAGAAGAAAAGGGATATACTTGAGGTGAGGGCTTTAAGAGTTAGGACTCACCTGAGTGGCCGTAGCATGAAATCGTTGACAGTGAACTGAAGACTGTTTTTTCTCTTGACCATTTGTCGTTTCAATTGTACATGTAAAACTTACCTATGTACACGTGTTAACTGATTTTTTTTGCGGAACCTTAACAGTGGAGATAAATGAAGGGAGAATAGTATCTGTCGTTGAGGGATATGGTAAGCAGGGCCAGTCTAAGCAAGAAGAAATAATAGATTATGGAGATGCTGTTGTCATGCCTGGCTTGATTGATGTGTAAGTTTTGAAATTCATCTTCTTATTGTTTATTTTGACAATGTTGTTTGATGCATTTTCTATATACAATCAGTGTTGAATAGCTTAATAATAATAGGTTAGGGCATGCAAGAATTTACTAGAGTGGGAATGGTAGACTAGAAGAGTTGATTATCACTCCAGCTGGTTCATTGTATATTTAAACTTGATTATCTGAATTACTTACTTTGCCAGGCACGTACATCTTGATGAACCGGGAAGAACCGAGTGGGAAGGATTTGATACTGGTACCAGAGCTGCTGCTGCTGGTATGAAGATGTTTTGCTCTATTGATATACATATTTTCTTTATTAGTAGTGTACGTTGGAACTTGATTGGATATTTCAGGGAAAATCTTGATAATTTTTTCCGATGCTTCTTTTAGTGCATCTAGATTTCAAGCCTAGAACAAAGAAAACACTAACTTGAATGAAATTATCACCCCTCGTCAGATGTTACACAGTGGATAACTTGTATCATTTTTCACTGTCTTCCTAATGATAGTTATACTGTCTATTTATAATGTTATTGATATGCATAACTTATTTAGTTTGGTTTATATACATTTTGAATGGATCTGTTCCAACAATCTTTCAACAGGTGGAGTAACCACAGTGGTTGACATGCCTCTAAACAATTACCCTACAACCGTGTCTAAGGAGACGCTGAAGCTTAAGGTATTAGTGATCCTGTGTGAGTTTAAGTAATATCCATCTTATGATGAATTTTTTCATTTCAAAGAAATTGATGGAGTTCCTTCTGACGTACATCATTTAATTTTTTCCATGCAATTAATGTTCTGACATAAGTTTCCCCTTCTTTCCAGCTTGACGCTGCAGAGGATAAAATCTATGTTGATGTTGGTATGACCAATGAATTCTGTCTTAACATATAACTGATGGAGTTACTGAGACCTTTTTTGTAATCTTATACAGGATTTTGGGGAGGCCTGGTCCCTGAAAATGCCCTTAATCTAACTATTCTTGACGATCTCTTGAGTGCTGGTGTTCTTGGTGTGAAGGTAAGCATTTGAAAACTTGTGTATTACCCTTGCAACTTTGCTTAGAAGTCAAGGACATATTCACCGGATCAACTTTATGATTGAACATTTTCGAAGAAGTTAATTATTGCATTCGATACTTCACCTTGCATTAATTTGGTACTTTAAAGCCTAGAATGTATGTATTTTAGACATTTTTGGTATATGGCTCTCGTTAGTATTTATCTTTGAAGTGGTTTGGCACTATTTTGCTGGGGATTCCTGAATTTCTGTGTTCATGTATCGTCCCATCATCTTGGAATTAAACATGATTTATTCAACATATGTGATAATATGAGTTCTTTCTCAACAGTTCAAGCCATCAGATATCTGTTGGCTTTTTGGTCCAACTCTGACCCACTTTCGTCTTCTCCCTTTTCTGTTTGCAGTCTTTTATGTGTCCTTCAGGAATTAATGACTTTCCTATGACAACTATTGACCATATCAAGGTACGTTCATGTGGAGTTATAGCTGGGAGTTTTTATTCAGTTCCATGAAGTTTTTTATATTTCTTTGCACACCCACTTCTGCTTTCATATAAACGCAGCAAAACACACTGTCTGTGATGGGGTAATGTTGTACACTAAGGAGTAGCTATTGCTAAATTGTTTAGAAAATGTATTTTTCAGGCGGGATTATCAGTGTTGGCAAAATATAAAAGACCTATAGTTGTGCATTCTGAGCTTGTACAAGATTATGGCAATGATTTGGAGCATGATGACAACCGTGATCCACATGATTATTTGACATATCTCAACACCAGACCACCTTCATGGTAAGACATTGTAAGGTTTTTGTTTTCTGAATAAATAAACATTACATTAAGACATAAATTATTTTGGATAAATGATTCCTCTTGTTTGTTCGTTCTGTCATATCAAAACATGAAATCGATCATACTACTGCTTAAATTTATCCTAAGTTTTCATAGCTGAATTTGTTTATCGAAGGCTTTCGCTTGAGTTGGTATTGATTGAGGGTGTTGAGGAGATGAAAGTGTCCTTGCTCTAGAGAATTGTAAATTACATAACTCAAGATATTTCTGAATAGTTTTAGAGAACCTAGCAATATGAAATATCCATCCGCTGTGATTTTGCATGATACAATGCACTTAGAATCTTGGATGAGCACAATATCATTCATCTTTAATTGTCACTAAGTTTTCAGAATTTTTTTATTAAAACTCTTTTTTACTTTTCCAGGGAGGAGGCAGCCATTAGACAACTTGTAGGTGTTTCGAAGGACACTGGAATTGGTGGTTCTTTAGAAGGAGCACATATTCATATTGTCCACTTGTCTGATTCAAGTGCTTCCTTAGATCTGATTAAGGTACTCTGATCATTGAGTTGCCTGGTTAAAATTAATTGTGGAGTATACCAATTGACTGGATTGCTAATATTATACATCTATAATGTACAGGAAGCAAAAAGTCGAGGTGATAGCATAAGCGTCGAGACTTGTCCTCACTACCTGGCTTTCACCTCTGAAGAGATACCAAATGGAGATACTCGTTTTAAGTGTTCCCCACCCATTCGTGATGCACAAAACAAAGACAAATTATGGGAGGCTGTATTGGTATGCTTCCTCTCCACAAATACCTAGTATTGTCTTACTTTAATCATTTATGATCTCATCTTTTTTTTGTTTGTTTGTTTGTTTGTTTTACTCTTCATTTAAGGAGGGACACATTGACCTGTTAACAACTGATCATTCACCAACTGTGCCTGAACTCAAGCTTCTTGAGGAGGGTGACTTCTTGAAGGCTTGGGGGGGCATATCATCTTTGCAGGTTAGTGATTTTTCTTGTTAGACCATTTTTCCTACTGCAATGCTACAATATGAACCTATTTGAAATCAATTATCAATCTACAAGTTGATCTTTGAATGAATGCATAGCCAAGTATTAGATTGAATCTTGCTTTCATGCTTGAGGTTGGTTCTTATCTACTTAATAAACAATTGAATAAGATGAATGAGTATTTCCAATAATATAATGACATAATTCAGTGTTTTAGTGGGAAGGGATGGATGAGTGATTTTCCAAGGACCAGTCCTATGCATGTGCCCCAACAAATGGCCATCCTTATCACAGCGCAATCTGGAAGAGCTGAATAGGTTTATCATGAAACTGAACAGCTAAAATATTGATAGGGTGTAGGAGTTTCCATCCTAACTCACCTTTCTTGACAACTATTTCCTGATATGGAACTTTGATATAAATCCTTGGGCTCTATCACCTCTTAATCTTTCTTTTCTTGGTCTATGATTATTCTAGCCAGAACTTTGTTTTTACTTCCTTTAGCATATTGAAAGTACCCCGTAATGTGATAAGAATATTTTGAAGAAGAGCTTAATTTGTTTACCTCAAAGCCTGCAGTCATCCTTAAGGACCATGATGGATGATTTCTGCAGTATTTTAATCAGAAAGCCATGCATGTGCTGGTGCTAGTTTCCTTATTTCAGACTCAGTAGTCTGAATTTAACTTTTTATTTATATTATAACTGTGGATGCTGTAATTGGCCTAAAGACTAACTGATGTTCTATTGGGAGACTTGTAGTTTAATCTTCCGGTGACGTGGTCGTACGGGAAGAAATATGGACTAACTATAGAACAGTTGTCGTTATTGTGGAGCAAGAGACCTGCAGCACTTGCTGGGATAGAATCAAAGGTGTTTTCTTCTTTGCCTCTAATAATTACAGCTTTATTCTCTTCATTCTCTATGATTTGGTTACCGAAATATTTTTTGAGAATGCTTTGTGATGAGACACTTGAACATTTACTTGTGCAATTTTCAAGTCAACGTATATGCTTCTTACAAAATAATGTCTGTTCAAATCTGACTAAATTTCCATTTTCTTTAGGGGACTATTGAAGTTGGAAACCATGCAGATATTGTAGTTTGGCAACCAGAGCAGGAGTTCGACCTGGATGACAATTACCCTGTTTTCATTAAACATTACGTATGTCTTAGTTTTTCTTTACCCTGTTATCAAACTCATTTTGTCTATGACTTTCTTTTTCTTACTCATAGATGCCAGAGGAACCAAGTTGTTCTTCCCACTACAATACAAAAAAATTTACTCACCCCAGATAATATCATTTATCTATTTATTTTGCTGATTCCTTTTTGAAAAACAAGACTTTTCTCTGTTGCATGAACATTCAGTGTTTACCACCTTATTAAGACATTCTGTTAGTGTTGCATGATTTTTCATGTTCTGAAAAAAATATATTTGGCTGCTTTTGTGAAATCCCATATGTGAAGCAATGACTGTTTGGTATTCAGGAACTCTCTGCTTACATGGGAAGTAGGTTATCAGGAAAAGTTATGGACACTTATGTGAGAGGAAATCTTGTGTTTAAGGATGGGAAGCATGCTCCTGCAGCCTGTGGTGTTCAAATTCTAGCCACATGAATCAGTTAAATATTGGTAATCACCATAGCTTTCCAAACCCATCTCAATTTCATTTGGTTCTCTGAGAGTTCTTGATGCTTATCATGAGCATTGTTCATGTTGTAGACAGGTACCTTTCAGATGCAAGTTTCACTGGGGACATAAATAAGAGATGGAAGTAGCTGCTGGCATCGGCCATTGAGCAAGCATTTTCCTTCTCATAGACTAGTGCGTTTGCTTGTATTATATCCGTTTGGATGTTTTGGATAATAAAATAATATTGCACTTTTCTATAACGTAGATTACAACTTTGCAAATTTTTGAGTTCTTCTCTGCACATATCAGATCATGAAAAATATCCATGTTTCCTAGCTACTAACCATCGTACCGTCCTACATTTCTAATCTTGAACGAGGATTCTTCTTCTTCTAGTTCATGGGAGAGAAAAAAAAAAAAAAATATAACTTTGTGTTTTGAAACTTTTGAAAGATGTGAACATCGAATAAAGATACAGATAAAGCAAATTTAAAGTATTCATTCAAAATGAGTGTAAATCTTATTTTATGTGAAAATCTTATAAACTTATTTTTGGATTTTTTTAAAATTCAACAGATTGAATCAATATATTCCAATTTTTTACATCCAATTTTTTACATAAAAATGTATTTAATTTGAAAAGAAAATCAATATCCAACAAAATTGTAAGCACTTGCTCATTCATCAAATAATGAGCTTTTAAACACAATAATTATAATGAACAAGTAAAAAATTGTAATTTAATTTTACTATAAATAGTTTCTAAATTATAAAATCAATATCCAATATCATTATATTAATTTAAAAATCATTACATTTGATTAAGGTAATTTGTTAGAAAAATTTAGGACGTGAGAAAGTCGCCTATATAATAGTATAGAAAAAAGTATTATTGGGTTGTGGAATTATGTATGCAATTATGGAGAAGATTGAAGAAAAGACAAAGAAGTGCAGCATCTTACATCAAATAATGTGTGAAGTAACTCTGGACATAGCATTAAAGGAAGACACAGAAGAGGATTGACTCATCAAGTTGGTATGTTGGTATTAAATTGAAGCATGCTATACACAAAGAAAAACACTTGCCACTAATTGGTTCAGAAGGGCATCTCCAAAAGTTAAAGATCAATAATTCTTGTAAAAAATTCAAAACTACAAAAACTCAATCTTATACTGTGAAAATAATACTAAAAAATATAATAATTCATCCTTTTTCTTTAACTTTTCTGGAACGGTGCTATTTCGAGCAGTTCTATGTGAAAATGAACCACCAACAGATCCTACTGTTGCTGACATTCAACAACGTGGAATTCACTGATTAGGGTTGGAATACAATTCTATTTTCTCTTCCATATTCATCAACCTTTTTTTTTATTTCTTCAGAGTTCAACCAATAGGATAAGTTTTAAATTAAATGATTATACATTTGTTGTTGAAAAAAAAATCAAATTTACAAAATTTGATTATTGTGGATTAGTTTTTCTTGTTGGAAATCTAAAAGCAACTCTAGGTCTTGTATTAGATGGAAATGGATAAATCCAACATCATATATGAGGAAAACAATTTTTCTGTAATGAATTTCCTTGAAAAAAAATCATATTTTTTCTAGAAACTTTAACTTGTAAATTGGTTTTAATATAATTTTAAATTTGAATTCAAAATTAATGTAAACTAATCTTTCTTCTAACTTTTTAAATGAGTTGCAAGAGTTTTCAAATTAATATTTATGTATATACATATTTTTCAATTACATCGTATTACTAAATAATAAAATATAAATAATATTATAAAGTTTATCATCTAATAATTTAAATTATGTTTCAAAATATGTAAACAAATAGAGGCTTGGAATTGGATCACAGGAAAGGAGCCTCTGGCTGGCTGTGTGGTAGTCAACTATTGATTCAATTAAAAATAATTTCTTTTAATTAAAATTAAAAATCATTCTTCTAATTTTAATTTTTTATTCATATATTATCCAAATAAATTTTAAAATATTAAATCAAGTGTTTTTTATTTAAATTTCAATTGTTAAATTTGTAAAAGAAATTAAATTTATATATATATATATATATATATATATGAGTTGGTTAACTTATGTAACCTATTAAAATGTATTAAATTTTAGTTGATAAAAATACTTTTTTTTATTGATTTTAAGAAGGATATTTGAATAATTTCTAATTTTTTTATTTTAAATTAAAAATAAAAATTATTAAAATATGTTTAAAGTATATCTTTCTTTATGAATAGAAATTTTTTTGTCAACTAATATATATATATATATATATATATATATATATATATATATATATTAATGGTCTTTTAGGCCTTTTTACTTGAATGAATTTGAGAGACTGATTCAGGAGATTTGAAAGAATTTAGTAAATTTTTGTTGTTGTTTATTTGAGTGAATTTGGAGGTAAGTGAGAGTGAGGTAAGTGAGAGTGAATATGGAAGTAAAGTTTGTAAGAATTAGTGTAGAATTTGATTGACGTAACAAATTAAAAAAATTTACTTCCAAATTCACTCTCGTTTACCTTCAAATTCAGTCAAATAAACAACACAAAATTTTACCTTCAAATCCTCTCAAATCCCCTCAATCACTCTTCCTCAAATCCATTCAAGTGAACAAAGCCTTACTGAATGCCATATTTCATTTCAAACTTAAAATGTTTTATTATTTTTCTTAACAACAATAAACATTAAACGAGTTGCTTAAATGATGTTCTATATTTTTCATTAATTTATTTTAGGCCTATTTAATGTTATTTAAAAAAAAATCTTTTTATAGCTATGTGTTTCAACAATTAAAATTAAAAAAAGTTTTTTAAAGTTAAGTAACATGTAACTTAACCGTTTAAAGTTGCTCTTGAAAGTATTAGCCATATTAAAAAAATAATTATTTTTAATGCATGGTTTACAAAACATTATTAATAAGAAAAATGTTTTTTTAACAATTTTTTTACAACTGTGGTGAGTTGTAATTGATTCGTTTTAAATATATGAATCAATAAAATAATGTGTTATAAAAGAGTTATTAAAAAAATTGTTAACAAAGGTGAAGACTTTAAAAGATTCCAGTTGAGGTAAACTATATATTGAAAGATAATCATGGGATGAATCACTTTAAAGAAACTAATGAGTTAATATTAGAATGGAATTTAGATGTGAAATTTGTGGCATGGAAACTTCAACATTTGTAAGACACGGGTCTTGTCTGAGGGTGGCAACATCTGTACTGTTTTTTGTGTGTTGCAGTAACTGTACCATAATGAAACTATAAAAGGAGAGAGAGCACAATGACAATGGTGAATCAGTGGGAAATGGAGCAGTTTGTGTGGAGAGTGTTGCCTTTGCTAACATTCCTCATTTCCTTCCTAGTATTCTTTTACTTGCACGATTCTTACAGGGCACAGTTACATCCTCTCGTTAAGGTTTCATCTAATCTATTATATTCACATGCTTTTTGATTCATCATTATGTCTGCATAACCAGCAAAAGTTTAGAATCAGTTTGAAATTTTAGTAGCTCAACTTTGGCTTAAAACTTGTGCACAAGGCTTTACTTACTCGTTTTTGGCCACTGAAGTTACTACTATGATTAGTTTGGAACTTTTGTTATGATATCCTCAACTGCTATGATGAATATTGTTGACCTTTTTTGCCACAGTTGACACAGAATAAGTGCAGCCTTCTTCACCATCGCCATTTCTGGATAACTAGCAAACGCATTGTGACCCCACAAGGGATCATTTCTGGTTCAGGTTTTACTTTTTCAAGCCTTGATCATTGTATTCTTATTTCACTCTTTAGATTTTATCCCATGTAGCTGTAAAGTAAGGTTTATGATTGTTTCTGATGGAAAATGTACGTTGTGAAATAAAAGAAAAAGCGAGGTTGTTTATGGATTTGAATTTTACATGTGTTGATTGATTCTTTTGTTTATGGGCCATTAACAGTGGAGATAAAAGAAGGGAAAATAATATCTGTCACTGAGGGATATGGTAAGCAGGGGAACTCTAAGCATGAAGAAGTAATTGATTATGGAGATGCTGTTGTCATGCCTGGCTTGATTGATGTGTAAGATGTCTGCTGCTGTTCTTTGGATGCATGTTTCACATACATCAATGTTAAAACAGTGCAATAATAATTTGAGTAATGCAAGAATCTATAAATAGAGAATAGAGAAAGAACGAATGTGACGTGATGAAGAAAATATAGTAAATTGTAACTAAGATGGTTTGATCATGTGAGAAGAAGACCAATAGAAGCAGTGGTATAAAGAGTTTAAAACCAGCGGAAGATAACCTAATAATTATAGGTAAAGGAAGAGTGAGAAAACTACCAGTTAGAGAGATTAAAAAGAACTCAGGTCTAAGTGGCCTATTTGAAGACTAGGCTTTCACATGATAAATCGGAATTGTTTGCTCCATATATCTGTCCTTACTTATGTAACATGGAATCTTAAAAGTGGTCATTTTCTTCATTGAGTTTTATCTCACTAAACACAGAAGCAGTCATTATAAGTAAAATAATTCCTTTTGGACTATTAGATTGTTGCATACGAGTCATTATAAAAGTAGCAGGCTGGAAAAGATTGCATTACTAGAGGAACTAAAAAGAGGATTTACTTCCTCCCATAATAAGTTCCTTCTATCTTTATTATTATCATTGTTCTTGTTGTATTCTTATTATCATTAGTATTCAATGGTATAATTTATACTTCATCAGCCCCCTACGAAGGAAACTGGGAAAATAAAAAGCCAAAATAAAAATAAATAAAAAGAGAGGAAGAAAACAGTTTCATACCCTTTTTGTTTCTTTTCACTTTTAGAAGAAAAACATAGTATATCATGAGTAAAAATTCTAGGCTAGAAGAGTTTATTACAATACCTTCATAATCAGTGGAACTACATTTTTTTATTTTTTTTTATTTTTATCTTTGACAAGATTTCTGTCTGTTGTACTCACTCTAATTATTTACATGACATACTTTGGCAGACATGTACATCTTGATGAACCAGGAAGAACTACATGGGAAGGATTTGATACTGGTACCAGAGCTGCTGCTGCTGGTATGCAGATGCTATTCCTCTATTGATCTACACATTTACTTCACTAGTAGTATACCTAAGAAATTGGCAGGACTTCAGGGGAAATCTTAATATTTTTTCCCATGCTTCTAAAGGGCATCTAGATTCCAATCTTGGAACAAAGAAAACAACAACTTGCTATGACTTATCAATCCTCACCTGATGTTACTTGGTTGATAACTTCATACTTGTTCTGTTTGTCAACTTTTGTTGATATGCATAACTTATTCAGTTTGGTTCATGTACATTACATAGATATGTTCCAACATCGTTTCAACTTTCAACAGGTGGTGTAACCACAATCGTTGACATGCCTCTAAACAATCACCCAACAACTGTGTCTAAGGAAACACTGAAACTTAAGGTATCAGTTGCATGTGCATTTAAATTTATACAAGTAATAAGTTTATCTATATAGTAAGTAAATAACTAATAAATACTATCCATCCTCTTACACTGAATGTTTTTATTCAAAGTGATAGAAGTAGGAGTTCAACTGATATATATCATTTAAAATTTTCATGACAATCAAATATTGATCCCGTATGTGTAACTGTTTATGGAGGTGTTGAATTTGCATGGTTACTTATAGATGACTGTTGAATAAAATAAGCTTTTCTTCTACTAACCCAAGTTTCCACCTGTTTCCAGCTTGAAGCTGCAGAGAACAGAATCTATGTTGATGTTGGTATGAGCAGCAAAATCTTTCATAGCATACAATTATTGAGTTTCTGAGATTTTCTTCTAATCTTATACAGGATTTTGGGGTGGCCTAATCCCTGAAAATGCACTTAATAAAAGTGTTCTTGAAGGTCTCTTAAGTGCCGGTGTTCTAGGTTTGAAGGTAATAATTTCAAAGCTTGTGCATTACTATGCAAAGTTGCTTATAGGTCTTCATGATTCAAAACCATTATATATCTGTATGACAATATTTGTTAACTTTTGATCTGACTCTTTTTTTTCCCTTTTGTGTTTATAGTCTTTTATGTGTCCTTCAGGAATTAGTGACTTCCCTATGACTACTATTCACCATATCAAGGTACATTCCTTATATACTATGTAAAGTTATAGCGATAATTTTGTTTTAATCAGTTCATTACAATTCTTTATATTTGCACACCTAGTTCCTCTCGCATTACATTTTCACTCAAAAGATCTGTTAGAGTAACGTTTTGCAAAAGGCTGTAGCTTTCTTTTTGCCCTTGTTCAACTGTTTTACAATGTACTTTTCAGGAGGGATTATCTGTGCTGGCAAAGTACAGAAGGCCTTTATATGTGCACTCTGAGATTCAACAACATTCTAAAAAACATTTGGAGCTTGATGATAAAGGTGGTCCGCGAACTTATTTGACCTATCTCCACTCTAGACCACCTTCATGGTAAGATATCTCAAGACTTAATTTTCTCATTAAACTAAATGGTCACTATGTTAGAAATCCAAATGTGAATCAAAGTCCCAAATTAGATAGAAATGAGAAAGTCGAGCACTATATAGAGATGAAAGATCCATTAGCTCATTGACTTAAGGTTTTGGGTAGAAAGTGGTGTCAATCCCGGGCTCAAATGTCATTGGTGTTTGTGTCTCCTCGGTGAACCTCCTCCTCGATAGACCCGACAGTAGTATCAGAGCATATGGTTTGTCTTGGTGACCGGCTTAGACAAGTATAATGGTCCTTAAGTTTTTGGGTAGAGTAATGTCAATCCCTTATATGGTTGGACTCATATCTTAATTATATTTGTGTCTTCCTAGTGAACCTCTTCCTAAACCCTAAACCTCTTCCTCGATAGACCCAACACACTAGACCATAAATATCATGTTCCTTAATTGACATAATGCTCTTGAAATTTAAAAAAAGAAAATTATGAAGTGTCTTGTTTACTTTTCCAGGGAGGAAGCAGCTATTAAAGAGCTTGTAGGTGTTACGAAAGACACAAGAACTGGTGGTCCTTTAGAAGGAGCACATGTTCACGTTGCTCACTTGTCTGATTCAAGTGCTTCCTTGGATCTGATTAAGGTATTGTGTGCTATTTTCATCGTTTAGTATGTCTAGCATTTTGCAATGGACTCTTGGTAATGGTTAAGATTAAATGTTGAACTTGCCAATTGGTATGAGAGTACAGGAAGCAAAAAGTCGTGGTGACAGCATAAGTGTTGAGACTTGTCCCCATTACTTAACTTTCTCGTCTGAAGAGATACCAAATGGAGATACTCGTTTTAAGTGTTCCCCTCCCATTCGTGATGCATACAACAGAGAAAAATTATGGAAGGCTGTGTTGGTACACTTCCTGTCCTCTAATACAAAGCATTATCATGCTTTAATCATCCATGATCCCATCAGTTATTTACTTGTTTTGTTCTTCATTTCAGGAGGGACACATTGACCTATTAAGTTCTGATCATTCACCAACAGTGCCTCAAATGAAGCTTCTTGAGGAAGGTGACTTTTTGAAGGCTTGGGGGGGCATATCATCTTTGCAGGTTAGTGAATTTTCTTGCAGTGAAGTTAGACCGTTTTTCTTATAATGAATATGCAAGGTAATAGTTTAATAAATGATGGTCATATATAGCTATAATAATACAAATATTTGGAGAGTATATCCACTACTTCACATATTTTGTAGCCTGAGTAGTGTAGTTTTTGTTGGAGATTCTTATCGAATTTACAATATATATATATAGACGGAAGTAAATGTTATCTTATAAACAAATTTAATAAGAATAATTATAGATAGTGGGAAGTTTCACAGGACATGGTAAATTTATGTTGTAGTGATATATTTGAGATCTCATCTTAAAGCCAATTGTCATTGTCTCTAAGAAAAGTTGTTGAAGATAAAACATTTTTGGCTTCCACTCAATGACTATAAGTGGGTGTTTAGAAGAAGGTAAAGGGAAATTTATTTGAGGTTAGGAAAATAGTTCGTGTTTTTCATTAGTTGCATTCGCCCATTGTAAGAAGAGCTTATTGATTTTTAAATCTAGTAAGTTTAATAAGGTCGGGTAACTTATCAGAATAGGCACTTTTTTAGTTGATCATGTAATTTTCATGATAAATTCTTTTACAAAATTCTTAATAAAAGCTTCTTACCACACAAGAGCTAAATTGTTTAAGTGGACTTAGAGAGATGTATGGAATATGTCAAATGTCTAATAAACAACAAAGTAAACTTTAAGTCTATTTAACCTCACAAAATTAACTTATAAGATCAGTTTTACATTCATTTATATATATTAAATTATTTTATCTAACATAGACTTCTAACATTGTTTTCTCAATTTAAGTTGGTTTAATTTTTAAATGATTTGAGACTCGTAACATTGTTTTCTCAATTAATGTACGTAATATGTTAAATTATTTTTTATATATATCACCTAATTGCTTTTAAATTGGAATTTATAATAGTTATTTTTAATTGATTTCTGTAATAATTAGTTTTTGGTCACTGTCACTGGTGGTGTTATTTGGAGGTAATTTTTTTATGTTATGGTATTTACAATCTAAAATAAATTTAAATTAAATAAATTTAAATTGTATCATTTAAATAAAATATTTGAAAAACTAAACAATATCAAATGGAAGTAATAGAAATCTAATTCATATTAATTTCCTAAAAATTGTAAAATTTCTTATTCAAGTACAATATAAGGTTTATTTAAAGAATACAAAATAAAGTAAATATATAAGTAGATGAAAATACACAGCACTCGAATATAACTAGAGGGTGTCACTGACGACGGATTTTTAAAGAATATTATAATCAGAAAACCATGCGCTAGTTTCCATGCTTCAGACTTACATAGCAATTTTGAATGCTATAATTGGTGTAAAGACTAACTGAGGTTCTATGGGGAGACTTGTAGTTCGATCTTCCAGTGACGTGGACTTATGGGAAGAAACATGGACTAAGCCTGGAACACTTGTCGTTACTGTGGAGCAAGAAACCTGCAACGTTTGCAGGGATAGAATCAAAGGTGACATAATTTTACTTTCCTTCTTTGCCTCTCACTTTCAATATACTCTAAATAACTTATTGCAATCTAATTTTTTCATTACTTGGGACAATATTCTTTTGAACCAAGTAACTGAAACATATAAATAAAAGAAATAAGAGTTTGGTATGGACCAGCCAACAAGCTCTTTGTTTCTACATTGTTGTCTAAGATAACAACGTAAGAGGTGTTTGTTTGATGTGTTACTACAATATTATCATTTGCTGAAAGAGCTCACTTCAAATTAAAACAAAGCTGTAATTTTGTTGTCTAATTTTCCTTTTGAAAAGCCACTTAAAAATTTACTTGTGAGATTGTGAAATATTCAGTTCAAATCTGACTAAATTTTCATTTATGTTTTAGGGGTCAATTGCTGTCGGAAACCATGCTGATATTGTAGTTTGGAAACCAGAGGTGGAGTTTGAGCTGAATGAACATTATCCTGTTTTCCTTAAACATCCTGTACGTCTAGATTTTTCTTTGTTCTTAATTATAATTTAAACTTCAAACTGTTATGTCGAGGCTTCTTGCTATTTATTAATGTTTGAAAATTTTCATTTTGGAAAAGTAGATGCAAGAGGAACCAAATTGTTTTTTTTGTGCTTTTAATTACTTTTCTCTTGGGAGAAACCATTAACAGAAAAAATTAACTCTTTCATGAAGATATAGTATTGCCCACTTTATCAATACATGCTACTATTCTGGCTGTTCTTCTGAATCCCATGTGTAAAACAATGATCTTTCTGGTATTTAGAGCCTCTCTGCTTATATGGGAAGAAGGTTATCCGGAAAAGTTTTGGAGACTTTTGTGAGAGGAAACCTTGTCTTTAAGAAAGGAAAGCATGCTCCTGCAGCCTGTGGTGTTCCTATTCTAGCTAAATGAATTACTTAAATATTGGTGATCCCCATAACTTTTCCAAACCCATCTCAATTTCATTTAGTTCTCTCAGAATTCCTGATACTTATTATAATCCTTATTCATGTTGTAGGAAGGCTTCTTTCAGATAATAGTTTCTTTGGGGCCTAAATAAGAGATGGAAGTAGCTCATGGCATTGACCATTTACCCAGCAGCATTCTCCTTCTCGTGTACCTAGCATATATACCATATATTATTGCAGTTTGGATGTTTGGACAATGAAATTAATGTAGTACTTGAATTTATATATAGACTATAATTTCAAAAACTCTAAAGTTTCTGTCTTTACATATCAATACATGAAATGATGGAATTATCATTTTGGGTTGGATTATCAAGCCAACACATGATCAAGAAACATACAAACATGTTTAGATACATTTATTTCTCTATCTTCTCAAAAACTAAGGTCATCTCCAGAGGACTCTGATTTAATGGGATGCAGAAAACTTTTGGACCTATGTTTTTGTGTAACCATTTCTTGATAATCTAAATGACCGAAAAAAAATCTTGATATAACTTTATCGTTTAATCTTTGACCATCAGTATCAATAAACGCCTTGATTTATTAGCTGTAGTTTCCTGATGCTTCGAGAATTGAATTTTATATGTTGGTGAATTGCCAGAACTTTGAAGGACCGTCAATGGTGCCAAATCAAGTTTATCCAAGCATAGATTTTACTGAATTTGACTGCTTTCAAAACCTATCAAAGTCTATCTTCTACAGTTTTATTGTATTTGTCTCAAATCTATTTCACTCAACATCTTATCATGGGATACAACTAAATTGACGGGGAGAAGAAACACCTAGAAAACTCCTTGAGTCACGTAATTATTCTTTTCTAAATAGTCATAAAGTTGCTAATGGATAAGCATGGTTGGATTGGTGTGGTAGATACATTGACAAAAATATTGATTTTGGAACAGTCCAAAGAGGCCTATGGATACACGTAATTGGAATCGACCATGCTCGCGGATAAGAACAATAGAGATTTATAGTTATTATTGGAGAGAAAATATATCTGACATCTATATGATTGTAAGCATTTAGTATTGCAAAAAAGAAGACAGAGCAACGACCTTTGGTACCACCTCTGCATGTAACTTTTATGTTGGTTAATAGTATTACACGTATCACCAAGGAATCCGACACCATCCTGTGAGGTTGCCACATGCATGATCTCCAACGCCACTGTTTGTAAGTTTGTGAATTTTTTAATGGTTCCACTCTATCACAAAACAGTTGAACCTGAGTCCTATTAAATCAGTTTGAGAGGGGAGCACAAGCTGAAGAACCACTGAACTAACGAAACAAAAATGTTGGCGGCGTTTGCAAAAGCCATTGGAAAACCACCGGAGGAACTGAGGCTTCCGGCAATGGGGTTCAACAATTCAAAGACCCCACAAGAAATTGTAGAGAAATTTCGATCTGTGTGGCCGGAGTCTGCAGTTTACAACCTTCCACACGGGAATTTTATGGCTCTGTCCCATGAAGACGAAAGTCCAATACACCCCAGGTAGAGATATAAAGTTTATTTGATTTATTTATCTATTTTCATTTCTCAACCATATGCATGCACTGGCCAAGAAATGGCTTTCTGTAAGAAAGATGTATCTGATATATAAGTTTAAAGTTGTTCTTAGCTTTGAATTCTCACCATGAGTGATATTCACTTAAAGCTAGCTACTATGCTTACTTCAGTGAAGCATCTACATGACTTCAAAGTTAAATTTTTTTTCCTGCCCTTTGAATTAGGATTCTATTGGATGTCTAGTTTTGTTCTAATCCATTGAAAATCATCTCCTTGCAACTATTTCTCATCGTTTAGTTGGTTAAATATGTGTTGGGTTCAGGTTAAAGTGATTTTAGTCTCACTTTGAAGAATTGGTTCTAGTCCAAAATCAACTGAGTTTAAGTAACTTTGGGTATGAGTAGTATTTGCATAGGATACAAATTATATTCTGTCCATGAATCAATTCACTTTGAAATTAATTTGAACCAAAACCAATTTTATAAATATTCAACCAAACACACTAATTTGTAGGTGTTAATGAATCAGGTCTGTTGTTGTTTTGGATGATATCTTCTGCATTTTTGTGGGAGCTCTAGAAAACATTGCTGATCTTAGGCATCATTATGGCCTTCCAAGACAAGCAACAGAAGCCATGATTGTGATTGAAGCATATAAGGTTCTAAGAGATCGAGCCCCCTACCCTCCTGACCAAGTTGTTAGACATCTTGATGGAAAATTTGCATTCATCATCTTTGATTCCAGGACTTGTACTCTTTTTATAGCCAGGGTGAGGTCTGATCACAAGGTTTACCTTTTGTTTGTTCTTACTCTACAATGTCCAGGAAATTAAGCCTCTTCTACATGGATAGTTTGCTAGTGTTGTTTCTGACATGGTTGTTGCATCTTAGGATCGTGATGGAAGTGTGGAATTTCAATGGGGAATGGCAAGAGATGGATCCTTAATCTGTTCCGATGACCGTACAATCATCAAAGAGGGATGTGGACAAGCTTGTGGAAATTTTCCTCCTGGTTAGTTTAGCTTTTCCAAGTTTCCATTCTCAAAATGCTTTCAGCTTTCTACTTTCTCAATTCAGATAAACAAAAAATGCACTCTTTGGAGACTCAAATATAAACAAATCTAAGCTCAGATAAAATAAATATTAACTAGTTTTGACCAATTTAATGAACAATCTCTAAAATACTCCTCCTATATTAGCAGTTTTGCTTTCAGTTGATGAGAGTATTATCACTTGAAGCAAATTTCATAGAATCAAACTTTTCATGAATTAGCATGTGGGGGTTTATTAAGGAATGAAGTTATTTTCTTAAATGTGATTAAGAAAATTAAATAAGGTTAACTGACATTCACAATTAGTATGAATTGGATATCTTGTTTTCTTTATTCGGGCTCTGATAGAGTATACACTCAACACCAAAGCTGAAGCCTTAATGAATTGCTCTTTTCAGCATCATTGTTGCTCCCAAGTAGGCAGATTACAGTGTGATTTTCATTTACTTGTTGAATTTGAATGCAGGGTGCATTTTCATCAACGGAAGTGGGTTGACAAGCTTTGATCATCCACTGCACAAAGTTCGAGGTGTTGTGCATGAAGATGACAGTGGAAATATCTTAAGTGTATATTTTCAGGTGGATTTGTACACAAAGATTCCCAGCATTCCTCGCACTGGAAGTGCAGCTAACTGGGCCGATGCTGCTGCCGATGCTGCTGCCGATGCTGCTGCCGATGCTGCTGCTGAAGTCAAGGGAGAATAATCTGATCACTCTACTAAAAAAAGTATAATCTAATTCAAACTTAGTATAACAATAACTAAAAAAGAGCTTTAGCCATTTCATCCCCAAGTAATAAGATTTACAGTGTAGACACTGCAAAATCTTCTACTGTAGTTCCTAGCTAATATGTGTTGCTTCTATGTTAAAGACTACTCTTCAGTTTTGTTGTAACTTCGTAATTTAGTCACTTTTTTTTCTTTCCATAAATCTGATAAGGAAACTATTTATCAAGAAATTTGCAACAACATATTATTAATACTTTGCTGTTTCATATGATTAAGGTTGCAACTTGTACAGCATATACTTTATTTGACTATTATGCAGAGAACATTAACATGTTCGGACAATTATCTCAACAAAAGAAACTGTTAGTCTTTGTTTTGGTATCCGTGGCTACAAGGTTGAGGTTCAAAGTTGATGAGTGTAACACCACAGAATCCACCTGGGGTGTGACAACAGAGAGGTTTACAAAGTAAAGGACCCTTTCTTCCATGTAGTAGATTGTCAGTGCCTCGTCCATGCATAGCTGCATCAGGGTTTGTACCTGAAGGTGGAGGGAAGCCTCTGGTCTTATAGGAAAATGCCACAATTACAAAAAGCAAAAATGCCAAATATTTTGTCAATATTGATGTGGCCATTTTTAAGTGCCTCATGCTTGTAATTGCCAAGTGTTTAAATAGCAAAGGGTTGCAGTCAATTGCAGAATTCGAGGACTGCAAAGTGTGGTATGAAGTTCAAGATTATCGGTTACAGAAAACCGGATATTGTGCATTGAACTACCTGTCACGGTACTTGTGTGACCAAAATGACAAAATGACAAACGTACATGTTTGATATATATGTTTTCTACTGCTAAAGAATTTGTGTTAATATATCATTTATTTATCTATACATCTGTGGTATTCATATTTAAAATTTTAAAAAGTGTATCAATATTTTTTTAAATATCAGGTATTAAAAATATTAAAAATAAGAGTAATGATAAAATAACACATTTTTATATTTATTTAACACATAATACAAAATTATAAAATTAAAAATCATAAAAAATAAACTTTTTTATTTTAAAAATAAAAAAAAAATTAATATCAAATATAAAATATTTATGTGTTAAAGTATATTTTTCTAAAGATAAAACTCAATAAATTTTTCTTCTCCAACTTGTCCCACACAATATTTATTTCTCTTGTTTACTTCTCATAAGTTCTTTTTTCTCTTTTTCAATCCTCTACATGTCTATTTTTTTCTATCTTACTGTATAATGTAATATTTGTTGTATTGGTTACTTGATTTCAATTTATTATAAATACATGAGAAGTGGCTTTTAAATTTATGATCATCTGAATTTGGTTTGTTTAATTAGATTTACAGAAAGACTGTAAGCAAGTAGTTTCTAATCAAGTATATAACACAGCCAAAACAATGAATATATACATTAAATAATTGCATATTCACTTTTATTGTAATTTATTAATAGGATACTTCATACTTTAAAATTTTAGCACGTTACAATAAAATATTTGGTTTACATCAAAATATCTCTATGAATGAGATTATAATTATTTATTTAGTTTTTTTATATTACATTACATATTATTAATGTGTTACATTAGTTTTTTTAAAATACGAAGAAATTATGGATGATGTGTTTCATATAAAATTTAAGAAGATTTGTCTTATTGATAGGAATTAATACACGCTTTGTCATTGTTATAATTTATTATCAAAACTTATATTCTTATGCATTACAATTTGTTCTTAATAAATATAAATTAAGTATTATTGTATTATAATGTTTATATTATATAAAATTTATTATCTTTAATTATTATGCTATATTATATACTGTCTATTATTGATTTTTTATATAGTTAAAAAATTAAATAATTGATCATTTATACATATATAAAATATTAATAATTAATTCTTTATATGTATAAAAAAAATGTTCATTTAAAATTACATTTGATGACCTTAGTTTTTCTTCTCACCTCATCTAACCGATGATACTCTCTATATGTCTATTCAACGCATAAAGACTGAACCTGATTATTTATATATATAATTATTATTTAATTACCTGTCCAGTAAATAGGTGTAAGTGAATACATTCTAAATAACAAATTAATTTAAAAATAAATACTTTTTATGTTTACTGCAATTCTTTAAAAATAATAATGAGCTAAAAGTAAGGATAAAATTAATGGTAATATATATTATTCAAATAAGGGTATGTTGCGTCAAAACATCACTTTCTCCCATTTTGAAAAACTTCTCAAGGAAGTAGTTAGAAAGAACTTGTCAGAGAAGTTTTCAATATTCTAAAAAAAGAATTCTTTTCTAGCTAATTTTGCGTAATAGGAATATATAATGGAAACAATTTTAAAAGTATTTTAACAATAATGCATATCTACATATTAAATGTGTATTTCTTTTTTTCTATAATATTTATACTGGAACTGGACAAACTAAATATATATAAATGTAAGGATTAAAATATGGAAGTAAATGGATAATAAATTACATATTTATTTAATTTATATAAACATAGGTTTATGATAGTCGCTAACAAGTTTAAGAAATAATTCTTAAAAAATAAAAACGCAACAACTAGTGATTTTGTTGATTTAAGTTAGGTTCAAAGAAAAAATTATCAACTCTAATCAAGTAATGCTTAATAATATTAACTTAACAAAAAAAATAATTACATGACTATTCTTAAAATATTTCGAAACACATCAGATAATGTTCAACACAACCATTATTCTTATGAACATGGATGTTCTGCAATGAAAAAAAAAATTGTGTAATGAATAAGAAATGTCAAATGTTAAATAATTGAAAAAGTTACATAAATAACAAATATCTGCAAATGAGAAATATAAAATAAATTTTGAAATAAACTGAATAGATAAATAATTTAATCTATTTTTATTTAATGAAGTTAAGTTGATATAATGCATAGTTTATTTTTAAATTATCAGGCAAGAGTTATATATTATTATTATTATAAATACTGAAGTGGACATTGCAGAGAACATTGTATCAGGGTTCTCTTAAATTTACTTATTTTTCTCTCTTCTCTCAGATCCCGCCCAATACGGTCTCAGGTTTGCTTTCTTGTCGTTTCGTTTCCTTTTTTGATTTACTCGATTCTCGGTCACTCACTCACCCTTTGATTCGTTACTCTGATTCTCACAATTTACATGACAAAACCTCATACCAACTACGTTTTCTCTTTTCCCTCATATCTTATCTATTGTCTCCTGCTTTCATTTCTAATTTTTGTTTTTCTTATTTTACAACTCTTTTCGATGAATGGATAAATGTATAAATGAATTCCATGATTGTCATTGTGAAACCATTTTTATTTGATGAGAAGAAATCAAAGAGCTTTTCTTTACTGGTTTGAGTGCTCCAAATACTTATTCCTCAAAGCGAAGTATTTTTTTTTTTTTCTTTTCAGTTCTTGTTTATTCATTTTTAGGGACACCTTTCACTTCTTTCTCAATGTAAAAACAAGTTTTTGTTTTTTCTTATCTAGGGATGTGAATGGGTGATCATTTATTGGATTCTCCTGTTACATTCAATTTTTGAAATAATTGATCAAATTTATGTTTATTGCATTTCTTTGAATTTCTGTGACAGGTTTATTGTATTGGGATGGAAGTCTCTGGGCAGAATGTTGTGAAGTGTGATGAAGAGAAAGCATTGAAGTGCTTGCTTGATGCATTTGGTTCTGCGTTTTCTCTTGAAGAGATAGCTTCTGCGTATTGCAAGGCGAGCCGGAATGCTGATTTGGCTGGGGAAATTTTGTTTGAAATGCAGGGAAGCTCCACAGGATCATCTTCAACCCTTGATTCATCCAATGCAGATGTCAGGACTGAAGGATCTTCTGAATCATCAGATGGGTATTCCATTGAGAATTCATTCCAAGAAAGGAAAACTTCAAGGCCCAAAGTTCGTCCAGTTTCGGCTGGTACTGTTTCAAGCATTATTGGCAAGAATTATGTTAGACCTGCTCCATCAGCAAACGGGTCTTCTCGGACGACGAAACCAACTAAGTTGGATGCAAAGTCGCTGCCAATGACCGGAATCTGGCGTGAAAAAAATAAGCCAGATGTTTCGAGTTCGAAGCATGATCAGCTTCACCAGGACATGGAAGATTTCTTATTTAAAATGCTTGGAGATGGCTTTCAGCTTGACAGAAATATGATTCGGCAAGTTCTTGGTATGAAATCTTGGCATATTTTTGCTGTTTTGAAATCAAATTGAAGCCTGTTTTTTCTCTTATCCTATGAGTTTTCCTTAATGCATTTTGTATTTACAACCTCCGGTTTTCTGAAATTTATATGGCATTTTCTGTCTTCTGCGCTACTGATAATCTCGTCTCATTGTAGAAAACTCAATTTTATAGCTTCTTAACCACTCTTTTATTCAACTTATCCATTATCCCATACCATATTTGTTTGAATCTCTGTTCTAAATCCCAGATAGTGGCGTTTAGCAGCTTTATAACATTTTCTATATACATATTATTTCTAAAAACATGTTTAAATAGAATTACACAGATTCTATGACATTCATAGTTAACAATAAAAAGTCATGGGTAGCATAAGAAAAACACACACACAAGTACCAACAAATGTCAATTATAATTTACCTTGACAGAAATCATTAGTCACCTTTTAAATCCAAGTTTTCCTGTTAAAGCTGTAGATTTCATATTTTGCAATTGCAATCCCAAAAGTGTCCTAACCTCTGTATTCAGACGGGTTTTTTAATTCAGCACAGTACTGCTATCCCTTCCCCTGAAGCAGCCTATGGTCGCTATGGCACAACAATGGTGGTATATATAGCACACGATTTAAAATGTTGGTTTGAATCACTGTCGTGTTTATGTACTGATAAAGAATTTCTTTTTTGTTTAAATTTTTATAATGATTAGCTAACCTTTTCTCATAAAATTTCCTCATATATTACCCAACTGAATGTACTTGCTTTGAAAGACAAAAGTTATTTTAATAGCACATTTTTTTACACACGTGTGCTAGCACACACCGTAATTGATTGAAATTTTATAAAAAAACTAAAAAACCAGGAGAGTCGGCATATGAGAAGTGGAGTCTACCAATATATGTGATTTCTAATAAATTCTCTGGTTGTGAACTGTGCTGCTAGAATTTGTCTTCATTATATTATCATGTAGTTGTGTGAACATGATTATGATGAGCTTACATATGTATGTTGTTTTAATAGTTTAATGTTGTCCAGTATTGACTATGTGGCATGCCTAGAAAATAAAATAGACTGTAGGTTTATCTGATGCAAGGTTTTGATGCTTTCTACCTGGACTTGGCTTAACCAATATAATGCTGAAATTTCTATCTTGGGTGCATATGTTCTTATGTAAATAAATCTGGTGCTAGTTTGTTTTTATCAATTCTTACCATTAGCTATCAAGCATATTGACTTAAATATTTACTAAATGCTTCAATCTATGAAGTACCGACTATTGATGTGTATACCTGATTTATTAATTGTTAGTTTTATGACCAAGTCAAGCAAAACATGGGCTGATACATTGTTGTTACCATTGTTTCTTTAGTTTGTATTAAAAGCTGATTAATTTTATTGCAAATATGCAGATACTTGCGGGTACGATATTCAGAAGGTACCTAAAAATCTTCTCATGTTGCCATTATTGATATTTCTTTACTTTGTTTTACCCACTTTTCTGGGGTTTATATCAGAATCTACGTTTTCCTTTTCCATCCATAAACTTGACAAGGATATCATTCACTTTTTTTTCTGGTTTAAAAAGTTTAATAAAATGGAGATTATTAATAATCAGGATTTTTCTGTTCAGACTACCCAAATCTTGTGTTTTCTTGCATCACTTGGTACCTATGCCTAATAAATATTTATTGCAATCATCCAGAGCTTGGTGAAGCTACTAGATCAATCGAATATGGCTTCAGGCAAAAGGAAAGCTGTTGTTGGTGACTCAGCTGGTGGAGTAAGTATACATGCCAGGATTATTTATTTATGTTGAAGCTCAGTCTGGATTACGTATTCTATTTTCATTATGTTTGGTTGTAGATGTTATATTTTGCAATTTTAAATTTTGAAATTACTTTGCAATGGGCTCAAGATTTTGGATAAAATCCACCTCAGGACAGATTTTAGGGAAAGGAGCGGGTTACATTTTGTTGTGAAAGTTGTTTTCCACCTGCCAGCCTTACTGTTGAATAATGTCTGTAGTTTTACATGAATTGTTTCTGTAACCAAAATTCGTAGGAAAAGAGTGTAGAATGTTTTGTAAAACCAAATAGATTTGTGCTCATTTTTTTCTGACAATTCTTTTCACTGAGTTGGCTGTCTCTATTTTAGGTTGTTTCATTCTTGCACTTGATTATTACAAAAGAATAGAAGTACCTTTTGGCTTCCTGTTATGCTTTGTTGGTGACGGTTCTGTGTTCTCTTAACTTTTGACTTTCCCCTTCTGTTCAGAAAAGTATATCTTGATGTATACATTAAAATTTTGATGGTCATATAGATTCTTAGCTTGCTATTGAAGCTAACTGCACTTTTACAGTTTACAGATATCAAACCAAAATCTGAAGTGCCTTCTTCTGAAAGAAAGTCTCAGGATTTAAATTATCCCAGAGGGTATCTTTTTTTCTTTTTTCGTCTGTTAATATCTACTACATTTCATTAACTTATTTGCCTTTAAAAAATCATAAGATAAGGGAGTTTCTGTTGCATCTTTTGTTTCAATTTAAGGCATGCTCTAACAGCATAATGAAATCACTTTCGTGATATTTTGGGTCTTAATTTCTATTTTCTTTGGGATACAGTGGTAAGAGCATAGGTTCGACTAAAGGAACAGAATTACATCAACAACAAAAACAAAAACATGACCTTCAGAAAGAAGTATTGTCTTCTTTGTTTAATTATCAAGGGCATTCTGAAGTAGAGGAGGCTCCTAAAAGAATTGTGAAAGATTTGAATATGAAATCTAAATTCGGGCGTGTGGTTTTTGAACCTCCCAAAGACTTCCTGGAAGAACTCGATGTCGACATGGACTTCTCCCCACCAGAAAATATAGCCGGTACTTCATGTTATTATGGAGAAAATGGATTCCTATTTTATTGTTTTTGTTATAAGTTCTCTTATTTAGCTACATGACTTTTGTAAAAGCAGATTAGTGTCTATATTTTATTCATCACAAGATATATCCTGTACAAGAGAAAAGATATTTTTCATTTTCAGAAAATGTTTTTTATGATGTTGTTGCTATAACTTGCATGTGCTTCCTAAGCCAGAGGATTATTGCCTTGTAACATGCCAAGTATTGGAATGTTGGAAGAATTTGTGAATCAGTCCTAGAATAAAACTTCGTTGACCATTTATCTCTTATTTCTTGTTAAATTATATATATATATATATATATATATATTATTTTATCTTGTTTTGAAGCTGTGTTCTACTTTATATGAAGTTTGAGTGCTGTGTATATGACAGATCCAGAGGACGAGGAAGAGTATAAGAATGTGCGTAAAGCTGTGAAGGAATACCGAGTGGCAATGAGTGAATATTATAAAGCAGTATGTTGCATTTTCTGTTTGGATTATATTGTTCCACATTTTATGCTTGCGTTAGATAGTTACTTGGTAGATTAACCTGGTGCGGGGTTTTGGTGATGGACACTGTAAAAGACTGATGGGTCATGGGTCATTTGTTACGTCAGGCAGTTGAGGCATTTGCAAAGGGGGATCAAATCAAAGCAGAAAAAATGTTAGAACAGGTAATGTTTTTGATTGTGCCCAGCAATAAGTTGCTTTATAAGTATGTAGAGTTCTTTGATGACTTCTAAATATTCGTTTCATTTATATGTAGTGCTGCGTCTTGCATTCAGCTGTTTTTTTAAAACTAACACTGATAATAAAGGAGGCTCTCTTTAGAGCTTGTGTGATTAGTTGGCATTATTTCATAACTACATATTTTAAATGAGAAAAGTTACTATATTTTGTTTATGTTTAAATATCGGGCTTCCAACTGTCTTGTTTGTCTAATATAATGGAAACCAGTTATAAGTTATTATCCTAGTTTCTCCAAAATTTGGTCATTCATTGATGCATGCTAGGTGATGGCAGGGACAGTTTTTTCTTAGCAAGGCTCACGAAGCTAATGAAGAATCTAACAAAATTATTCTTGAAACCAGGTTAATCTCCTCTGTTCTTAAGGTAGTCAATATTGAAAATTTGTATGTTATGTAGTAGTACAATATTTATTTTATATCGGTTGGCAGCAATAATGAAGCAGAAGAAATGGTGCTTGACTTACGTGACCATGGTTCAAACGAGGCTTTAAGACTACTCAAGTGTCACCTTTCTTCTTTATCTGGCATTCCATGTAAGCTACGATGTCACCTTTCTTCTTTAAATTTTCCTCCCTTTTCTCTATGGTAATTTCAATATTTTTCAGCATTCGAGTACCTTAAGGTTATGGTTGATGCAAATGATAAAGATAATCCTAAAGGGTCTCGCAGAAGACTACGGGTATTAAAACTATTAGAACAGGAATCTATACCATGGGTGGAAGGAGACACTGCAGAAACAATACTGATCCGCTTGGCTAACATAGAGCGTAAGAGTTTGAGTTTTGTAAAAACATAGGATCACTTGTGACTCGCCGCCATCACAGAGTGCAGTTAGTTAATTCATTGGTGATGAAACTTGGCATTAGGGTCGTGATTTGTGTTGGTTTGTTGCCATAGTTTTCATCAGATTTTTGTAACATTTCATCAATTTTTCTTCCCTTAATGCATGCTACTACTTTTCCAGACATTGTTTGCATTGCATGACAGTTCTCTATATTATATTCCCATTTTTATATATGAAAATCACATATCTTCTAATCTTAAAATAAATATTCAATTCTATTATTTTATTAATAAAGCAACACTTTATTTTATTTATTTCTATACTTTTACATAGTGAAATTGTATTGAAATAATATGTAAATATAATAAGTTAACAAAGTGAATAATATATTTTATAATAATTAATTTATTCCTATATTAAAACAATGTTTTTCGACCGTATATCTTTATGAGAACTTCTAAATGAGTGATCGAGTGATAGTATACTTTTTTTGCGTTGCTAATATAAAATAATTATTTTATTTTACCATTAAAATATATTTCCTTTCCATAATCATTAAAATTGAACAAAATTAATAATAGCTGTTTTTATTTGTTCTTTTATATATATATTATAAACAGAGGGAGACACAAAAGTTCACCCATCTCATACATTCTATTATCATTTTCATATTCTTGAGTTTTGAAGAACAAGAACAATGGAAGTAAAATTGTCAATCAATTTTTAACAAAAAGCCGAAAAGGTAGTAAGTGATGAATAATGTTAGAATGAAATATTAAATATATTTAAACTTCGTAAATGTAGAAATTTACTTATAAAAATAATGTTCGCAGCTTGCAATTTTTATTTTTAACCTCATAGTGTTTCATTTAGCAAATATAGTATTTCTGGAATTCAGGAAGAGTTAAACAAAACCAAATCACTACAATTTTCATAATTACTACTACTACCTTGTTTTAAATATTCTAAAGCATCTCGTTCATAGTTTCTAGATCACGGGTTTCCATAGTTTCCAGATCAGGGGTTTCTTCAATAGCAACCACCACATGATCAAACCTGGGTGTTAGGGTTCTTAAAATTTTATCAACAATATATTCGTCAGAAATCTCATCCTTACATGCCCTCATTTTATTTACCAACTCCTGCACCTTGTCAAAATACTCGGCTAGGGTTTCCCCTTCATCCATGGTCAGAACTTCAAATTGCCTCCTAAATGTCTCCATCATCATATGTCTTCACTAGAATGTCCTACACTTCTTTAGCAGTAGCATCCTTGGAGATCTTGTTAAAGATCTTTGGGCTGACACATTGATACAATAAAAATCTGGCTTTGTTGTCCAGTTTCACTTGCATCTTGTAGTTTCTTTTCTCCTCTTCAGTGGCATTTGCACCCAACTTAGGCAACTCATCTTCTATTACTTCTGAAACATCCTGGAAGCCAAAAAATGGCTTGCATCTTGATGCGCTAGTCATCAAATAGCTTCCCATCAAACACTGGTAAAGGCCCTTTATCCTTTCAACACCTGCCATCTCCTTCTTGCTTGGACCTTGAAGTTTCTTTGATTTCCTTTTACACCTTTAAGGATACACACGTTCCATAGAAACCTTCTTTTTCAGGATACACACACTTTCAGTCTCCAATCACACCCACACTCACACACTAGGACCTATTGAACCTATGCTCTTGATACCACATTAAGTCTTGAGAGAGAAAGATTAAAAACTAGAGTTTTTAATCTTTCTCTCTCAAGACTTAATAATTCTGAGGTTTCAGACAGAACAGGGAAATTCAACCATGACGAACAACTTCAAACGTCGAACAACACACCTCGACAACTTCAACCACGATTGAACAAATAACATACCTCGACAACTTCAATAATGGCAACGACCGAACGAGAACAATGACAATTGGAATGAAGGAGAATGGAAGAGAAGGAAGGAGGGAGAACGAATGAGGGAGAAAGGAGAAAGAACAGAGGGAGAATGAAAAAAGAATTACACAATAGAGAAGAGAAAGTACTGCGAGAAAAAAAAATCAAATATATAAAGTAATTCATACATGTTATAATATTTAACTGGTATAAATGAATAACTTATACCTATTTTAGGGTTAACGGGTATAAAACAAATGATTTTCTATACCTATTTTGATTGTAATCGGTATAAAAATATCTGTATTTTATTATAATATTGTCACCACATAATATCTTTTACTATTTTTATTATAACCGGTGTAGAAAAGTTTATCATATTTACAAAACTGCCATCACATAACTTTCTATACCTAGTAGATTTTAACTGATATAAAAAATCACTATACAAAATATATTTTTCATAGTATCTTCTACAACAAAAAGAAACTTCTTTTGGAACAAAATGGGGCTCATGTTGCAAGAATTTTCGTCTTCGAGGTATGCTATTAGGACCTTTTAGTCTTTTACTCTAAGACATCTTTTGGGGATGTCACTTTTGTCAGATTAAAATGAATCTTGCATGATATTTCTCCTTCAAGAGCATTGTTTTTGTTGGTGTTCCCTATTTTTTAAAATATATCGTAAAGAGTAAATTTTTTTAAATGTTTTTATTCTGCATATTTTGTTGCCTATTTTGTTTGTAAATGTTAAAGTGTTCACCAATACTCTCTTGTTAGGTATTGTGAGGTTGATCTACTTGAATTTCTGACTAAGGAGAGGAAAAAAAAATTAAAGAGTTTGAATTGTTAATATATCAAACCGTCTTGAAATCAAAACTTCAAGAATTCAATTTCATATTAAAATAAAAATTTTAAGAGTTATATATGTTTTTAGTTATAAAATTTTGACGTGAAATTAAAACTTGTGAATGTTATATGGTTTATTCCTTAATTCAAGAAAATGAATATAAATAATATCTTAATCTAATTGTGTTTGATTTTTTACTATTAAAACTAAAGTTTAAGTTGTTTATCTCATTTGAGATGTTCAACCTAATATCAATCTAAAATGATAGTTAACACTTAAAGAATTTATAATATTAAATTAAGAAAATTATATTAAATCATTTTTAAAGTGTGAGAGGTAAAATATATTAAAATTTAAGAATAAACGAATTGTAATTTTACATCAAAATTAAAAATTATAAATATATTTAATTTTTCTTAATATGCATGCATGATCGTAACTAAAGGTTACACATATATTCAATTACTTTAAGTGTTTATAAAATTCAAAAAAAGTTAATATAATCATTTTAGTAACACCATACATCACACGTTTGAGTGTAAGATATAAAAAAAAAACTTGTGGTTGAACACCAAATCATGACCCCACGAAAATAACATTCATTTATATTATATTTACTTTCATTTATATTAATTAGAGATTCAGAATTTTTAGGTCATCTTAATTATACTCGAATTTAAAATAATAGGAATTGAATTTCAAACAGCATTTTTATTGAAATATACTAACATAATAAATTTAAGAAGTGGATTTTTAATTAAGACATGAGGTTATAAATATAATTTTCTCATTGAAAACATTTTTTATTTTAAAAAAATATTATTCAATAATAAATAATAAATATTTTTAAGTTGAAAAGAAAAGAAAATATAATTAAATTATATTTTATGAGACTTTACATTAATATATATATATATATATATATATATATATATATATATATATATATATGTGTGTGTGTGTGTGTGTGTGTGTGTGATTTTAAAAATATATGGCATAGAAAACTTAAAAAAAGTAAAACGTATCTTATATATTCTGATTTAAAAAATTATTTTAATTTTTTTATAAGACATGTGTTGTTAATTTTTTTATCTTTTCTATATTGTTTAGTTAAAAAATATTAAATTTTCAATACACAAAATTAAATTGTATTGATTTCTTAAATTGATTCACATCTTACATTTTTCCTTTTCTCCTCTTTAATAATATTAACTTCTCTAATAATTTCATACTTTCTCCTTAAAACAAGTTATAAAACCATTTATATCTACATGGTTTCATAATAATATTTCTTTTAGTAATTTTCACAATGTTTTTCTTCATTTTAACCATTTGTGAAACTTAAATTTGAAACTGATTTTTCTTTAGCACTAATTCATTACACAAAATTCATTCCCTTTTATAAAACCATGAAAAAAAAAGTCTAAGAATTCATGCTATTAGATTTTACATCAACCATTCTAGTTTTTTTTTAAAAAAAATCTGACTCTCACGAGTTCATATCTTTTGTACATATAAGAAGTCTTAAGATTTCACTTTTTAAAGAATTATAAACATAAGACTACGATGATCTTATTAACAAGAATTGATAACTTCTGACAACAAAGGGACATGAAATATAATGCATAAGAAATGAAATTCATAAACACATAAACGAAGTCTCCATTCCTAAACTCTTTCAAAAAAGAAAGTGATCAGATTGAGATTCCTTTCATTGGTCCTCACATAAGCTTTTATCAATAAGGCACGATTGTCCTTGCTTTCTCGAAAATAATGCATGATTTCTCTAAGCTCCCTTATTAATTCATGGGTAGTAACGTCTCCAACTTCTTTTTCATCATCATTTGGATCTGATATAAACATTTCTCTACAACGACGAATGAACGATAACAATATGTAATACCAACTGAGGAATCCTACTATGCAACTCAGCATTACCTGTGTTGCAGATGCAGTTGCATCGCACAAGATGTAGACTAAAACATAGTAGGACACAGATGATGCCAACAATAGAGGTACCACCAAACCTAGAATACGAATCATGATTTAGAATATATTTTTCTAAAATTGAGTCTATTAGTAATAATCAAAGGTCTTTAAATAGTCGCACTTACAATATTATTGGAATAAAAATAAAAACTGAAAATAAAATATTATCTATCTTAAAAATAAAATCTACTTAATCTATCATAAAATAATAGTGTACCTAAATAAACAAAAAATCATAACTACCTATTCTTATTTTATCATAATCAAACTAAATATTATACTATACCCAAAACTAATAAGATAAAATTATTAATAAAATCCTAAAATTTAAGTTTATACCAATAAATATCTCATGAAGTTTTCAATCTTTTTATATCTATTCTTATATTTATCTATTGTAATTTCTTTATTTACTTATTAATTTCTTTATTCTTTATGTGTAATTTAAATATCTCTTCTTCAAATATATAATATCAAAAACAAATTTTCTTTCTTATCTTTCAATATCTTCTTCTTTATTATTCAACATTGATCAAGTACCGGATATTGAGAGCATTCCATTTTAAAAAATAAATGAAAAAGTAATTATCCTTTTTCTTAATGGTTTAAAAATTCATACAATTTTTTATTATCTATTTTTTAACTACTGTTTATCTATTCGTTAGAATATCTCTAAGAAATCTATAAAAATAGAATAATTTTATTAAACTGGACTGCTTGTAGGAACTATTTTTAGAGTTATCTTAACCAGATATCTTTTTCAATTTACCATCTTTTTATACTTTAAATTTGAATTTAATTTAAATAATTAATGATGAGAAAGTTAACTATAATTTTTATGACAGTAAAAGTAATCTATCTTGATTCTATGATTATGATTTACAATTTAAATGTATTATTTTATCATACATTTTAAATATAATATAATATGATTTATATATTAACAGTTATTTGTTGTTAATTTTTGTTATAAAAAAATTTATTCTAGTTTTTAGTTCAACAAAATAAACATTATCCATTTGAATTATATCTAAATTATAGTTATTAATGATAAGAAAAATAACTACAAGCCTGTTAAGAACTAAAATAAATCTAAAATAAAATTTATGAAATAATTATTAGTTAATTTAGTTTAATGCTGGTAAAAGTTAAGTATTTATTCATTATCTATTATCCATTAGTGAAAAAGGAATAAAAGTAACGTTGTGAGAATAAAGTGGCATTTCATTAACAATTTATTTACTTTTTAAATAAAATATTTTATGGTTTTATTTTTACTCAATTTTTTAGAATTAAACAATCAATATTTTTATTAGTTTTTATTTATTGCTTTTATTTTCTCAGTTAAAGTCTAAAATTAAAGAGGACGGGAAAAAATTTATGTTGGTGATTTTGTGTTGGTGTATTGCCATAGTTTTCATCAGATTTTTGTAACATTTCATCAATTTTTCTTCCCTTAATGCAAGCTACTTGTCGAGATATTGTTTGCCTTGCAGGGCAGTTCTCTATATTATATTCCCATTTTGATATATGAAAATCACATATCTTCTAATCTTAAAATAAATATTCACTTCTATTATTTTATTAATAAAGCAACACTTTATTTTATTTATTTCTATACTTTTACATAGTGAAATTGTATTGAAATAATATGTAAATATAATAAGTTAACAAAGTGAATAATATATTTTATAATAATTGATTTATTCCTATATTAAAACTTCTAAATGAGTGATCGAGTGATAGTATACTTTTTTTGCGTTGCTAATATAAAATAATTATTTTATTTTACCATTAAAATATATTTCCTTTTCATAATTTATGATTAAAATTGAACAAAATTAATAATGGCTGTTTTTATTTGTTCTTTTTTATATATTATATACAGAGGGAGACACACAAGTTCACCCATCTCATACATTCATTCTATTATCATTTTCATATTCTTGAGTTTTGAAGACCAAGAACAATTGAAGTAAGATATAAAACACGTATATATAAAAATATTATAATATAAATTGTTGTTCAAACCAATCCAAAAGTAATAACCAACCAAAATTGAACTTATTTTTGGATTTATTTTTCTTTAATTAAATGCTTATTCTAATTTTGGATTGAAAATATGCAAAAGTTCTTTGAAAAATGTTTTATGATTTAGTTGTAAATATCAGATTCATAACCTTTAAGTTAAATTTAATATTATAACAATTGGTTTACATCCAATTCTCTCTCTCACAAGAAATAAGAGTTCAAACATCACTATTTGAATCTGACTTGATCTATCCAGCATCTTCACCAAATAATTATTATTCCTGCAACAATTAATGAATTGAAACCATAGGTAATTTTTTTTTTATAAATTATTTTTATCTGAGCATTTATTATTATATGAATATGTTGAAAGTTTCAAACATGTTACAAAATATCTACCATTTCTTTATAATTATTTTTATCAGAAAATCTAATTGATCTTTCTGATCATAATCACCTTCATAATCATGATTTTATTATTTTATAGAATTCAAAACCCCCTACCTATATTCAAGAAACATTGACATTGTTTGAGTAACATAATGTGTCGATTTCGAAATTGTGTTAAAAGAAGTATAAAATATAATCAGTCAACTAAAAAAACATATAAAAATGTCTTTAGATATAACTTTTAAAAATGATGTTAGATATATTATAACAATTAGGTTTCCTTTTAAAATATTATCACTTCTAATTTCGATAATAAAATTAAATAAATATAATATTATCATGTATTTGGTAACTTCTTTTTAAACGGGCTTTAGGTTGTACAAATGGGCTTGAGCGGATTAGAATTTTTGGTGGAGTTTTGAAAGGAATATTCTAGATTCTACAGTGTTTTGAAACTTAACCTGTAAGAAACAGTATTATAGAAAATCCAAGATTTTATTCAGCGCAGTTAAGAAGAAACGCGTTTCGTCTCGCTTTCTTACCTAAATTCGTGTCCATTCCCATACACCACCCTTTTGCTTTCTATAAATTCACAACTCCCGTAATTCTTCCCCAATTTCAACCAAAACCGACACAAACGAAAGAATCTTCTAGATTTTCATCATGGCTGCCGAAACCCAACCCCCACAAATTGTATGTTACATCCATCTTTTCATCCTTATTATTATTGTTCTATTTTCCCTGTGTGAATGATCTAGTGCTTTCAATTTAATTGATCATCAGGGATCAGACTATTCTACTTTACATCTGTTGTTTATCTTGGGTTTGGATTTTGATTGAATTTCCTGAACGAGATGATTTCATTTTCCATGGGTTGTTTAATTTACTATTTGAATTTTATGAGAGAACTATATTCTTAGTGTGTTGTTTATTTTGTTTAGGGTTTGAACTCGAT
This sequence comes from Vigna angularis, assembly GCF_016808095.1. NCBI lineage: Eukaryota > Viridiplantae > Streptophyta > Magnoliopsida > Fabales > Fabaceae > Vigna > Vigna angularis. Next base: position 35,332,494 of record NC_068975.1, on the reverse strand, counting down.
TGAATTCTGAGAACCAGAGTATTATATTTTCCATGCGTAGTTTATCTATAGTTTAATTTGATTGAATTTTTAGGACGAGAGTATTATTCTAATTTTTTTGTTGTTTGTATATGGTTCGAATTTGATTGAATTTTAAAGATGAGAGGGTTCCATTTTCCTTGTGGTTTATTTAGGGTTTTGAATTTGATTTAATCTTGCAGAATGAGATAAAAGAAGAGCAAGAACTAAAGTACCTTGAATTCGTGCAATTCGCAACTCTTGAGGCTCTCATGCGTTGCGCCATCCTCTACTCGTACGCGAAGGAACGCGCCGGCCCTCTGAAGCCCGGCGTTAACACCGTGGAGGAGGCCGTTAAGACCGTGGTGGCTCCGGTGTACGACAGATTCCACCTTGTCCCAGTCGAGCTCCTCAAATACGCTGATCGCAAGGTCGGGGAGTTGGACCGCCACGTTCCCTCCAACGTGAAGAAGGTCTCCTCACAGGCCCGTTCCGTTGTCTCCGATGTCCGCCGCGACGGTGTCTCCACCTTTGCGAAGACCGTTTATTCAAAGTATGAGCCCACGGCGGAGCAGTGCGCCGTGTCCGCGTGGCGGAAACTTAATCAGCTTCCGCTCTTCCCTCAGGTGGCCAACGCCGTGTTGCCTAAGGCTGCTTACTGTACGGAGAAGTACAACGAGGTTATTGTTTCCTCGGCTGAGAAAGGTTATAGGGTTTCAGCTTATCTTCCTTTGGTGCCCACAGAAAAGATCGCCAAAGTCTTCAATGGAAATTAATCTTTGTTTGTTTTTTGTTTTTTACAAAGTTGTTGCTCTTGTCAGTCTTTTTATTGGATATTATTTGGTATTGTGAATGATCTGCTTTGTTTTTTTCTTTTATAAAATAAGGTGATATAAAATAATTGTTTCAGTTTTATTCTAAACGGGCATTTTCATTTTTGTATGGTTTGAACACAGGTGTGTTCGGGAAAGAATTTGAATTGGAAAAGAGATCATGGATTGATTTAGATAGATTTGGCGGTAAAATTTATTTGTTTAAAGGAGTTAGATATAAATATGAGTCGATTTAAAAGTAAAATATTATAGATTAAAAATTGGGGAATGAAAAATATTTAAAAATTGGCAATTCTATTATAAACATAAATTTAGTCTATAAAATGAAAAAAAAATAGAATGTTTTTTAATTTTTCTAATAACGTTTGATGTTCTTGAACATTTGAGCATGTTGAAAGGTATGTTAACAACAAATCAAAGAGTTATCAGAATAAGGAAAACAATATATTGTTGATAAACAACTCTGAAGCTCCGGTGAAGCAATTAAATTTTTAAGTAACTCTTAAGCATTCACCTTTGAAAATGCTCTTACAATATAACATAATATCAAACTTCCTTTTAAACTAACTCTTCAGATAAAAATATACATATAGGCTGAAATTTAAAAAGAAGAGTGACAACTAAGCATAAAATACATTCACTATCTGTGAATGAAAATCCTTTTCAATTAGAAATTTAATTTGTATCCCCATTATTGAGGTTATATTCTTCAAACATCTGCTCAAGCCTTAAGTAACATGATCCTAATCTATTCTTCTACAGAAAAAGGAATACACGCACATATATGGCCAAAAAATATCTCGTCTGCAACATCATATAGTGAAACATCAAATTTGAGAATAGCATAGAAATCAAATCAAACATTATGCTGGGCTAGTTGTGCTAAATCCAAAACTAAGACAAGTAACTCATTTAACACATACAGTGAGGACGACAAACTCAACTCTATATTGACTGATTATTAACCGTTACTTAACCAAGTAATTCACTTGGTAAGTTATTCGATTTTAAAGAGAACATTTAAATATGTAAATAAATAAATCAAAGAACACTTAGCAAATTATGTCGTGAAGGGCAGAGAAAGATTTGAAAGTAACATTGATTTCGCAATTGGCATGTCCCGCAGTTTTTACAGCCACCTACTGGGAGTGCAACTCCCACTTGTTTAAGTGAACCTGCAAGCATTTGACTCCACCTCGTATTTCCATGAGCTTCTTTGGAACATCATGAGGAACCATTATCCTCACATTATACCACAAGCTAATACTGACAAAAATTTGCGACGGTACATTCAAAGATTGAAACAGGGTTAACGTCTAAAATCACAAAGCAAGAGACCTATCTAGGCAAAACACAAACTAGCTCTATATTTTTTCTAAGAAAAGGAAACATTTTATCTCTAGACAGAATTAAATATTTAAAAGCACAATTTTATCAATAATTTTTATAAAACTCTAATTTTACACCTGAAACTAAAATCTATGCTAATTCTAGAAAATTACTAACTCTATAAAACTAAAAAAGGAATTTTATTAAAGAAAAAAAAAACAAAAATGGAGTGTTACCCCATACAGAAAAAGGTGAAAAAATGTGACTTTTGGATCAAATGTTTTACACTTTCAATTTCGCCCCTAACCGCGTCGCTTTTAGACCCTATCCATCTGTCATCAAAATTGGTCAAGGTCAAGACCTTGTTTGATAGTGTCTCGTGAGCGCATCCATTAAGTTTAGAAATCACCTAACGAAAGGTATAACTTGAAACACTATTCACACATTCAAGAACTATTTTGTAGTTTAATTAAATGGGGGAACTAAGGTGAAGGAGTTTACCACTTTCGAGGACTTGGTTGAACTCCAAGAATAAATCAATCGATCCTTGACTAAATCCTAGTAAAATGATCCCAGAATAAACCAACTCATGAAGATTGCACTGTTGAAGAAATGCATAACTAAGTTTCAAAATTCATGCACTCCTGATGTTAATTATTTTCTTAGTTTCTTCGTTTTCAACAATGCCATCTTTCTCCATGTGCTCTAGAAGCTCATCCACTTCTTTACCACCTCGCACATAAGTCTTGATTAGGGTATGATATACTTGTCTATTCACTGGGACGGCCTTTCTTAACAATCTGATGAAATCTTCTGCATCTTCAATACTGCCGTTATCAGCAATCCAACGCAACAGTTCTGCAACCACCTTTGCATTCGGCTTCCATCCTTTATTTTCCACGTACATAGAGAGGGCAGTTTTAAAGCACCCCAATGCCTTCTCCGTGTCACCTTTGTGAAGATATCCACCTGCCACCATCGACCAACAGTTTGGGCTTGTGAGCTTTTCCTTATTTTGTAACTCTAGGAGGATGGCCTCGGCTTTCTCATGCAAACCTTTTTGTGCATACCCAGTGATTACAATACTAGGGATTCCAAAATCATAACAATTTCCGGAGGATTCCCATTCCGTAAGTATTTTCTCAGCTTCATCAAGCTCCCCAAGCTTTACCAGAGATTCTAACATGGTTGTGAAATCTCTGTTTATGCACCTCTTACAAGAACTTTTCTCCAAATCCCATATTCTCATAACCTCTTTTTTCAGTTCAAGTCGGGCATACATAGAGATGAGGTGATTGTAACCCTCGCCATCTTTGTTACCTAGCCTCTCCTCGGATTTCTTTAGGGCAGAAACTGCCTCGCGTCTAAACCCAGCTTTTATATAAAAATTGGCCACGATAGAGTAAGTGTTCCAGTCCATCACAATGTGTGGTTGAGTCTCCATCTCTTTCAACACTCTTTCCACTCCACAAAAATCAGACCTCACACCATAAGAATTTATACAGATCCTGTAGCTGAAGTTGTCAGGCATGACTTGGTTCTTTTTCATCTCACTTAGCACATCAGCAACCTTCTCATGCTGTCCAATCTTTGCATACAGGCACATAATGACATTGTAATTTAGTGGAGACGAAGCAAACCCCAACTCCTTCATTTTCTGAAAATGAGAGAGTGCCTTGTCAGTTTCCCGCTGCCGAGCGTAGCAATTCAAGAGAGCACCGTAGGTCTGATGAGTTTTGTCTTCATTCCTCAAGGCATCAAAATAGCTTTCTGCAGCAGAGTATCCTTGAACATTGCCAATCAAATCCAAATGCACCGCATGTTCCGTTGGAGAGAATACGCACACACCCTTCATGTACATCCACTCAGATACCTGCAGTCAGTCATTGACGACATAATTAACTTGAGGCGAAAAAACAACCAGCCTTTCCAATCACGGTACATTCACAATAAGTAAAAGCGAACCAAACTTTGTAATGTGCAAGGTCCGTAAGTGAAGCACCCAATCAAATTAAAATGTGCAATGTGGTTAGCAGTTAACAGTGATTAAACTGGTAAAGTTTGTACTAATAGGAAGCAATTTAATAAACGTTTACACATAAGAACGAAATTGAGAATCTGTCTCTTTTAGTGAAGAGCACAAAGATGATGACATTTTTCAATCTAATCTTAGTTCGTGTACTTTAAGAGAAGCATGAATGAAAATAAAACAGACCTGGAGGGCTTGGGAGAACCTACTGCGTTTGCGAAGGTCGCGAATGACGCGTTGAAGTTCTGCGACTCGGACCTTGTTCCCCTTGTACACCCAATCGTCGAGCACCGGAACCACACTGGTGTTGGGATTTCCGAGGGGACTGATTTTTGAGTACAGGCTAGGTTTATTTGTCCTGCTCGTGTAGTATGATCTGCACGTGATTGCGATTCTGCGAAGAATCATCTCTTCAATGCCTTCGCTAGGGTTTCTCTCTTTCTTTCTCTACTGCGCAGTACAACGAGGTTATTGTTTCCTCGGCTGAGAAAGGTTGTAGGGTTTCAGCTTATCTTCCTTTGGTGCCCACAGAAAAGATCGCCAAAGTCTTCAATGGAAATTAATCTGCCTTTGTTGTTGTTCTTTTTTTTTTTTTTTACAAAGTTGCTGCTCAGTCTAAAATTTATTTGTTTAAAGGAATTAGAGATAAATATGGGTAGATTTAAAGTAAAATATTGTGGATTAAAAATTGGGGAATGAAAAATATTTAAAAATTGGCAACTCTATTATTATAAACATAAATTTAGTCTATAAAATAAAAGAAAGAAAAAAACATTTTTCAATTGATCTAATAACGTTTGATGTTCTTGAACATTTGAGAATGTTGAAAGGTATGTAAACACAAATCAAATAGTTATCAACAGGTGTGGCCCTTCACAGAAAAAATGTTGTTCCTCTATGAGGTGTCAGAATTATGAACTGTATCATGATTCATGTAGTATGGTTGTGCAGCTCTTCTGCATTTTCTCCCTATATATTGAGACTTATATATAACCGTAAATACCTAGTAGAAAAGAACAAAACTAAGGACTTATAACATGAAAAAGGTAGTTGTTAGAGGGCAAAGAAAACAAAAACAAGAATAACATTTGCAGAATTAGAATAAGACAAACATAATCTCTAGATACTAATGAATTTATAATAGTAATACAAAATTTTCCCTTCATTCCTTTTTTATATGACACAACTCAACATCAAGCTGAAATAGAATTAGTCTGTATCCCAGAAGATCACAATGGAGCCACATTTTTTCCTCTTTCTAAGATCTTGTGGCATACCAAATAGAGTAGAAAAGTCACAGGAAAAAGTTTGAACCAATGCCTTACCTTTTACGCCAAATCCATATTCAAACACATTTCTTAATTTTGAAGTCCCTACTTTCTCTCATCACGTAACAAACAGAAACATTGAATATAATTTCAGATTTCAGAACAGACATCTGTGTATGTGTAGGCCCTGCACTACCACTTCAAAAGCAACGCTAATTAGAAGAGTATCCATGAAATACCACCTTATGTTAACCTTCAATATCAGCCAAACCAATCACCATTCCAACATCCAATGTTAAATTTAAACATAAAACACAATGTCACATAAAATCATGAAACACATTAAACATTAAAAGACACAAACCTTAAATTACCTATGGAGCAGACCTAGCTGTTATATGTTGAAGAAAATCTGGCTGAGTTGTTTAGCAGTAAAAGGATTTTGAATTCAATAATCTGCCATTGAATACAAATTTATTAGTGTCGGAATTGGCTTGGCAGATATGATCGTAACTGAAAGGACAAGGACAATTAGAAACCTCTGGAGCAAGCTTTTTGAGGTGGACTAGTAATGTCAGAAATCAATGACATTTGAAAACAGGGCACCAATGGCTACACTGTAGTAATCTGCTTCACTGTATAAAGAAATAAAAGAATGCTATATATTAAGAAAGAAATGAGAATTATCACTAACCATACCTATCAATGTCATAAAGAATAATGACACTCAGTGGTGGCTTACACGGATCTTTGTCAAAAAAAAATAGAAGCCTTGGGATTTGTACGATACAGGAAACCAGCAAGGAAGATACAAAATTATTGAGGGCACAGAATCTCTGTGATTGCAAATGAACAAAACATAAAATAAAAAATGTTCTAAAAGTTTAAAGCATATGTGTAGTTCAGACATGTGATCTTACAAATAATCTCTTACAGTTAAATTTATAATAATTCCTCAAAGTTTCTAGTTTGTTCATTGTTTTAAAAAATATGGCGTGTATTGAGACTGTACAGCCAAAAATTGATCGCTGACAGAATGAGTGGATCCAACAAAGTCATAAAGTGAGAGTTATGACATACGAAATAAAAGTGCAGTGAGGCCATAATGGAGTAACATTTTTCTCTCTAGGAATTTCCTGATAAAGAGCAGTAGCACAGAAAAAGGAACAAGAAAAAGAAGATTAAGCAATTCCCCAATGTTCACGCAAACCCCACATTCAAATTCCCTGCTCCATTCTCTTTCTCACATTGCACAACATATGGGCTGTGGTATCAAAATTTCAGATTTTAGAAACATAACCGAAGACAAATAGGGAGCAAAAAGCAGGTGTAGGCCCTGCAACACCAGCTCAAAAGCAATGCTGATTAGAAGAGTATTCATCATCTCCCTACTCTTTCTCTCTCTGTGCTACCTCTTTACATTAACCTTAACATTGTCATTCCTGTCTCCCTCTTCAGTCTCCATGGCTCCACCACTTTGTCTTTTGACCAAACTCCCTTTTCTCTGGGCAATTCCATCCCAATATTTCTGCTGTTCACACTGCAGACTTTGCCTCACCTTTGTTTCGTAATGGTAGACCTCACACACTACTTGGATTCCTGAACATGCCCATGTGTGCTCGTCTCATGCACCTATATGCCTTTAAGAGTTCTTGAAACATTCACCCTCTTAAGGATTTAACTTCGTCCTCTTTCTATTTTTCTAGCTAGCATGTTTCCTCAAAATAATTTGTCTACATATACTCCTTTGCCAACCTTTCCAACAGTCCCCTCTAGCAGCTATTTGCTCTTTGCATCTCCTCTCTGCTAGAAAAAATAACAAAAATTGAAATATTGGCTTTTTGTGCGGTTGAAGGTCGCGTGTTGTTCATCAAAATGTTGAGAAAAAGTAAGAGAGTAAGCTTCAGTCCTGATGTCAATGAGAAACCAACCATGTTTCTCAAGCATAGCGTATTAGGAAACAGGAAGAGGGTCATTGGAAGTTGGAGTTTCTCAAGAATGTCCAAAGACCCTTTATTGTCACCTGTGAGATTCCTACTACGACTTGGAGAAAAGGTAGCAAATTCCATTAGAGTTGTTTCTTTGAGAAGGAGATCCTCCAGAAAGGTTTCTTCATCCACTTTGGTAAGGTCGCGTTCACTATCCGACCCTAACGACTCATCATATCGTGCCAAGGCTGTAGAAGATTGCATTCAGTTTTTACATTCTTCCTCTTCTAGGGAGAGACCAAGTTGAGTCTCTCCATTCAAATCATGGTTTGGAAAATCTTCTCAAGGCTGCTGTTGCATGCAAGAGATGTATCGTGTATGTATATTAAAAGGGATATGCTTTCTTGATTTCACGTGTCATGTTCATTGGTTCAAAATTAGAGGTCAATCCTTTTCATGTCTCATTAGCAGCGCAGTTTGAGCAAAGACATTTGCATAAAACATCGGTTCAAATCAAAGTTTGAATTGCGGACTGTACAAGTCTTTTCTGTTTACTGGAATACATTAACGTTTTTATCAGTTTTCATTTATTTCTTCACCATTATAATGAAAACATTTTCTTAACCATGATATTGGATATTTCCCTTAGAATAGTTTATTACCGAATCTGAATATTGCAGTGGTCTGTTCTTTTTTGTCCTTACTCAAATAAATGATTGGTTCTTCCCAAAATTGAACGAGCTTCTCGATTTTAACTTGGTCTTGCTCCAAACATTAAAATTTGAATTATGCATCAATCAATTTCTTGCATTGTGTTTTTCTATATCTGATAAAAACGATGGTTTTTATGGAAATAGAAAAAGCACCCAGTAAAGAAAAAAGACAAACTCCACCAGACCGACTTGAATGGACTGTTACAGTTAACCTAAAATTATCGATAATAAATTTTAATATATCTGCCGAGACGTTTCTCTTTCTATTTATGTAATATACGTTTTGTATTTAATTGAAATCATTATATCAAAAATTATTTTGGAGATATAATTACTTTATGACATTATCTTATCTTGCACCCCTCTATTATTTGCATGAGAACTTTTGTATAAATAACACTTTATTAATTAATTACAATAGACCCCACAGCCCAAAGACAGGAGCTTCCACTTTCTAGGCTTCTGTTGTATAACACACTTGAAAAGGAAAGCAATTGTAACCATACGCTGAAAAATCTATGAATATCCCAATCTATCAACTTTCAACCATGCTTTGACCAGAGCACTACAAAATCACCCCACACTGTCCAATGAATCCATCCAAATTCTATGCATTGCAAGTCATGCTAATAATTGTTCTTAAGCATGAAAATGAGCTTAGATAAATAATTTACAAATAGCGGCAACATATTAATATCAACCATTGGATAAATTAAATATGTAATGATTACACCAAGAGCACGCAAAGTTCGATTGCTCCTGTGCACTGGCAGGGTCAAGTGCGATGTGCAATCCCCTCTGGAAAAGACAACAAAAAGAATTGAGCAAACAAGTGCTTGCTACCGACATCTTGTTTATCTTGTCTCGTTGCCTTGTTTTTGTTGAAATTTGCTGATTTAAAGCAACATCCTAACATCGTCAACATCAGCCAGTGAAAAGTTTTACATGTTTAGATGGTTTTTACTTAGAATTATCTGTATTCATTTCAAAATTGTTACAACAAAAGACTAGTCAGGCATGCAATGATGGTACAAGAGAAAAAAAGGGCTAAAGTTCACACGTACGTTAATAATTTATAATCGAAAAACACAGTTCCAAATGACATTATGAATAATCAGTGTAGCACGATCAAGAATCCAACGAGAGGTTTTCAGGTTCTCGAATTCCTTGATTGGAGGCCTTTTTTAGCTCCAGAGCTCTCTTGTAAGGTGGAGCAATTGGGGGTTGTACAGGATCCAAGCTCTGATATGTCCCCCCATCAACTTTAGGTAATGGATATGAGCGATCAGAATCATAACCTCTGAGGTCGCCACAAGCTAGAAATGGGATATACACCTTATTAGGGCCTTCCAACCATCCACTACAACAATCTGAAAAACCACATGCATCAGTTACTGGAGACCAAAGCCATGAAAAATAAGGTCTCCTGGTGATACAATGAAAATAACAAAAGATATTTCTCAGAGTCATTATTATTTTAGTATACAGTATTCAGGATTAACTTTATGAGGCTGAATTTAATAGTCTATAATTGCATACAAGATTTACTATAAGGACGAACATATACCCGTATCATCTACCCCCGAGGGACTTCCAACCTTCTCAAGAAGGCGATGCAGATCTTTTGGATTGAATCCTTCAGGAGGGGAATAGTTTTCACAGACTGCAAATGCCTCTGGAAGGGTGAAAAACCTAGAATTAGCTCAAATACTAGTCAAATAGAATTACCCACTTCCTAACATTTTTAACCATACCTTTGCCAATGTTAGTGTGATAAAAACTAGCTTAAACACATGCAAATGCAAGGTGTCACGGCTATATTAAACAAGTAGTATTTTTGAAGTTAAATCCAAAAGAGGCTACAGCTATATTAATCAAGTAGTATTTCGAAGTTCATAACTTCATAGACATTTTTTACAAGATATAAAAGCTTCTGTTTAAATCTAATTAATGTGATGAGTGTCAATTCCTATGTGATGTCATGACTGCAAATTCTTAAACACGGTAATTGTCATAATAAAAAAGAAACCATAAAAAGGGAAAAAGTATGCATAGCAAAAAATAGCAAGCATTGAGAAACTAAAAATCCTTACCAATGCTAGAATTGCGGCTGCTTTTTGGTTTTGCAAATGTCACTACAGGAAAGAATAACTTTAGCTGCAAAGCAGAGACGACAGAGGTTGTCATGATGATTTCTAGGGTTATAGAAAAAAATTAAATTCAGAAAAACTATGTAACAAAACAAGACCAGGTAATTTTGAGAGACAATGATAAAACTTTGCCACTTTCCAATTATTTCGTTATGAATATTTGGCAGAAAGTGCAACTGCGAAACAATTTCACAACTCAACTAAAATTTTAGATTGGGTAATGAGTACGATCAAATTCCAGCCAGACAAAAGGCAAACTCCGTCGTAGAATCGGTTCACAAAATTTATCTTATGTGAGTGCAATTATTTTGTTTATCACGAAGCAACTTAATGGTGTTTCTTTTCTTTCAAAGTACAATCATTTTGTAGAATTTGGGTGTAACTCTTTGAAAAGAATTGTCATTCCTTCTCACACAAAAAAAAAAATACACATTATACGATGTGATCTAACTGCCAAAGTCAGAAATATTATGTGGTATTTGAATTACTTATATTGCTTTCAAAGGTTTGCAACCCTTGTTCATTCTTTAATCATATCACTTGTCTATAGATGTTGACAAAAGCTAACTGATAGTTGGATGACTGCAAGGCATGAATGTAAAACATACTTGCAGTAATGTCAACTATGCACAAGCACAAAAGTCTTAATTTCTAAAATCTCATGATACGGTGAAACTTCAAATACCTGACAATACAGAAGGCTCGTGTCCTTTCCTCTAAATATCTTTGCAATAAACTTTCCTCCTTCCTTAAGTACATGAGTAACAATTGTCAACCCCTGCAAGGATACCAATAAGCATCAATCTGCAACAAAAACCTAACAAGAGAGGCAAATAAAACCATGCAACTCTTTGCTAATCAAGGAGTATACAATTTAATATAGATCATATCCTGTGTATGTTGCTTACTAGACATGAGAGTAGATGGACTGAAAATAGATATCAAGAATCAATTAATCCTTGTTTCACAACAGGGAAAAGAGAAACAGATTGAGTAATCACTGATTTTATATATCCTTCAAATTTGTTTTCATCGCCAGTTTGCAATAGTGATAATGTGAACATAGACTATCCAGATGGAAAAACAATAAAGGGCGCAAACAATAAGAAGGGGACAAGATTAAATACTTACTGCAAGTATGAGTTGGGATTGTACGAACTCATCCATGTCATGAAGCCCAGTAACTGCAAAAGTCAAAGCTTAATTTCTTAAACTACAAACAAATTAAGAGATTTTATACGCAGGTATTACAATTGACATAGAATAACAAACGAGAGACAATAATTCAGGCTGGTTGGGTCCTTGATTAAGGTTAATAACAAAAATGTCAAACTGTATGTAGCTTTTCATAAAAGTAGTTCTCATGTCAAATTGCACTACTTCAAACATAAATATTGTGTATGAAGAAATTAATCAGTTAAATTGAGCATTTTCTTTACCATCAGGAGCACCATCACAGACAACCAGGTCAGCCTTGCAGCCATCGAAATGTCTAATGACCTGAATAAATCAAGAGAAGGAAGAGGGGCTCACAAACTTAATTCCAATGGTCATTCAAGTAATTTAATTGATGGAAAAAAAAAAACAGCCTCCAATAAACCAGTTCTTTATAATTCTTTCAAGTTTCAACAAATTGTAGACTCCAGCAGAAACGATTTGTTATGAACATCATGAGACATACTTGTGCATTTTCAATCCATACATACAAACTAAGTTGATTTTGTAAAGCTGGAAATTAAATCTCCTTATTATCACACTATGCATTTCTACCATTCTCTCTAAAACATGCAACATATGCAGACCACAATGTTGATAATGTTTTGTTGAATTGGGTTTATTCTGATTTTGGGGAAATTTGCCCAAGCAATGACAATGGATACATAGGCTTTACTGACAACAATAATGTCTAGCTGTTATTTTACACGAGTGAAAAGTGTGATTTATAGCATGGTTAAGCACTATAAACAAAAAATGTAGTGCTTTTCTTTTCCTCTCTTCCATTTCCATGCTTTGCTCATTGTTATGGTTCTGGTTTATGGTCTGGACTGATGTTCCTTTAACAGAAAGCAGCATATATAGTTGTAATTCAAATGATAGAGAAACAAATATAATAAATGAAACTCGTATGTTTCATTTACATAAAATATTTAAAAGGAAACTATGAAATTTCTCGATGAAATTTGAGGACGCAACAAACTGAGAGACAGGTATATTTTCTATCTCTGCCAAGATATGTAGCTTACTCAACATGTATCCAAAATATTATAAAATTATCCATCAAAAAAATTATGGTAATACTGCTATACGTACCACTTCAGCTGTTCGAGCATTAGTTATATCTCCCTGCACCTGAATGACGCCTTCAATTGGAGCCATTGGTTGCAAATCAATAGCAACAATAAGAGGAAGATTTTCACCGCTGCATACATGATGCAACAAGAAATTGATGATGTTGATAGAGACAGAGCGATAATACAAGTGATTAAATAGGAGACATTCTTCTATAAAAGAAATAATTTATTTAAGCCCCAAAAATTGAGTTTGGAAGATAGAGAAGAAGAAAAAAAAAAGAAATCACTGAAGGAGAGCTACTCAATCCATCAGCATGTCTGTAAGGGAAACTCCCTTGAAAATCCAAAGGTTTATAAACCATCAAGAAGCCAAATGCCTAATTTATCCCATGTCAGCATTTCATCCAATACAAGCTACATAGAAGATATGAGTTATACTCCAACCAAGTGCCCCAAACTGTAGCATACATTGTTACCACAACTTTAGCTTCTTTACATCAATTAAAACAATTTAAGCTTCCCAAAATATACGATAAGAAAACCAAGGGGGTGGACACTATATTCACCAAAAATATCAAGCTATGAGTTCATAAAGAAATAAAACAATGTAAGAACAGATGATATACTAATTTCTTTCCTTTGTCTTGATGAAAGTCTTATTTTATAATAACAATAAAAATACAGTTATCAGTTGTACGTAATAATGACTAACAAAAATGAAAACATTAAGTTAGATAGAGCTTAATTTCAATCCTGAGTCTTGGCATGAATCTGCAGGTGAGAAACAATGAAGAAAAGCTACTGCCCTGATATGTGTTATGTGAGAGCAAACACTATAGAATTTTCAAAGAAAGCCAACTTACTTTGAATCAGGCGCAAGCTTGGCTGGGAGATACAATTTACGACTCAAAACCTGCATATAAGAACTTAAGTATTGTGCTGGTTATCAAAAAAGACATACGAATGCATGGACTAGACTGCTTTCCCACCCTCTGAACACATGTTTGTTTGTTAAGAGTTTGTATGACATGGCAATTAATATTTCATCACAAGTACCTGACTCCAGCTACCCGGGGCAGCACACAAATCTACAACACGCTTTACTCCTGCAAAAAATAAAAATTAATCTCGAAACAGTGTCTCAGCGGAAAAAATATTCAACAAACCCAAAAGGCCAAATACAGACTTTTGTGGAGAAAGACAGACATCCCACCTTCAAAAATGTTGAATTCCTCATCTATCTGAAGGAGTTTAAAGGCACTTCGAGCACGCCAACCTTCCTCTTTTGCTTTCCGATAATAGATATCCTGAAAACCAATTTACCTAAGCATGAATGCACCCTAAAAAAGAACACTCATGTAGGATAAAAATCAAACACACACCCTCTTATCCCTTGAAGCTCTCCCCATACTCTATCGTTCACTTGCCCTGCCACAGATTACGCAAAACAAGTCCCTGACACCAACAATTGCCAAAAGAAATTAGAACATGCAACTGAAATAAAAACAAGAAATTTAAAAAGAATAAAATAAAAGTTTTTTCCCATCCTTTTAGCCATTTTTTCAAACACCTGGTGCACATACAGAAAATCCTCCTTTCACATTTACATTACATAGCTTAAAAGCCCCTAAATTTTAATCCCCAGAAAATCACAACTTACATGGACTCAGAATTTCACAATCCTAATATGAAAAGAAAACCATGCACCTTTTAACTTGAACGATCCAGCGATCACCTCTCCAACCATACAGCACATTCACTAGTTACCTAGGTTATGTTATATATTAAATAATATATGCCCGTAGCCGAATTGGATAATATTGCAACAGTAACCGGGTCAACCCGTGTTCACAACCTATGCCGGCTCAGAATCTGAATCAAATAGCAATTCGCGCTCAACAACAACTCGTCACAAACCCTAAACCCCAATTGTTGAACCCTTTAATATCACTCCTCACGAATTCTAAAAATGCATTCTTTCACCTCCACAACCAAATGCCTTACACGGTTTCTCCCAGAACCACTACGCCTTCACCAACGCCCTCAAGGCCTGCTCCTCCCACCACTCTCGCTCCAAAGCACTCGAAATCCACGCGTGTCTCCTCAATTCGGGTCACTCCCTCGACATCTTCATCCAGAATTCTCTCCTCCTCCCTCTTCTACCTCGCCAACTAAGGTGTTGTCTCCGCCTCAAACCTCTTCTGATAAATTTCCTCACCCGATGTCGTTTCACGGAGCTCACTAATCGGGCGTCGCGCAATCGGGCTTCGAGGCCTAAGCTCTTCACTATTTTTCCAAAATTAACTCGATGCCCAAAATTGACAAACCCAATGCAGTCACCCTCGTGGGCGCGTTGTGCGCTTGTTCATCTCTCAGGGCTCTGAGACTCGGCAAGTCCGTTGACGCTTACGGCGTGAGGTTGATTGCCAGCGCCAATGTTGTTTTTGACAACACGGTGTCGGACCTGTATGCAAAGAATGGGTCTTTGAAATATGCCAAGAGCCTGTTTGATAAAATGTCTATGAGGGACATGATTTCTTGGACCACTTTGTTGATGGGTTACGCTGCGACGAGGCTTTTGATGTGTTAAAACGAATAGTGCAGAAACAGAGCCTAAGGAGGCAACAATGGCGTGTGCTCCTGTTGCGGCATTGGGTTTGGGGCGGTGAGTGCATTCATATATTGACTGACGACACGACCTTGTGGTAGATGGAACTATCAGGAATGCTTTGCTAAACATGTATGTGAAGCGTGGAGACATTGCAAGTGGGGTTTAGAATTTTGACATGATTATGAACAAGGATGTTATCTCCTGGGGCATTGTAATCTGTAGCCTTGCCATGAACAGTTATGGGAAAAGAACATTGGAGCTATTTTCATGCATGTTGATTGAAGGGGTTGAGCCTGATGATGTTACTTTTGTTTGGGTGCTATCTGCATGCAGCCATGCGGGTTGGTGAATAAAGGGTTATGTTTTTCAAAACAATAAGGAACTTTTATGGCATTGTGCCACGGATGAGGCATTCTGGTTGCGTGGTGGATATGTTTGACCGTGGTAGTGTGTTTGTGGAAGCTGAGGCTTTCCTTACAAGCATACCTATTGAAGCTGAATGGCGTGTCTGGGGCTCTTCTTCAGACATGTAAAATTCAGGGTAATGAAAAGATGTCTGAATGGATAACGGGACATCTCAAGGGGAAAAGTGCTGGTGTTGATACTCTTCCTTTGCTATCTAACATGTATGCCAGTTCTGAGTGATGGGATGATGCTAATAAGGTTGTGAAGAGTACTGGAGTGAAGAAAGTCGCTGGATGTAGCTGGGTAGAGCTTGAAGTGTACAATAACAGATATTCACATGTGTGTGCTGCCTGGTGAGGAGGATAAGGGAGGATCAATGAAGTTTTCACATGGAGAATGGTACCAACAATGATGTAACCTCTTAACCTCCTGAGGTTGACATTGAGTACCGGTCTAATTACTCTTTTCATATGTAGAATCGATTTATGATTTATCTCAATTTGCAGTTCCAGCAGAGCAGTATTCCGCCAATTTTCTCCTTTATTTTACTTTCTGGAACTTTTGCACGGAATTCATTCAGCTGAAAAAATTCTACACGAATTCGAAATAAAACTTCGTTACTTTTTTTTCTCTGACACTTGAGTATGATATGACTCATTATCGTCTCATCAAATTCCATTAGGACGTGAATGGATGCACCATCCCTTCAGTTTAATTGGTGACAAGTTAAGGATGAAATATACGTGAGAGTTGTAATGGTCAACCTGAGAATGAAAATCGGCTGAATTGGAAGTAAAATGTATGAAGAATCTTATGAGCAAGCTATGTATATTTTTTGTTTCTTGTTAAAACTCCTGCACCATTGTAATAAAGAAAGGCAAAATGTGATGGATCAAAGCCCTGATTTGCAAGGACAGCTCCTTTGACGAGGGGTATTTCTGCAAAATTCAAAGATTGAAACAGGGTTAACGTCTAAAATCACAAAGCAAGAGACCTGTCTAGGAAAAACACAAACTAGCTCCATATTTTTATTCTTGTTTTTTTAAAGAAAAGGATACATTTTATTTCTAGACACAATTAAATATTTAAAAGCACGATTTTATCAACAATTTTTATAAAACTTTAAATTTACTCCTAAAACTAAAATATATGCTAATTCTAGAAAATTACTAACTCTATAAAACTAAAAAGGAATTTTATTAAAGAAAAAAAAAGACAAAAAGAAAAACGTTAACTCATACAGAAAAGGTGAAAAAAAAATTGTAACTTTTGGATCAATATTTTACACTTTCAATTTCGCCCTTAATTATTAGGCTCTATCCATCTGTTATTAAAATTGGTCAAGGTCAATACTATGTTCAGTAGTGTATCTCGTGTGCGCATCCATTGAGTTTAGAAATCACCTAATAAAAGGTTTAACTTAAAATACTATTCACACATTCAAGTACTACTTTGTAGTTTAATTAAATGGGAACTTGAAATTTTGTAGTTTAATCAAAAATTGCAAAATTTAACTATGCTGTCATATCATAACTAAAAGAAAACTCACTCGATTTAGCATGATTCAATTACATAAACAAAAACTACAATTAAACTAAACTAAGCAAATTAATTTCACCAGTTGTATGTAAACTAACTTACCTACTTCCTAAAAAAAATCACAATATGGTTACCTATATTAACTCATTATAAAGATAAAACAAAACTATTTGTCGATAATTGTAAAACAAAAATTGTTAAAAAAAACTACACCAACTAAAATAAAGATATTATAAACTAGACTATATTAGGCTTAAAAAGGAAATAGACATGGAATGAGTATAATCTCATGTTTCATAAAAATCAGAGCTCAAAGGAGTAATATCAGTTTTAGTATATTTCACATTTTATTAATCTGGTTTTCTTTTTCTCACCAACTTAATGTTGTAAGATGATTTTGGTGTTTGAACAGTGATAGAAGAGACTTTGGACAAATTGGAAGAAAAACAAACTCAAGTAACAGAAAAGCTAAAAAGGAGTATCATGAGATTGTAGAGCCCAATGTTTTTAGAGAAACCCCTAAAGTGTGGTCAAGAAAATGAAACCTAATTTTTAGAGAAGACAACCTTGGGATCCAAAAATAAAATGACAAGTCTAGTTAAGTGTTAATAATTAGTTGTTTATTCTTTATATAATTAATAATTTGTGTTACTAAATACACTTTTTTTAATTATTTTATTTTTTTCATCTACTAATAAATATTGTTATTCTTTAAAAAATGATAAATATATATTTTATTTCATAAAAGAGGGTTTTAAATGATTTTTATGCTGGAAATAACTATATAATTTTTCTATTTAAATATAAGTACTAAATACACTTTCTTAATATTTATTAAAAAAGTGAAACCTAACTTTATTTTAAAAAATTATTTGTTTTATGAAATTTCTACTCATTTATATATTATAAATTAATTTTATTTTAATTGATTTATAGCTTTCAATTAATTAACTAAACAGGTCAATTTAATTCGTTTAAATCTAGTTTAATATTTGTTCGTCCAAAATCAGACGAGTCTGGTTAACATGTTGAAAACAGATTTACTTTTACAATTCAATCTAATCCACTGTCTTTTTTTTTCATTAAAATTATAATATCATATTGGAACGGCTGATTTTTTTTTCTTTTTATATAAAAACATACTGATGTTATGAATATTTTTTATAAACGTGTTTCTTGAGATAAATTTTCGTAGTATGGTTTATTTTAATAATTATTTTTATCATAAAAATATAGACTTAAATGTAGTATATGAATAAGATCCATAAAGAAATAATAAATTCAACTCATCAAAGAAAAAGCTAAATAAGAGAAAGAAAAAGCTGGACAACAAAAGAGAGAACATAAAAGTACAGTCACATTAGCATGGACTTAACGCCGTTGCTGTGAACTTAATGAACAAGACCTTATTCATACATTTTCCATGACATAAGAACCCAATGTCTTCATTTTTAAAACGAATATTAAACAAAAATTCACTTGTTAACATAAGGACGAAGCAAGCATTTAAGCCTAAAAATATATGTGTGAGTGTATGTCTTTTCACCTATCCATAATAAAGTAATGTAATTATGAAAATGATTATTTAATTATGTTTTTGTCAATACTTTGCAGTCAAAATATAGAAACTAGTTTTTCTTCAATATGAAAATATACACTTCTACATAAATAAAAAACCTCTTATATATGTTTAATTTAAAATATATGGGAAAAGATAAATAAGTGTATATATTATTCACATTGCGGCTAAAAATATATTCAGTAAATTAGTATATTTCTTAAGAACATGTCTAATATAATAAAACAAAAAACAAAAAAAAAACGAATCCTTTCTATATTTCATCTTCTTTATTTATAGTTATTATTGTCACCATAACTAATTTTTTTATTGGATACAGTGTATACTAAACAATTATTAATTGTTAACCGTTCGGTTTAAAATATTGATAAAATCGTATTTAGTAACTAATTAAATTTTTAGGTAAGGTTGTTTTAATTTGGCTTATGAAACGCTTATAAATACAATTACAGAGCCAAAGGTCAGGTACTTTCAACAAAGACTTTATTATGTTCTACTTACGTCCAATCAAGACTTAAATATTAAACTGTAATAAACAATATAAAACTGCTCCTAACTTGAGTGTCTGAGGACCTTTTGCAGGTACATTCCCCTCCGATCAAGAATACAACCGATCAGATCAGGTGACAATCGAACGGTGCAATCAACATGCAAGCGATTCACAAGAAAACACAATCGAGACGTTTAGAAATAAGAAAAACACGTCAGAAAATGTTAGTCTTTCAATCTTACAAGTCCTTACGAACAATTTTGAACATTCAATTTTTTGAGTTTAATATTTCAAGACATATAATAAAGTTTAAACTATCCTCGTATCTAGCTTTAGATTCTTATCCAATATCTTTATTTTATCTGCTGTGACCACAAAAATTATACAAATGTTTGAAACCAATCATTAATTATCATGACGATAGAGTTATATACATAGTCATCTATTTTAAAATGGACTCAAATCTAGTTTCATTTCTTTTTTAAATCTTTCGTTCTGTCTGTCTTTTTATAATTATGAGCAAAAATGAATATATAAAGAGCAAATATTTTTCTTTTTATTTTAGTAAATGTTAAAACTTCCTTTCACGTAAGATGACAAATTTTTTTTCCAATTTATTAAAAGATCATAATATTTTTAATAAAGTAATTGGAGAAAAATAACTTTAATATTTAAAATAATTCTAATTGTTATAACATTAGAAATATAAATTAAATAAATCAATATTTAATTAAAGTAATGTAATAATACAGTGATACAAAATTGAATTCACATGGAACTCGACATTGATGTTTTCCATTCAAATTCAGTTTTAAAACCGAATTCAATTTTAGAATGGAACTGAACATAACATTGATGTTTTCCATTTGAATAGCAAATTACAAATGTAATAAACGTTTCAATTCACGTTGTGATGTTTAGGCTTCCTGAAACTGGACAGTGACATTTCAACAAATACATTGCGTGCAACATCACACTACTTAGTCAAAGTAAACCAAATTCAGTTAATTAGACTCAGAAATCTTACAACCCAAGTTAATTCATTACAGGTAGATAAATTAATAAAATTGATTCATTTAAACACATTTTATTTTTTATTTTATTATATATTTATTATATTATAATTGAGATGAATTAACTCGATTTATTGATTTATATAGAAATAATTAAAGTATTTAATCATTTCATCAAGTTGTGAAACAATATTCGTTAGTTCAACAAAGACACTTCTTATTCAACATGCTCAAAGAGATTTTGAGTTTTCTTTCAATCTGAAAAATGGAAGTCACTCTCCAATGTATGTTTCACAATTTCAATTAGGATAATAATATTTTGACAACATTCTTTTTTTAACATTGTTTACGTGTCATTATGTGATTAGTCCATGTTAGAGTTTATGATTATTATTATTGATTGTAAAGTAATTTTGAATCAATCACAGAATAACACGTAAATGATGTTAAAATATTGTTAAAAAAATATTCTGAAGTTATCCTTTCTATTTTCTATTTTGAAAACTTTAGTGCATGTCTCAATCATTGAATTGAAGGCACTTGTAATCAAATTCTCTCATTCTCATTTGTTTTCTATTTACTAATATTTTTAACTCTCACTAGATTTAGTTTAAATATAATGTTTATGGATTGTTTTGGAATTATTTTATATTTATTATTTAATACATTTCGTATTTAAATTTAAAATTATTATTCTGATTTAGTTTAATTTAAGAAATATGTAAAGTGTGTTTAAAATATAATAATATATTTTTAACTGTATTTTTGTGGGTAGAAATATAATAATATAATTTAGAAATATTTAGGGATAGAAACAATCGATTAAAATTAAAGTTTTTTAAAGTAGAAGCTATATAGATAGATATTTTTTTAGTAAACTTGGTTCAAGAAAAATATAATCAATCAATTAAAACATACTTTATAAATATATATTTTACTGGGGATAAATTTAGGAAATTCATTACTAAAAAGATATAAGTTGTTTTTATAACAAATTATTACAAATTTTTAATATTAAATCTTAATCATTTTTACAGATTTTTTTTTATGTTATTTAACATGTTTACATATGTAATTTTTATATAAATTTTTAATTCTAATTTGAATATGTATTGTTTTGTTATCTCTAATCATTTCATATAAGTTAATAACTGAGGTTAAGCACAATTTAAGTATATTTTTCTTTTTCAATCTTTCAGATTTTTCTATGGACAAAACTATAATGAAGTTTTAAGTTTCAAAAATGAACAATAATGGATTTTAATAACGTTATCTCAGTAAATTTAAGGAATTGCCATTCATGGAAACAAAAACTAGGTTTCAAATATGAACCTTTATCTCTTTAATTCTCTATATACTTTCATTCTCTCTACATCTCGACTCAAAAACTTGTTCTACTTCATTCAATACTTTTCGCTAAGGCTAAGGATAATTAACCTTATTTAATCCTCTCATACGTCTTTTAAAGACAAAATGGTGATAAATATCTAAAATTAAAAATAAATAAAAAATACCCCATATATAATTCCTAATAATATTTTTGAATATACTCATACTTAAAATAACATATATAATTAAAATAAAAATATAAAAACATTGTTAAGTTTTCTTTCAAACAAAAGATTCATAAGATAAGTATGCAACATTAAAGACATTTCATTTGTCCAATATTTTCAATTAATTTAAATACACTTTATTCCTCACAAAAAGAAAGTTCATCCCCATCTCCATACCAAACTTAAATTTCTCTCATTTCTATTTTCACCAATACTTGTGTTCGTATTTCACTAATTTTTATATCAATTAATTATTTTTATAAAGTAATAAAAAATTTATGACAAACAGTAAGGGTCAGAGAAGGGTAATCACTCATTCTTAAAAATCAGTATTCATAAATGCAAAGAGTTGAACGAAAAAAAAGAGAGCGGGAAAGCTCTCCCGGTTCTCCTATAGCTGGATCCTCCATAACCACAAGAATCTTTAATTAGATTGAGATTCAAACTCAGCACCATATTTTGAGAAGAATTGCTCTTTAAAGAACACAATACGATAACATTATCAAATATTCAATATCAAGATGACGTATTCAGTTTCTTCAATCAAATACTTTGAAAGAAATTATAATTATATGCATTTCAAATTAAATTATCAAATAAAATTTATTAAATTTATAACGTTAATGAAACAAAATTGATAAAATTAAAAATGATTATAGAAAAATAAAAAAAATATATGTAAATTCAAAAATATTTTAAATATTTTTTTACTTTTATTCTTTAAATTAAAAAATAGCTTTTTATACACTAATAAAATTACAGTACATCAATTAAATGAAATCACACGACATGGATTAAACTAATAATAATTAAAATTTAAAATAAATTTTTCATTTTTTAAATTTAAATATATATTGGATAATAACAAACAAGATTCATTACAATAATGTCATTAAATTATTATATTAAAATAAATAACTTTTTTTATACAATTTAAGGATATATCTACATTTGTGATACTCATATAAAAATATTAAAACAATATTTTATATAATAAAAATAAACAATAAAAAATATTAAAAATAATAAAATGTGGTCAAAATATCTTAATAATCTAAAAGAAGTTTTAGATATCAAACTAGAGAACTGTCAGAGATTTATAAAAATTATTTTAGAAAAAAAAATAATTTCTTTTTAAACAATAAATAAAGTAATAAAACAGAGTATAAATATTTAAATATGTATAACAAATATTTATTTTTATATATCATGTAAATATAACTACACAGATTATAATAATAAAAAAATCATTTTAACAGAATATATAAATAAAATATTATAAATTTTTTAAATATTTATAAAAAATACTTAATAAATTAAATATTTTTATAATTTAAACATAAATGAGGACGAAAATTAGAGTAATAATAAGTATTAGGATCACTATAATAATGACAGGACAAATATATACATTATCATTTTCATCTTCCTATTCAATTGAAAAAAAAATCAAGTATTATACTTAACCATATCAAATAAAAATTCTCTATATCTAAAAAAAAACATATTCACCAAAACTAACTTTTTTTTTATCATTCCTATTTGAAACGAACAATACTGTAAATACAATTACTAACCTTAAAAATGTTATCTCCCTTACAGTCACAACAATATAAAAATGTATATAATGAAAATAAGTTACGGATAAGGTTATAATTGAATAAAAAAACATAACGAAAGATATCATAGGATATTTTTTGTACCTGGAAAGCAGCCTCCTGACAGCATTAAACTTTCTGTCCCTTAGTTTCTTGGTTTGAAATAAGTTTTTCTGTGTCTGAGGATAAGATTGACGGTACATATACTGTTCGCACCATCACTTCTCTCATCTGGATAAGGATTCCATTCCACTCTATCTAGCTCTCAACGACATTTCACTTTCTAACACACTCCATCATTTTATGTTCCATTAAATACTATTTTTATTTCCTCTTCTATCATTTTTCATACCTAATCATCTCTTTCACATACTTATTTTTCATTATTCATTCCATTCCTCCAAAGAAAACAAAACATCCTAATTATTATTCATAATCCTCCTCGTTTGCTTCCACCTTTTCAATGTCGCCTTTAAAATAGTTGGCAAGTATACGATGAAAGAGAAAGCCACTACGCTGCTCTTGAAAAAGACATTATTTTTTCATTTCAAATTCTCAAAATTTTCAACACAACACCACCACACCCTCTTTCAACACTTTTTATATATACAATTTTCTTCTTTTTAATATATTAGTTACTTTTCTTTCTTTGTTTTCTTATATTTCTTCTTGTAAAAATAACTTTACATGACTAGGGTACAAACTATTGACTATTCTGCAAACCGACATTCGATTGTATTTGTCTCTAACATAACTTTTGGGTCCACATCACATGGGATTTCAGGTCATATTCTATTTCGAGTTTCTTCTTATCTTATCCATTTCCTTTTTCTTTTTCTATTTTTTAAGTGTTATGGGAAGAGTTCAATACAAATTCTATTTTGAGTTCTCTTGTCGTTAGGGAAAGTAACACGTCATGTTAATTTTCTCATATTTTAAATTTTATTTTCTTTATTTTAATGAGTATTATAGTAACACGAATTCTCTAGACAAGAACAAAGAGTTTCTCTCTTTTTCTTATTATTCGATGTATTTTTAAATAAGAATACGTGGTCTTATGTAAATTCATTGAATCATAGTTTGCCTTACATGTTATAGTTGGTCATACTAAGAATCATTATTAGGTACTTAGAAACAACGAAGAAAAATGATGATAGAAAACGATAAAGGTTCTATTTGTTTTTCCAAATTAAAGTACTTCATTCAAATTAAAGATAAAGTAAAGTTTACGTCAAAATAATAAAATAATAGGAAAAATCTATGAATGTTAATGAAGGATTGAGAATACAAGAATGTTGATACGTATCAACAACTCCATAAAATACTAATACTATATCTAACTCCCTGAAACTAAGTCTCTTTTTTTTTCGTGTTTATCACTCTCAAACTACATTAGTCGGAACAGAAATTATTTTCTTTAAATAAACTTTCTCAATTTAGTAGTTAAATTGTTTACTTTTATCAACAAAGTTTATACCTGATATTCAATTGCAGGACATGACTCAGAAACAAATGTTATCATACAATTCTTGTGAAGAAAACAATGAGTATCTATGCTACCGAAGGACGTGAAAAAAACAGTGAATGCAATCGTGTGAGGATGAAATGGATGTATATTTGTTGTGAGGCTTACAAAGAACGAAAGAATAGTAAATCATTGTCAAAAACTTGCAGAAAATATGCAGAGAATTTGGTGTTACTTTCAGACAGAAAAAAAAAGTAACTTCATTGTTCAATCTAGTGACGAAAGATCATATTAGTATTGCAATATGTGTGAAAAAAATGATGGTATAACAGAGTTTAGGTGCAGAGTTTAGAGTAATATAAACTCTCAAACACTTTAGCCTGTGATAATTCACTCAATGAATCTAGCAAGTTTTTAAACTTGCATTTTGCGACGTATACAATAGATATATAGAGGGAAGATGATCCTGAAGTTCACTTAAAAGACAAGAAGACAGATAAGGAAGCAGCAAAAGAGAAAAATAGAGATTCTGTTCAAAGATTTGTGTGCCTGCATCTCTTGCCTTCTCAATCTAGTGGTAGAACTTCCCATGAACTGATAAGAATTGGGGTATGCATACAAATTTTCTGGGTTGCCAAACACTCTGGAATAAATCATCTCCCCAAACATTCCAGTCACAGGGTAGTGGTGCGATCCAAGATTGAGAGTTTGAGGAGTGGCGTCCTCTTCTTGGTATGGACGAGAGCTGAAATAGTGACCTTGGTAAGGATTACGATATGGAAGACGCTGACCCCTTCGAGGTGGTGCTGCCACAAGAACTTGAGCACATGAAGCTGGTGGTCTTGGAGGTATCAAAACATCACAAGATGTTTTTCCTTCAGCTGTGGAATGGCCACGGCCATAGAGTGGAACCATTGTGCTATTGGATATAACAGCTTTGCAAACGGGGCACTGAGGGCGCTCAGCGGTTGTAAGAGAATCATGTTGGACGAGAAGCCACTTGTAGATGCACGGCCAACAGTAGAGGTGGCCACATAGGGTCACCACTGGATCATGTGCAAAGTCTAAGCAGATGTTACAGTCAAAACAACCATTAGAGTTTTCTGTCTCGGTCACAGTTTCTTCGATGGTTTTCAAATCCCCAGCAATGTATTGGTGAAGTGCCATGAAAATTAAGGAACTTCTTCACACAAGCTTGGTCAGTAGTACTTCTTTAGCCCTGGAAACACCAAGAAAAAACAGCTTAATACAAAAGAACAAAAAACATCTAAAAAGTGGGGAATTAACTTGATAGATGAAGTCGGGCATAATTGAAACTAAGAGTGGGATATGAAAGTAAAACCAAGTTGATGTGCTGCAGCAAAGAAAATGTCAATAGAGTAGAAAAATGTAGTTGAAGGTGGCTATTAGTAACTAGGAAATCCACTCACTCAAGCAAGGACGGGTGATCGGATTAATTAAGTTAATAACTAAAATATAAAAATTCATAAGCAACTAATCAACCAACTCAAATGCATCATTCTGCAATCAGACAGATATAATACATATTTTTTTACAAAAAAGTGTAAACAACTATGCCCAAAGCCCAAAGGTAAAAAATTATGCACATAGAGACATACAAGCTATGAGACAAAACCACAAAAAAAACCACAAAGATGCAAGAAAAATGACCCTTTCAGGAAATCAATCAAGGCAAGCAGATGCAGTGAAAAACCAAAGACTAAATTGCATATGAAACAGGAATCCTGATTTCATCTTAACATCTACACTAGAAACAAGGATTCACTAAATATTCAGGCTAAGTGCGGGATGTCGTAACCCAGAAACAGGAAGCCCCAACATGCGTTTCTGCATATTTACTTGCAGGGATGCTAGTAGTGACAAGAAAAAGGGCTTGAAGAGGGGAAAAAGGAAAAATTGGCACATCTTGTATCGCTGGAAAAATATTTCAGACATTTCATAAAGTAAAAAAATCTCAACAATGATTGACTTTAAGATTAATGTTGAAAAGTCAGTACAAGCACAAGATCTACCTAGTACAAGTTATATCAAAGGAGAGCATCCACAGAACCCCATTAATTCAAAAAGAAGAAATTGCAAAGCACATACACAAGAAGTGAATGGTGATGGTAAAGAAAGACCATGTATTTTACAAACCCAAAGAGCAAAGAGGAAAAGAAGGAGGAGATTACATACCGAGATGTTCAAAGAAAGCGGCTTTGGCTCGGTGGGACGTTTCGATGAAGATGTAGACGGCAGATGAGTGTGTAAGCCAGTTTGGAAGAAGCACTATATGTATATGTTTTTCTTCGATCAAAAAGTCAAAAACTTGAGATATTTTTCTTAGAAAGCTGTTCAAGTGGGAAGCTTCTTTTATTATTATTATTACTTATAAAAACTTGCCTCTCTATAATTTTTAAAATAAAAAAAAACGATGATGAAATTTAAATAATAAATTATGAATTATCTGCATACAAATGAATCAAAAATTGTAAATAAAGAAAATTATTATCTGTTCATCCATTATCCAATATTGTAAATATTTTATAAAAAGTTTTATTTTTTTCAACTTTGTTCATGAAGCTTCAAACTAATATGTTCATGTATCATTTTAATATGAAAGTTGTGTACTTTTAAAAGATATTTCTAAGTTTAAATCAGGGGTATCCGTGATAGATAATTAATTAGTTTGTAAACATATCTATATCAAATTTATGAACTTTTACTTGGACCTGTATCACACAAAAAAAAAAATCACTTTAATTAATTTATTTAATGTTATGTTAATAAATCTTAACTATTAATCTTAATTGAGTGTGACTTTAACATGAACTATGTTCTCTTGAGCAACATGAATGGTATTGACTAGGGATGTCAATTTTACCCATAGGTATGGATATCCGTGAGTAAAATTTGTGGCAGGTAGTAACTATTCGCGGATATTTACTACTCGCGGATAATGGGTAGCGGGTATTTTAATATTTGTTTCTAAACAGGTCGGATACGAGTAATATATTATCCGCCTCGTGGGTACTCGTTACCCGCATAAAATTAAAAAATAAATAATTTATATATTTTTTAATTAAATTTAATTAAAAATAAAATAAAATTATATTTTATTAATTTAAATTTTATTAAAATTAAATTTTAATTTACATTTAATTTAATTTATATTATATATATATATATATTTGTATTTTTATTTAAATTTTATTTTTAAAATGTATTAAATATTTTTTTTTTATTTTTTATGGATATTCACGAGTATTTTTTAAACGAATACCCAACGAGTAATGAATCGGATAACGGGTATAATTTTATCCTGCGAATTGGATTGCAATAGACACTATCTGTATCCGACCCGACCCGTTGCCGTGACAAAAGGAATTTTACCAGTATAATACATAATAATACTAGGTAAATAATAATATGAAATGATATGAGTAATAAATGATCTCGGTTATGTGTAGCTTCCACATTCAATATGATATATTTGATAGCCTTTAATATGCTATAAGGATACCACTGTGAATATGTTATAATGCAAAAAGAAATTTATATTTTTTAACCACTTTATTTTATAAGTATAATATTGAGAGTGATAATTATAAAAATAAAATAGACTATAAATATATAAATATATATTTAAGATTATTATTACTAAATAATATATATATATATTATTACATAATTAAAATAATATTTATAAATTATTTTAAAAAAATAATTATGATAAGGAAATACTATAAAAAATAAGTGTATACACCACATATTATATTATTCTTATTATATAATCATTATTTCAGGTGAAAATGCACTTACAATGGTCCTATATATATGCGTTAACATTTATATAAAGTAATTACTACAATTGCCATGAAATTCAATTTACCTGGTTTTGAACATTCAATAATTAACTTAATTAAAATGTATGGTAGCACTTTATCAAAATTCAAAGTTGCTTTATATTTTTTGTGCAGACACTTTAGGCATTAGAATTGGCTAGCTAGTATTTTTATGGGTTAAATATGTTTTTAGTCCCTAAATTATTGACTGTTTCTGGTTTTCGTCTCTATTTCAAAGTAAGGTATAATTTGGTCCTCATTCTTTTCGAAACGTTCGTTTTAGTCCTCGGAATTTTGGTTTTAGTCCTCATTTGTTCTTAAATGAGGACCAAATTTTTAAACAGGGTTTAGTTTTCGAGGACTAAAATGAACGTTTCGAAAAGAATGAGGATCAAATTGTACCTTACTTTGAAAGAGGGACGAAAACCAGAAACGGCCAATAGTTTAGGGACTAAAAACATATTTAACCCTATTTTTATCCTATGCTTTATCTTATAACTTTTTTTTTATCTTATCACAGGAGATAATAGATAATAACTTATTACTTGTCCTTATACACTCTAATTGCATTATAATTAAATTCATGAAGAAATATTAATTTAAAGTTAACTATATGAACTTTTTTTTCACAATACAGGACGATATAAATAAAAAGTTGGTCACGCAAATAAAGATATTAAAGTTACATGATTATGTCTTCAATTACATGCCACCCATCATTGTCCATTGACTCAATGAAACATCCAAACACGAAGGTTTAATTTTTCGGACTTTAGCAAGTATATTAATGTTAAAGTTCAAAATAGAAGCTTTGCTAAGTATCGGATTTAAATAGTTTAGGTTTATAAAATATTATAGGATGATAAAGTTTGAAATAAAAAAGAAAGTAGGAAAGAAATGTCATAAAATTAACTATAGTATCATAATATTAATAACTTTAATATATTTATAATTTAATAATTATAACATTAGGAATATAAAGTAAATAAATCAATATTTAATTAAAATAATGTAATAACACAGTGTGCTACAAAATTGAATTCGGTCTTAAAACCACATTGAACTTCACATCGAAGTTTTCCATTCAAATTCAGTTTTAAAATTGAATTCAATTTTAGAATGGAACTGAACATAACATTGATGGTTTCCATTTGAATAGCAAATTCCAAATTTAATAAACGTTTCAATTCACATTGTGATGTTTACTACTTGAAACTGGACAGAGAGTGACGTTTTAACAAACACATTGCATGAAATGCGGAGTTAAAGTAAACTAAATACAGTTAACTAGACTCCCAAATTTTACGGTTTTAATTATGTAATATCTCATTTTAGTATAATAAAATTATCAAAATAAAACATTATATAAATAATAACTAACCAGAAAGTATCGATTATCAAAACTTTATCTATGTTGTTACTTCAATCTTAACCTCAAGTTAAAATGATTAAAAAAACATCTTTTCTAAGCTGACACCATTTAAGGTGATCATCACACAAAAAAACACATAGATAAACAAAGACAAAAACAAAGGTAAACTAGATACAAACAATTATTGATATATATGAACAATTTAAATATTATACACATGATACACATATCACACCAACCAAACAAACACTTTATGTATACTTTAACTTGAATATCTGAATTAGTATGAATATCGAGCTATGACAGTTTGTGCACATGTTGTGGTGAAACAACTTGCTCACCCCAAGCTACCACACAAGATTAGTCCGTTATCACTCGCCTTAGGCTAAGGTAAAACCTTTAAACTAAGACCTCTTGCTATTCTCATGACATGCCTCACCCCTTTCTACTTGAGAATGAGTGACCATTAAAATGTCAAGATGAACTCCAAGACTGAGTTTCCCATATTCATACTCACAATACTTGAAACTGCCATTGAGAAGTTCTTCCTTAGAACTTTCTTCCACACCTTTCAAACCATATACATATCCATTTGCTTTTGCATTGCATACCAACATATAAAAATTAATGATAACATTGTTTAGGATCATAAAAGAACAATGAAAAAAATAGATCACATGAGTACTAGTGAATTTGGTTTAGATTAGTCAATTTTTCACTAAACTGGTAGAAATAATTGATTAGATTGGTAATCTAATATGTTAGGATAAACCATAATTCACATAAAGCAAAAAAGGTAAAAATTGCCCATTTTAATTTATTATGTTGTTAACATAATCTATTAGACTATAGTTTCTGTTTTATTCTATTATGTTATTAACATAATCTATTAGACTGTAGTTTTTGTTTTAATATATTATGTTATTAACATAATCTATTAACATAATCTATTAGACTGTAGTTTATGTTTCAATCTATTATGTTATTAGCATAATCTATTAGACCATACTTTTTGTTTTAATTTATTATGTGATTGTCATAATTGATTAAAACCAAAAACTATGACCAAATAAATTTTTATGACTCTGAACACTTTCCCCACAACTTTAATTAATCCCTAGGATGTTATAGACACTGAGAATACCTGAAACACCACTGTAACCCTAAATTGCAACTCCAAACCCAAAATCACCCTTCTAAGCTGCCTCCAAAACCAAATTCTACACTTTCCACACCCATATCAGTCCATCAACTGTATAACCAAGTTTAAATTCACTTTCTAGAACACCTTAACACCTTAGATTACTCTCAGCCCTTCTGCTTCAAGTTCTCATTATGTAAAATCTCAAAATTTGACTAAAAACACTTAAGAACTCACCTTAAGATGACTACACCATATTTTTCTCCTTTGAAAGCCTAAACAAGTCATAATAGATCTAATAGTATACCTCTAACTTCCCAAAATAGTTTATACTCATTGATTCAAAATCTCACTACTTAAAACCTCTCTTTTACACTAAAAACACTCCAAAACTACCCTAAAGAACTACCTCTATGTTCCATATCATATTTCACTCAAATGACACTTCTAACAAGTCTCAAATGATCATATAACAGTACTAAATCAGTTACTTTCTTACTCCAACACCTATCTCTCAAACTCACCAATTAAAACCTCTATTTTTGATCTTAAAATCCAAGTAATCGACTCTTCTATACTCCAAACAATTTGAATTTAGTTTCAAACCAAAATACAACTTCACCACACAATAATTATAGCAAAAGCATTACAACCACACTATACCAAACATTCAAACATCACACAATCATTGTTCATCATCTATACACCAAGTTTATTGGTACAAACATAACAATTTCACTCAAATCACATTATCACCCATAGGGATACTAAAGTTAAACCACAAACATAAATCTAATACAAAGTCTAGCTTCTCGTACCTCACAAATTAAGCTCTAAAACCACACCTTGTTGCTTTCGACTCAAGAAACTATAAATACACCTATGAAACACCAAAAAGATATCAAGGAGAGTCCTTAGGACCTCTGATCTGTTGGGATAAACTTAAATTTTAGGGTTTTATTAATAATTTTGTTTAAATATTATTTTATTAGTTTCTGGGTATAGTAATATGTAGTTTGATTTGATAGAGATAAAATAGGGATAAGTAGTTATGATTTTCGGTTTATCTAGGTACAATATTATTTTATGATAGATTAAACAAATTTTATTTTGAAGATAGTTGATATTTTATTTTTATTTCTCGTAATATTGTAAGTGTTATGACTATTTAAAACCCTTTAATTATAATGAATAATAAGACTCAATTTCAGGAAAATATTTGAGTATGTGTATCGTGAGATTTTCCCAACAGTGGTATCAGAGCTTTATGCTTTGAGTACCGAGAGAGAGAGAGAGGAGAAAGTCAAACATCGTGAGAGAAAAAGTGAGTGCTTAATTTTTTAGTGAGAGAGATGACAAAGGTATTCAATGGGATGAGTGTGCCACAATTGTAAAAAAATACCAATTATGACAATTGGTCTTTGTAGATGAAGGTTCTTCTTGGATCCCAAGATGTATGGGACATAGTGGAGGACGGGTACATTGAACCCGCAAATGATGAGCATCAGACAGTGAACCAGATTGCTGCATTGAAAAAGACACGAGTGAAAGACAGATCGACTTTGTACTTTCTGTATAATGCAGTGGATGAATCTGGATTCGAGAAAATAACTAATGAACAGACAAAGGATTTGTCAACTCTCACTGTGGAGGAGTTAGCTGGGTCATTAAAAGCCCACGAATTGAGGAAGAAAAAGAAAAAGAGAGAACCCAACAATCAATTACTACAGGTACAGTTTGACTCGAATAAATCTCGGATTACTCAGAGCCGAGGTCCTGGTGGCAGAGGACGCGGTGGACGTGGTCGAGGTAATGATAATGAAGATCAAACTGGTCAGCAGAATTGGCATGACCGAGGACAAGGAAAAGGTCGAGGAGATCAGTCAAGAGTGGAGTGTTTTAAGTGTGGCAAGTACGGCCACTATGCAAACGAGTGTAGGTCAACAAAATGCTACAACTGTGGCAAATTTGGTCATATTGCAAAGTATTGCAAGACTGAGATAAAGGGGGAGACGAATCTCGTTACTGAAGATGTTGAAGAAGAGTGTGGAATCCTGTTGATGGCAAAGAGCTCGGATGCAATGGAAATGGAGAGCCCAATCCCAATAATGGATGAAGTGATCTTAGTAAAGGATGCAACAATTGTGGAGAAGGAAAACCTGGAGAAAGAACTCAAACAAAAGGATGAAGAGATTCAGCGGATAGGGAGACTTCTAGAGGAAGCTAATGAAATTATGAATAAACAGAAGGTTGAGCTTGAGGAGCTGAAGAAGGTGACTCTTGAAAAGGAAGAGGAAGTATCTAATGTTCTTGAACCAGACGAAGAGGAAGATGAAGATGTTGAGAAGAACCCGATGAAGAAGTCGGCAGAGATGGTTGAGAAATCGCCTAAGGTCAGGAACGAGTTGGTTAAGGTTATTGAGAAGTTGGACATAACAAAGTCAGTCAAAACATTAAAGAGGTCAACCAAGATAAAAGATAGGAGGGCAATAAGGAAAAAGAAGAACTCAAATTTGATTGAAAGAAGCAACCCGGAGTAGGATGATGCACATGGAAAGTCGAACGAAGGAACAAAAAATTTAAGTTTATGGGGGAGTTTGTTGGGATAAACTTAAATTTTAGGGTTTTATTAATAATTTTGTTTAAATATTATTTTATTAGTTTCTGGGTATAGTAATATGTAGTTTGATTTGATAGAGATAAAATAGGGATAAATAGTTATGATTTTCGGTTTATCTAGGTACAATATTATTTTATGATAAATTAAGCCGATTTTATTTTGAAGATAGTTGATATTTTATTTTTATTTCTCGTAATATTGTAAGTGTTATGGCTATTTAAAGCCCTTTAATTATAATGAATAATAAGACTCAATTTAAGGAAAATATTTGAGTGTGTGTATCGTGAGATTTTCCCAACATGATCAACAAGAAACTCAAAGGAATATCAAAGTACACATGCGGTCGAAATCTCCATGCATGGTGTCAAATAAAGAACGAAGAGCAAAAATGAGTTGAAATTTACTTGCTCTATTGCAGAAACTGATCGGATAAGAACGTAGACCTCGTTGTCGTGGTCGTTTAGGTACCTCCTGATTGTCAAAGAGAACTCTAGAAAATTATTTTCTAGATAGATGATATATTTTAAAATAATGAAACTCATTTATAACAAAACTATTTATAAATAAACCATTTAATATTAAAATAATCGAATCTCACTATTTTTAAAATACCACCACTTCTAAAATAGCATTTTATGAGGTTTTACAAATTCATTACATGTAGATAAATTAATAAAATTGATTCATTTAAAAACATTTTATTTTTTTATTTTATTATATATGCATTATAGTATAATTAAGATGAACTAACTCGATTTATTGATTTATATAAATATAATTAAAGTGTTTAATCACTTCTTATTCAACATGCTCAAAGAGTTTTCCTTCAATCTAAAAATGGAAGTCACTCTTCAATGTATGTTTCACAATTTCGATTATAGCATCGAAAACTTGTGTTTAAAAACTTTAGTGCATGCCTCAATCATTGAAGTCACTTGTAATCAAATTCTGTCATTCTCATTTGTTTTTTATTTACTAATATTATTAACTCTCACTGGATTTAGTTTAAATATCATGTTTATGTATTGTTTTAGAATTATTTTATATTTATTATTTAATATATTTCGTATTTAAATTTAAAATTATTATTCTGATTTAGTTTAATTTAAGAAATATGTAAAGTGTGTTTAAATATAATAAATTTATTTTTAACTGTATTTTTGTGGGTAGAAATATAACAATATAATTTAGAAATATTTACAGATAGAAAAGATCGATTAAAATTAAAGTTTATTTAAAGTAGAAGCTATATAGATGTGTTTTTAGTAAACTTGGTTAAAGAAAAATATAATCAATCAATTAAAACATACTTTATAAAGATTTTTTTTACCAGGGATAAATTTAGGAAATTCATTACTAAAAAGATATAAGTTGTTTATATAATAAATTATGTCATTTACAAAATTTTAGTATTAAATCT
Organism: Vigna angularis; assembly: GCF_016808095.1. Classification (NCBI taxonomy): domain Eukaryota; kingdom Viridiplantae; phylum Streptophyta; class Magnoliopsida; order Fabales; family Fabaceae; genus Vigna; species Vigna angularis. The sequence goes on along the minus strand of NC_068975.1, from coordinate 35,297,302 downwards.
TAATATTTTTGTAGATTTTTTTATGTTATTTAACATTTTTACATGTAATTTTTACTTAAACTTTTTATTCTAATTTGAATATGTATTGTTTTGAAATCTCTAATAATTTCATATAATTTAAGAGTTGAGGTTAAATGCAATTTAAAAATATTTTTCTTCTTTAACCTTTCAGGCTTTTCTATGGATAAGACTATATTGAAGTTTGAAGTTCTAAAACAGAAAATAATTGACCTTAATAATGTTGTATCAATAAATCTGGGGTTAAAATATTGACGTTGTCCATTCTAAATAATAAATTTTGTCTCCTTAATCTTATATATACCTTCATTCTTTCTACACCTCAACTCAAATATTTGTTCTACTAAATTCAATACTCTCAAATCAAAGCTAAGATTCTAATAACCTAGAAAATAAAGTATTAAAGTTGATAGGTGTTTTAAAATAATGAGAATCGAATAATGTAAATAGAATTTCTTTAACTCGTCTCATTACCTTAAACACTCATCTTCTCTCTAAACTTTGTTCTCTTAAACTCTCTACCTTATCTCTAAGAATTCTAAATCCTGATTCATCTCTTTGACGATCAGAAGGTGCCTAATCGACCACGGCAACAAGGCCTACATTCATATCCGATCATATTATGCTATAAAGCAAGTAAATTTTTACTCTTTTTTCTCTATTAGTTTTGGTCCATGATCATGCATGGAAACTATCTTGCATGCATCCACTAGTCTTCCTTCCTTATTCTTGGTTAATCTAAGGTTCTAAGGACTCTGTTCGTTATCAATTTGGTGTTTCGTAGGTTTCTCCAGAAATTCCTTGCAGTAGAAGCAATCAGTGAGGCGTTCTTAGAGTCGGGAAGTTTATTATGAGGTAAAGAAAGCTAGTAATGTTTTTTTTAAAATTCAATATTTGAGTATGAAAGGATGTTTAATTGTTTATGAAATAAGTGCATGTGGTTGAATTGTTTTGTGAGTATTTATGAAATTGAAGTGCTTTGGAATGTTCATTCTTGATTTGATGATGTTTATATTATATGCTAATTTAGTTGGGAAGTGAATCTGGTTTGAAATGTTGTTGTGAGATGTTGTATTGAGGAAGGATCTTTTACTTGAGTTTTGAGTTAAAAATGGAGTTTTGAGTAGTGAGACTTGAAGGTAAGAGGTGAAGAATGTTTTGGACAGTTGAGAATTGTATAGGAGACCTATTATGACTTGTCTAGGCTACCAAAAGAAGAAAATATGGTGTAGAAATGTTTATGGGCATGTTGGAGAGAGTGATTAGGTGTTTTTTTGGTCAAAAATGAGGTTTTGTATGGTGAGATTTTGAAACAGCAAGTTTAGGAGTAAACTGGGATGTTGGAGTGAGTTATTTGGTGTATTATGACTTGTGCATGATGTTGGTTTGCTGATATGGAAGTTAGAAAATGTGGAATTGAGTTTGGGTAGCTTAGGTAAGTGATATTGGTTTTGAATGGTTATTTTAAGTTAGAGATAAGTTTTCTAAATGTTAGGAGAGTCTTAGAGGTATTTAGAAGTTGGGGTAAAGTGGCAAAGTGAGAAAAATAAGAGTTGATTTCTGCTGATAGCACCTGAGTGCCCAAACAGGGCGCTGAGTGCCAAAAAACAGATGCTAGGGCGTTGAGTGCCATCCTGGGTTTTGTTTTAAGTGCTTCGTGATGACTTCTTTGGTGGTTTATGGTACTTTGATGCATGATTAGTGATTATATATGCTCGTATTCCAATGTGAAAGTGTATGACACATGGTTATGGTTTCAAGGTTTGAAAAGTTGGTTCCAAGGAAGAACTTCTTGGTGTGGTTCAAGTGTTAATATTAGACTTGTGATGACTCTTTTATATAGTTTACTACTATATTTTTGGGATGTTACAAGAGTAATTCACCTTATTTAATTATCTGAGAAAATGGTGACGAATATCTAAAATTAAAAAAAAAAACAATACCACGTATATAATTATTAACTAGAGCTGTCAAATTGTGTCATAACCTGCAGGCCAACCCGACCCACCACGGGTTTGAGCCGGGTTGGGTTTGAAAAAGGTCATATTTCAACCCGGCTCATTTAAACCCGGCTCATGCGGGTTGAACCCGTGGTGGGCCGGGTTGGCCCACCAATTCACCTACCTAATTTAATTTTATTAAAATTTAATTTTAATTTTATAAAAAAAAGATTTATTATTTTATTTTTGCTTGAAAAAATTATTTAAGTTTCTTATTTTCAAAATTAATTAAAGGGAGTGAAATTTGTTTAGATTTTGAATTATAGAAAGTTTGTAATTTTTTTTATTTAAAAAAAATTGTAATTAAGTGAACCAGTGAGCCAATTTGTTTACCCACCAACCCATGGTGGGTCGGGTCAGGCTCAAATTTTTCTGGCTTATTAATAAATGAGCTGGGTTGAGTTGCCTCACTAAGTGACCAATCCGTGATGAACCAGGCTAGATCAGACCGAGTGACTCGTTTTGACCGTTCTATTATTAACCCTAATACTATTATTTGAATATACTAAGCTAAAATAACACATATAATTAAAATAAATTACAAATAAAAATATAATTAAACATCATTAAGTTTTTTTTTCTTTTAAACCAAAGATACTATAAGATATTTTTTAGAGGAGACAGGACAATGTGAGTATGCAACATTAAAGATATCTCATTTGTTCAATATTTGAGATCAATAGTAATTTAAATATATTTTATTTCTCCCCAAAAGAAAGTTCATCCCATCTCCATACCAAACTTAAATTTTTGTCTCATTATATACTTGTGTTGATATCATTTATATCAATTAATTATTTTATAGAGTAATAAAAAATTTATTATAAATAAAACATAACATTATCAAATATTTAATATCAAAATGACTTTCTTTAATTAAATATTTTAAAAAAAAATTATAATTATATATATTTTAAATTAAAGTATGAAATAAAATTTTATAAAAACTAAAATATTTATTAAATTTATAATGTTAATCAAACAAAATATTTATTAAATTTCGTGAACATTTCTACATGGAGAGGTGTCGTAGTAGTACGACTTACCCTATTAGAAAGATTTTAGTAGAGAATCATTTTTAAATCCTTTAAGAAATTTTTAGCAATTGGTGACATCTGTACGACTTAGATACCTATTGAACCGACTATTCCCTTCTTCATGTAACTGACCATAATTATTTCTTTTGTTGTGACCAATAACAATTATAAACTTCTGACTAATGACAAGATTCACACATTTACCGTATTTTTTAGTTTGTTCTCCATTATTTCTATTTTGAATATTGATAACAATTGTCATACCAAAAAGTTATATTTTAAACTTTTAATAAAAAATATCGGATTTATATAGTTTAGGTTTATAAAATATCAGTATAATAAAGTTTGAAATAAAGAAGAAAGTAGAAAAAATAAATAAAAGTTCTTAAAACTAACTTAAAAAATTTTAAACTTTTTTTATTTTCATTTTGTAAAATTTATTTTTAATGTTCCATTTTATTATTATTTTTCATTTTAAAAGAGAAATTTTAAATAATTTAGATGAAATAATTATGTGATTCTTTTGATATGTCCGTTAACCTATGATTTTTGGAGGAATGAATTCATATTCTGTGAAAAATCATACAACAAAAATACATGCAATACAAAATTAGTTAATTTACTTAAAAATATGAAATATTATAATTTTAATAGGAATAGAGATATGTGATAGTATACAGACTACCTATTAAAATTTTTCCAACAATAAAATAATTTCCAAATAATATAAGTGATTTAAAAAAATAAGTGCAAAAGGGATAATTTAAGTATCTAATTCAACATAAAATTAAATTACATTAATACAATCTTGTTTCATATATTATTTTTATAAAATTGATTTAAATTTAAATATTATTTTCTTAAAATAATATTGGAATATATATAAAATTTGATAATTTTATTAAAAATTTAAGTATTAAATTGTTCATATGCAAAAAAAATAATGTAAAAGAAAAAGCAAGACCCATATATTTTATGTAAAAAGGTCTTATAGTTTATATATATATATATATATATATATATATATCTATAACTCATATATGTTCATCTTCATATCACAATGTCTCTTGGTGAGATTTGGACTTTTTAGTAGAGAACATTAGGAATTTAAACAATATTTTTTATACCTTTGTCATTCTAGTAGAGACTTATCCTCTTTTTGGATAGTATATGATATATTATTTTTTCATTTTGTATCTCATTAGGTTATAGATTGTCAAAGTTATATATAATATATTGTGAAATTTTGTTCTGACTTATCAGTATTTGAGTTTTCATTTGATATATTTTTAATTGAGTTTTAATATATAGGTATAAATAATAAGAAAACAAAAAGATATAAATTGGAGCTTGTGTTTAGCTAATTATATTAAATTCAATGAACTTCCCATCATCAAAATTTATTCATTAAGGATCTATTTTATTTTTAATTGAAAAAATATTTTCTAAGATAAAGAAATATATATATATATATATATATATATATATATATATATATATATATATATATATATATATATATATATATATATGAGAATTATATATTAAGATAGGGGAATGCACTATCTTAATTATTACTAATACTAAAAACTTTTGATATGAATTTCAACCGATTTAATAATCGTACTATTTTGTATAAACCATGCTATCTATTTGTTTAAATTTCTTCAAGAAAAAAAAATATAAATTTGTTTATATACAGCAGGCAAAGGCTAGATGGAGAATGTATTTCTTTAGTTCAGGTAATACTTGACTTCAACAGAGAACACCGAAACTTGGCTTCAACAGAAAAAAAAATAACGACTTTGACTTCAACAGTGAAAAAAATAACGAATAATTAGGTATCTAAATAGGTATCTAAACAATGTAGTAAAAATAGAACCAGAATTGAACTTATATAAATTAAAAGTCGTAAATAAAAAAAAAAACTTAAATCAATAAATTGTCTCGTTTCATTAAATTGTATAAGAATTGAACTTAAAATATTGCTGCTGTAGGACGTGTTGTTACAAATACAATACAACAGAGCTCTCAAGGATTGCAACGAAATTTAAAGAATTCAACGTCTCTAATTTCAGATTTGGAAAATGGAATAAAATAAAATTGGTATATTCAGAAATTATAAGCGTTCCATATTCTCGAGATGTTCAAAGTCAGGATATAATAGTAGTGGTTTATGTCAAACATGTTAATCATGCTCCTTTCTTCTTTTGGTCTTTTGTAGATTTGATCTCCTTCGTAAGCATTCTTGGCGCTATGGCCATAGCCATTAACTCTTGGAAGAGCAACTTACACGCGTAAGGGATGTAAACCTGTATGGACAATAGAAAGCCAAAGATTTCAGCACAAGGAAAACCTTGGACTTTGACTATACAAGGAAAACCTTGGACTTTGACTATACAAGCAGATAAGATAATGATCATATTCACCTGAACAATGTCCGTTTTGTTCTTGCACCCCCTGCACTCGAAAGAATTCTTCTTGAGATTTGCAATGGCTATCAACCCACAGCGCTCACACACATGGACCCTGTATGCATCACTTTGATCAAACAATCTCTCCTTTAGGAAGTGAGCAGCTCCATGAGCAATCATGCAGTCTCGTTCCATCTCTCCAAATCGGAGACCTCCATCGCGTGAGCGTCCCTCAGCAGGTTGCCTTGTGAGGATCTGCACAGGACCACGTCCACGAGAATGGATCTTGTCATCAACCATATGCTTCAGTCTTTGGTAATATGTAGGACCAAGGAAAATCATTGCACTCAGACGTCTCCCTGTATGACCATTGTACATAGTTTCAAAACCACGCATTTGGTAACCACATTTGTGCAGAGCTTTGCTGATATTATCCACCTGATTTACGGTAGAAAAAATAAAATTTAAACATAGACAATACATATCAATCACATTTGGTTCGTAGTGAAATAGTGAACGGCAAAGTGCTTGATTCTGAGCAGAATGCTCTTCATGTATAACAGCTTACTCACAATACACACCACAAATACAAAACACAGTCAAATAGTTATTATAGTGTAAATGCATCAGTTACAAGATCAGATAGGAGCCACTGGAAGGAGCTTACTTATGAGAGCACTTCCAATTTCTAGCAAGTATTTACTGTTACACGAGAGAAATTTGGATGGAAGAATGCTACTTACAGTAACATCTGTGAAAGGAGTTGCATCTCCTTCCTTTCCCATGTGAGCAGCCACCTTACCCATGATACACTCAATAAGCTGACCAATTGTCATTCGGGATGGAATAGCATGTGGATTGACAATAATATCAGGGGTGATGCCTTCCACAGTCCAGGGCATGTCCTCTTGTGTATAAGTCATACCAACTGTCCCCTTCTGACCATGTCTACTACTGAATTTGTCACCAATCTGTGGTATGCGAACAGATCTCACTCTTACTTTCACAAATCTCAATCCATCAGCATTTGTAGTCAGCAGAACCTACAAAATAGGCAAAATATTATCATCCACCAATGAAAGAAAAAATGCTCATAACTACAGATTTTGGAAGAACAACTCCTTATTTTTCAGAAATTAAAATTTAACACTTCCAATCATTAAGCATTCACACAACTCAATATGTAACACTAAATTATATGATAAACATACTTGATCAACCATTCCAGTTTCACTGTGACGTAAGCTTATGCTGTGATCACGCCTCGTGTAACGTAAAGCTTGTCCCTGTGCCTCTTCCTGAGATATTGGGGTGGTCTTTCCAATAATAACATCCTCACCAGATACTCTTGTTCCCTGTTTCGTAACGATAAATTGGTTCTTGTTCAATTTCTAGGGGACAGGCAACAAAGCATAAACTTAGATATGCTTACCGGTGGTGCAAGACCATCATCATCCAGCTTATCATAAGAACCATGTCTCATGCCCTGCGACATGAAACTTGGTAAGAAACCACAAACGAACCAATATTTTTTCAAATAAAACCTGCAAAACAAGAATCATTCTCCACCAAGGCAAAATTTCTAACCATGGTGTTAGTTCTGTCTGGTCGGCCAAAATCTTCTTTGACTAGGGTTCCCATCTTCTTCTCTTCATCTCTATAAAAGTGAGGAATGCAGCATATCATAAAAATCAGAAACACATACCAATAGAAAAAATGTCTAATTATGGGCAGCAAACATACCTATATGATCGGAAAAAAAGAGATCGAAAGAATCCTCGGTCTATTGATGATTGGTTCATGATGACAGAATCTTCTTGATTATAACCAGAATAACAGGATATGGCCACAATGGCATTCTAATACACAAGGGATAAAGATGTTATCATCTTTTAATTATCCACATAATGATAAGATATAAGTAAAGAAGCAAGAATTTACAATTCCAGCAGGGAGTTGGCGGAAATGAAGATGTTCCATGGCTCTTGTAGTAACCAGTGGCTTTTGTGGATAATATAAAACATAGGCCAAGGTATCCTACATAATGGAGCAAAAACCATAAAGTAAAATCCAGTGTCAAGTCAAATACACAAACAGAAAAGCAGGCACACATTAATAACAAACAAGCAAACATCAATGACAGACAAGCAAACAGTACCATTCGAAACTGGTAGTTGGTAACATATATTCCCATTGCTTGTTTTCCCATTGCAGACTGATAAGTATTACGTGGGGACTGATTACACCAACCAAAGGTAAGTGAGATGCATAGTGTGTATTAATCAGAATGAGTACAAAAAAGCAAGACCTCCATATTTACCTGATTGTGATCAGGAAATGGTATGATAGAAGCACACACACCCAAAATCAGAGATGGGTGGATTTCACAATGAGTGTATGTATCAGAATAAGCCTCTTCTGGGTTGAGCCTAGCTTGAATAAGATCCTGTAACATTTATTCAATAATCACTTTTTGTTGCTTTATAACCTCTTAATTTGCATTAAGGTATACAAAGGGTACACTTTTCAAAACAAGGATTATAGTACTAACATTAATTGTCATGGAAATCATTGTGGTCTCTTCTTCTTCCGTGTCAATATATTCTATAAAGCCCTTGGACACTAGATCATGCCATCCACCCTCTTCAGGGGATTCCTGAACCAATTGAATAGCAAGTTAAGCAATTTACTTAAACAATATCAGCTCCTAAGAGAACTATAGTTACTACTGGCTCACCCTCTGTTGTAAAGCATGAATATCCCTCTTCTTTATGAGAAGCCTTTGCTTATCCACAATGAATAAAGGACGACTGCAGCGACCATAATCGGTATATATTCGCAATTCTTTAAGACGGATATCTCTGACAACCCCAACTTCAGTATTAACATCAACCTGCACCACATGAAGAGCCCATCAGGCATTGAAACTGCACCACAATTAAAATAACATTACAACATCTAACCAACTTGAACCAATCAAATCCCAAAAAACAATAAACAATGACTATTCAGATGGCTCTATAATAAGGTTATCAAGAAAGCAACTATTTGAAAATTGACCCATCCTATGACCTTCAAAAACATATAATATGAATACCCTTAAACATGTGTGGGATTTCATAATAAGCAGCCAGATCTGGTGTTGTTAGTAATAAATTGCAGTGCTACAATTATAGTAAAATGGAAAATAATGCTTCTTGATTTTCAGATCAAGCACCATCATCATGTATCTCATCTGTCAAGTGATTCATCTCTATATGAGAATTGTCTACTATTTTCCATTTACTGACAGATTCATTCAAACAATAAAAGAAATCGGTTCTCAAACAAAATCAAAAAGCAAAATGATAATTACCCGACGTCTCAACTTCCTCAAAGTTCTCACCAACATATCAGGGTCACGATGGATACCCATCCAGCAACCATTAACAAAAATCTTAGTAGCTTGGGGAATCACCGCAGGAGAAATTTCCTATGTGGAAGGAAGATAAACAAACTTAAAGATGGATATCATATAGGTAAACAAGATAACTTTGCAGGAAAGCCATTAACCTCGAAATTCTCAGTGCCCCATTCTTCCAAAAACTCCAGAATAGGATATGCTGCTGAACCAACGGTTATGTAGACCATCAATGCCAGATTCTTCACAAGTCCACAGGCCTATATAGCCCAATCACACTCATAAGTACCATAGAGAAAGACGAGTTCCTAACAACAAGTATTAATATAGCAGTACGCTTGGAAAACAAAATACACACTTGTCCTTCAGGTGTTTCTGCTGGACACATCATTCCCCATTGAGAATTATGCAGCTGTCTTGGTTTAGCCAACTTCCCTGGGATAAAATGAGGAAGGAAGAAAACGTTAAAAATGACTGACTTAGACAAATAAACAATATTGCAACAGTGCAAAACCTGAGTGAATATAAATAAATAACTGAGTACATCACCATATTGCCTTAAACATATTAACTTATGCAAGCAATGCACAAGTGGGGAGGGTAAGATTGAAGAATGGATAATGCTTGAATAGCCATGGAATTTTACCTTCACGTCCTATTGGGGAATTTAGTCTTCGCAAGTGAGATAAAGTTGATGCAAAAGTTAAACGATTCAGCACCTGAAGCACAATATCAAAATGCTCTGCCTCATTTCTTCTATGGAAGATATAGCAAAACAGTTTTACTTGAATCATAATGCAATAATTTATATTCATACCTGTGAAACTCCAGCTCTAGTCCCTGCAGCATTTGCTTGTCCCCAATTACCGGTAGCTAGTGAGTATTTAAGTCCACTTGTAATGGTTTTTGCTTTGATAGCAAATTGTAGATTAACATCTTTCCCATTATCAACACACTACACATTCACAGGGTACAAGGATTTAGGCAACGTAAAATGAATGCGGCAATAGATGTAACTTGGAGTGGGTACAAACCTTCTGTACATATCCCCTGACATCTCTCGTTAGCTTTCTGAATAGCTGCATCACAAGTTACAGTAGCCTGTAATTGACTAATTAGAAAGTTACTAACTACGTAAAAAGACATACAAAATTAGGTAATCTAAACTAATAATAAAGGGGATATGTATCCATGTACACATCTTTTGGACAAGTTCATCCAACAATTATTTCTAAAACCTAACCTTCAACTACACCAATTATTATAAAATATTCCTATTAATCATGGTAGTTATTTACATCTCTTCACCAATTTTCACTTTTAATTAGAGAAAAAAAACACAACTACAAAGCCAAGGCACCAAGAGCCTCTTTTACAATTAGCATCAATTATATAAATGTTTATACATACAAACCATTCGAAAAAGGCCCCCAAGTAGAGGGCCAGCCAGATCCAGCCTTTTGTTGCCGTAATGATCCCTATCATCCTCAGCCCTCCGCCCAAGTGCACACAGAAGTAGCCGGTGAATGATATATCTGTGGGACAATGATATTATAATAAGTACTTACTAAGTCATCAACATGAAAACATAGGATCTAAGAAAAGTAAACTAACCCAAAATAGTATGCTTTCTTGGTCTCACAATATTCTCCAACACCCACATGAGGGAGCATCTCCTTTTGGAGGATCTCCTTAGCATACCTGCAGATTATGATACAAGTGTTACCCTAACTATATAAAGGTTGAACACAGATCATCCTCATGTTATATAGAAATCTAATTCAACTCACTTGATTCTCTTTTCCTTAGTTACACCAACAGTTGCACCTCTTTTCCCAATGTAGTCAAGTGCAACCTGCAGTTGAGATTGAGTTAAATCTACAAGTATGGAGGAGTATAATTGAAAAACTTATCGATTGACACAATATTTCACTAATAATAAAAGTTTGAAATATCTGAAATTAAAAAAAAATAAACATTCCACTGCAAAATCAGATGACAGAATATGAAATTAAGTACAGTAAGAAAAAAAAAATGTAATATATTTAAAAGGAAGGTATTTAAGGTAGAATATGGAAACAGAAGGCTCCACCAAGTTGGATGACAAAAAGTGGAAAAAGAAGAAAAGCGTATAGTTTGAGCCCGAGCAAGTAAACAAGTCAGAGACTGAAATGGGCTGGGAGATAGTAAAGTGTTCTCTTTAAAAAATATTATAAATTCTAAACTTAACAAGCAGGATCACAGTGGCTGCAAGCATGTAATATTCAAAATTAGCATAACCCACTTGTTGATTTTGAATAACAAACGCTTCTTCTAGGGAAGGACGAAGCAATTCCATCATTTGAGTATCTGAGAAATCGTAGCATATATGTTCGAGTATATCTTTGTCAGCAACAAACCCCAACGCTCGAAACACAATAATGATGGGAATTTCAGTTCGAATATAAGGAAGTGTGGCACGTATATATTGTCCTGAAGAACCCTGAAGGAGGAAATCATAAACTCAGACATTGCATACAACACATAACCATGAAAAACAACATGCCCCAAGGAAAGTCACATTGCAGAATTATCATTACCCCTTTGGAACTAGTCCGAGAGAGCATGCGCACAAACATAGTACTAGGCGGTCTGTTCTGAGACTCAGCCATTGACCGAACTTCAGCCACAAAGGCATACTTGTTCGGCTGCCTCTTCTTGAACACATAGACATGGTTGGTGCTCATCTTCTCCTGAGCAATCAGAACCTTCTCACTCCCATTAATAATGAAATACCCGCCTTGATCATATGGACACTCTCCAAGTTCAGTCAAATCCTTCTCCGAATTTTGGTACAACGTGCAATAACTAGACCGAAGCATTATAGGAACCTACATATAACAACAATAAAAAAACATGAGTAATCACTAATTAGTCATTGGGTTTAAGAATTGATAACAAAACTAAACTTAGCCTTATCCAGAAGAATCAAGAGATACACCTTGCCAATGAAAACTTTAGTGAAATCTTGAGTCTCGGTGACTTCTTCACCATCGTGCCCCTTCTTGATGACCCTCTTGGAGACATCAACATACAAAGGAGCTGAATAGGTGAGGTTCCTTAACCTAGCAGCCTTGGGAAACAACGTGGCGGTTTCTCCATCAGACTCCGTCATCATGGGCTTACTCAAGTAAATCTGGCCAAAGCTGATTCTGTAAATAGTCTGCGAAAAACGCAGCCAACTCGTTAAGTTAAAAACAGTGCAGAGTAGAAGAGAGAACAGCAGTAGGAAGGTAAAACAGAACTAAAGGCACCTCGGCGAAATCAGATTGGTGACCGGGATTATGCTGCGACTCGGGTCGAATTTCTATGTCGGCGGATTCGTCGACGATTTCCTGCATAGTGTTTTGGATGAACTCGTCGAAAGAATCGAGTTGCTGACGAACGAGGCCTTTCTCTTCGAAGTAGGCGGAGATAACAGCCCACGCATCCTCTTGCGTGATATCGTCTTCGTCGTCGTCTTCCTCCATCATTTGCTGATCGTACTCTTGTTCCTCTTCCAAATCCATGTTTCTTCTCTGTCACTCACTCTCCAAAGATTAACGTTTAATTAAGCTTTTGAAGTTTCGTTGTTTTCGTTGGAATCAAAGAGAATGAAAGAAGACACGGTCAGTGAAAGCCCTAGCAAAGGGGATTTGGGTTGGGGTTCAGCAAATGAGAAATGTGGTAGGGTGTGCTCTTATATAGGGAAGAGGAGCGGCTAATGGTGCACTTCCACTAAACAAAAGTTAAATAAGTGAAAGATTTTTTTTTAATAAAATTACTTTAAAATAACTTTTAAAATATACTAAAAAAATTAATTTTAAAATGTAATTCAAATAAATCATAACAAAATTATCTAAATAAATTCAGTTTTCCTAAAAAAATAAATTCAAATGTTTTATATTAAAGGAAAAGTCTAGATACCATGTCTAACACCGCTTCAACCCATGACACTGGTTGCACATGTAGCATATTATTAGTTTATTGTAGGCCTATTCTTTTTAAATAAAATTTAATTCAGAACAAAAATAAAAAATTTAACGTATTTAAAAGATACGTCTCTAAAAGGATGGTGCATATGGGCGGTAAATTCATGGGCTTTCCAAAAGACATTGTATTTAGGCCGAATCTTAGATTTTACTTCCTGCACTCCTACAATTTATTCGTATACCCCTTAATTTTCAAATTGGTTGGCTGACTTCAATTCTATATTTAAAAAATTTTCTGAAATAAGTTTTTCGGAATTTTTAGAACAAGATTTCCGAAATGAATAAAATACATTACAATCTTTCTAGAATAATATTTTCAGAAGAAAACTTTTGGAAAGTATACTGTGTCATTTGAAATGAGTTTTCCAAAATATTTTCACGATTTTTTTTAGAAAGTTTTCCAAAACTTTCTAGAATAATCTGTCATTTTTTTCTCCTTTCTTTTTCTTTTATAGTATTTTTTTTCTCTCTTCTTCTTTTTCCGAGGTAATGGTAACATCCTGAAAGATATCTTAATATTTTTCTTAGTAGTGGGAGTACAATTAGTAATTGTTGGGGGTGGAGTGATCAATAACCAAGCCGAATCCTTCAAAGGAGTACCGGTGGAGAATAGAGTAGAACTGCAGGATTTTATTTACAATAGTATCCACTAAAGGAAACTACAACCACAACCACAACCTTAAACTCACAGTATATACCGTTCCGTGCCTTGAGTTGTGTGTCAGTTGAGGGAAATGGGCACTTCAGGGATTATCTTCTCGACCACACATCTGTGCTCACCTTCCAATTCTATTTCCTTCCCTAGCCCACGGCCATGGCCACTTCTCCCTCAACTTCGAACTTCGACACGTGCTCTTCCTCTTTCCCGAATTCGCTCCTCAGTTTCTTCTTCTTCTTCTACTACTACAGAGCTTACCCCAGGTGAAGGAATTATGAGTTTTCAACTTCTTATACCGTGCCCACTTACTAATTCATTAAAAACCCACCAAACAGAATGACGGGTCCTTGCCAAGTTTTATACTTGCTAATGTATAACGGGTTCAGTTCAGATTTTCCTTTGACTTTTTTTTTTTGTTTAATTGGGTGTTTGTCGCATTTCTATTATCTGATAAGAATAATAATATAGAGCCGATGTCCGTGTTTACTTGTTTTTTTCCTTAACTCTAACTGTCCTTGAATTTGTCGTATGCGGTTAGGAAGAGAGACGTTCGCTTAGTTATTCTCTCTGTATTTCTACAAGTTGGATTTGTTTTGCTTATAACGCAATGGCTCATGCCATCTTGAGAAGCCTAGCAATGTGAGGCATAAGAGGCTGAAGGAGAGGGACAAGAAACTATTATCAGGGGAATATGCAGAATGATCATATTATTAGTTTTGTAGTCTTACCATCCAAATGTAAGAATATTTAGCTAGCTTTATGTTCATTAAGAAAGTTAGTTAATGTCATTTAATCTATTAATTATTTTTAAAGATAAACCTTTCTCCTAAATTATCCTTCCTTGGAACTTGATATCAAGAGTAAAAACAATATTGGCAATAGAATCTCAATCAATTGGAGGGAATTTTTGGGATGATATATTAAGTAGGGTTAAAAATAGTTAAATCTTGTTTATATTTGAGTTCACAATATTTTTTGTTACTTATAGTTGAGTGGGGAGAGAGTTGTCCCTAAATTTGGATATTGAGACGTACATGTTGCCTGATGGTGGTTTGTGGTACTAAATATTTGGGGCAGAAATTCCAGGACTAAACTTTTCTTTGCTAATTGACATTTGATTTGTGGGAATAGGATGGATTCCGGCTTCATGTACCGTAGTATAGCGATAATGATCCACCTCTAGACCATCAATTGGAAATATTAGTTTTGGTAGATGTGACTCAAGAAGTGGTTATGAACATTTTAAATATTTGACTTCTCTTTGATTCTGGACGTAACTTTCAATAACTCTCTTGGATATTAAGTGTGTGGCTAAAATATCCCCAGAAAACTTTCTAGACATTACTCCAACTTGATTAGAGTTGATTTTCTGCTTCCTTCATGCAGATAAACTTCCGACAATTGATTCTTCTGTAACTGGTGGTGCATATGATTTCACAAAAGCAACAACATCACTAACGAATGAGTTAATCTCTTCACCGAAGAAAGTAACTCTTTTAAGGCACGGTCTTAGCACTTGGAATGCAGAAAGCAGGATTCAGGTTCACATTCTACTTTTAATTTATTTGCTTTTTGAGGTTTGAAGGAATAGTGGGCTTGGTTTGTAAATGCATGGGTGATTATTCTCTCTTTTATGTTCTCATTCTGAAATGCCTTGTTGATCATTTAAACTGTACTGAGAGCTCCTTGTTTTATAGGACTGAAGTTTTTGTTTGTAGTTCAGATGTTTTGCATTCAACATCATTTACTGTGTCTGCTATCCACTGTCATTAAATTGATCATATGTACTCAGGGAAGCTCAGATTTGTCTGTATTAACTGAAGTTGGAGAAGAGCAAGCAGAAAGGTGCAAGAAAGCCTTGGAAAATATATACTTTGACCAGTGTTTTGCAAGTCCAATCTCTCGTGCCAAGGTTAGCGCCAGTAAAATTTTTATGTTGCTGGCTAATACCGCTCATCATTTTATTAAAATGGTTTGGGTTGTTCCATGTAGCAAACTGCTGAAATTGTATGGCAAGGCAGGGAAAAACCATTGGTTTATCTTGATTCTCTCCGAGAGATACCTCTATATCACCTTGAAGGCATGACAAATGGTGAGACTGCCTCGGCTCAACTTGAAAATTCTGATAAAGTATCTTTTAATATTTTGTGGTTTTAGTTATATATTATAGGAACATGGATTTGACATGTCTAAAGCAATGAGAAAGTAAAAATATTAGTATATCTATCCTTGATCAAATTGAAGTCCTACATAAACTTAAGCCACTTTAAATCAAAAGAGGATGCACCTTTACTTAGTCATTTTGCACACCTTTTCAATTCGGAGGAGTAAAATGACTGTTTAGAACATGAGATGCTTCAGTTGATTACTATAATTACTATTTACTGTTAACTTTTGTTTCTTTCTATAGGAAAAATAACTTCGCACTTGTCAAAGTTAATGCTACCGAGTTTTCAAATTGTTTTCATTTTGTCTCACGTTTCTATTTGTATCATTCCCACCATTCTTTATGATTAAACTAAATCAGTATGTTCCTCATTTGGAGGCAGTGGATGCTAAGCGAATATATCCCAAAGAGTATACAATTTGGAGAGAAGATCCAGCCAATTTCATCATGAATGGTAGATATCCTGCACGAGATCTGTGGATAACTGCAAGAGATTGTTGGAAGGAAATGTTATTGTCGCCTGTAAGATTTCTTTGTTGCTGATACATTGTTTGGCTACTAATGATTTGGAAGTGAAGTACAATATTTATCTTATTCCTCAGGGTGAAAGCTTTCTGGTTGTGACTCACAAATCTATATTGAGGGCATTAATTTGCACTGCTTTAGGCCTTGACCCAGAGAGGTAATGTTGGCTATGCAATTAAATATTTAAACTGATCTTGGACCCGTTTAATAAAAAATGTACTTTTAGTTCAAATAACATGCACTGTTACTAGTTATTAACCAATAAAAAAATCTTCAGTATGACTTTTAAATAATTATTATAAAAGTCAACAAACTTAATTGCTATACATAACAATGGTCAGTGATTTGATGGCAATATAAAAATCTCCGCACTGTCAATACTGTGTTGATATTGATTCTCAGTCATGTATAGCTTGCTTGATATGTCAAGTGTTGATTATGAAATTAAAATATTTAAACTGATCTTCGGCATACTTTGTGAAAAATGTACTTCTGATTTTGATTTTACTGGCTATTCTTCTAGTTAAGCTTTCAGCTTTGATGACTTTTGTTAGGCTTGATGAGTTCATTGGTAATATTATTATGGTATTGCTGTTGACCACAATATACATAGAACTCATCTTTTCATTCACACACTCTAATCAGCATCCTCGAAGAGAGGACCTGCGCCGTATACAGTTTATCAGTAAACATTGTCACACATTGTGCTTCATCTGTTAACGGTGACACATATATCAGGTTGCATTTCAATTTTGGCACATATAAGACATTTTGAGGTTCAAATCCTTCATCAAGTTGTATTATACATTCTTTATTTGCCAACACTATTTTTCCATCGGGGCAATACCACTGGACAATCTTGTATAACTTTTGAGACAAGTTATCCAATCTCCTGTTGTACAATTAGATGTACCACTATCTACCTTCCATCAACCACAAGCTTTTGTACCAGTCATTTTCTTAGTCTTGCTTGTATCATGTGATTTTACCATGGTCATCAAACGTTTGCCATTGCTCCATGCTCTATCCGGGTGTCTCATGTGTCCCTTCTTTCATGCGGGGGTATTGCAGCTTCCTCCAAAAACTTGAGTCAAATTAAGGTGTGCTACACTTTATTTACCTTTTGTCCAGTTGTTCTTGTCTTGGTACATTGCTTCCTGCTATAGTTCATGGGCAATCACCCCACCAATCTGGATATCCAATAATTTTAGAACACCCATTTGCATCATGTCTTGTTTTCCACAGTGAGAACACACCAGTGTATTATCTTTTTCCTCTCTTCGGCCCTTGCTTTTAGATCCGCTTGCACTGCAAGACCCACGATCCATTCCCTTTTTCTCCTTGAATCTTGTTATGGTTTTCGTTCTCTCCTCTGAACAATAATTACATGGTTCAATTCAAGAAGGCAAGGGATCTGTTGGCAACACACTTGACCACACTGATCCATAGCTGGCATCATCAAGCCCCATCATCAGGAACTGATGGACCTTCTCCTACTCTCTTTTTCGAGTTTGGACACCACACCACATTTGCATCCACTACACGTGCACTGCAGGATTTTCTCATAATTGACCAATTATCCCACAATGTTTCCAGTTCGCCACAGTGGGCTACCATGCTCGATCCCCATTGTTTGCAATCTGCCAATTCCGCCTTAAAGGTTTTGGATTCTTGGCCCATTTACAACTGAAAAATGTTCTTTAATATCTTCCCCTAGGTCTTTTGCGTTTTCCACATACATCATAGTGTAATGCAAGTTTGGTTCAATCATGTTTAATATCCAGGACATGATCATGGATTGGACTGGCCACAATCTTCATTCTCAGGTGCATCCTTTTCAGTTCTTTGTAGGTTCCATCTATGAAACCCCACTTCGTTCAAGCACGTAAAGATATATTACCAAATATTTCCCATCCATTTTGTTAATCATTGTCGTGATAACAAATAAATGATTGATTGAAAGTTTGAAGCTTATCGCTTCTTTTTAACTTTAAATTTGAATATCTTTCTTGAAATGTCAAGACCTCTTGCATGTGCAGCATGAAGGCAACATTCTGATAATCTAACATATCTTGCAGTTAACATTGTTCATAATGTTCAGGTTTCGTTCAATTGATATCAACAATGGCGGATTATGTGTCTTCAACTTCAATGTCAGAGGAGAAGCAATGCTTAAGGGTTTAAATATGACTGCTCACATGTACAGTGATCATGTCTATCCTGGTTAGTTCAACCTACATGCGAAGGCAACACTTGCCATTTTTATGGGTAACTGGAATTTACCATGGAACAACAACAGTGAAGATCTGATGTGGAATTTTTAGTTTTAATCATGTGAAAGTCCGAATCTTTGGCAAGTGGGTGGGTCCAACAAGGAAGAAGGCTGATTTTATAGCAGGGGGTTTGAATTTTCACACAGCCCTCTCTTCCTTTGATATATAGACATATAGGAATGGAGAACTTGAGTATAATTTGAGAAAACTAATTACGTGATTTCCAACCTTCGTTGTATGTATGGAGTCTATTCAATCTCCTCATTTTCAATAAATATTATTTGATGTCACGATGTGCAAGTCTAGGAAACTCAAAATATTTTTACGAGGAGCACTGTTCAATGCTCTATAATTTATTTTACATGAAGATTTATGTTTTATGGTTGTATAAAGATATCTTGTGTGGGGATCAGAATGAATGTTGAACTGCAAGCAATGTTTGTGTTGCAGTAGGGTTAATAATGAAGATTTATTGATGCGGGTGATATTTGTAATGATTGAATTTCTGCACTATTTATTTATAACGTGTCGTGGCGGTATGAGAATAAACATGGGTGGTGATTAATATTGGCGTGCGGCTAAGGTAAAATCAGCAGACACAGCCCTTTTAGATTGAATTAATGTGTATGTGGGGGACTACATCCTATGGTTGCGTACGCAGCTGTAATGTTTGTTATTCAATCAAACGGTATTCAATGTGTGCAACTTTAAATTGGATCATGTGGGCCAACTCAAGATAACGTTTGTTAATATCTTATTTGCATTATGGGCATTACAAGAAAGACAAGAGCAACTTTGGCCCTAGGAATGGAACACTATCATTGTTTGGTTTGTATGCCCTAATCGCATTTCACACAACAGTGTCCGGATTAAGGATGCGTTAATATAGTAACAAGTTTCTAAGATAGTTGCTAATTTATAATTGGTTGATTGCATATTTTTTTAAAGTCTTGCTAATAGTGTGTGATATTCCATCTAAAGAATTTCCAAATTCGGACTCAGATACTTATAACAGCTGAAGAGATGTACATAGTTTAACTTTTTTAGCTTATGATTAAGTGAGATGTGGTAGGTCCTCAGTTACAGAAAGAATAAAACTTAATAAGAATGAAAACAATATTCTTAATTAGAAAATGGCAAATGTTATTCTATTACTTTTGAGTATGATTAAGACCAAAGTTGTAATAAATGATTGTCATAAAGGAAATGAAAGAAAGTGGGAATAACATTTTTCAGTGATAAGGGACACAGCATAATCCATTTGAGCTAAAACCAGTGCACGTGCTGCACGTGCCACGTTGTAGAACACAGATAGTAATACATTCTTAGCCATCATCTCAATAAAAAAAGTTGCAAGCAGAGATTCTCACAGCCGTGTCGTTTTACTAGAATCCAGATAAATTCAAAATCCACGTGGGGCACATCACAGCCATCGCCCATCATCATAACAAAAAGGGACCCGAACGCAGTGTGGGACCCACAAGAGCCAGGCGCGTCGTTTCATGGCAATTAACTGCATACTGTGGGTCAGAAATTTGAATCCGCCGTTAAAAGCACTGTCATTGGGGCGTGCGCCACACGATGCTCCAAATCGCGTAGAGCCAAAAAGACAAGCACTGAGATTAAAAGTTTCAGTTCTTTCTCGTCTACGTTTGTATCTCCTCCACGCTCCAACTTCTCGGAGTGTACTCAAACTGAAACCGAACCTACTTCTTCCGTTGCAAAACCCAACGAGAAATTGAAGAGCAAATGGAAGTCAAAGCAATAAAACGCGATTACCTCAAGGAACTAAATGCCTCTGAAAACGGTTCAGTAAGTGACTAACCGTTTAATCTCAACTCCGTCGTTTTCATTTCCGCTTCTGTCACCATGAGTAGAAGACAGCGTCCGGTCGCCGCGCGCGGTGGCGCTGGGAACCTTCCGCCGTTAAACTCTGTCTACAACATTATTCCCGTACACGACCTCTGGAACGACCACCCGTCGCTCCGATATCCAGAGGTACGCGCCGCTGCGGCGGCGGTACGCGCCGTCGGAGACCTCCCGAAACATCAGTTCATGCGGTGGGAGCCGGAGATGGACCTTCTGGACTGGCTCCGCTTGCTGTTCGGGTTCCAAATAGACAACGCTCGAAACCAGAGGGAGCACCTGGTTCTCCACCTCGCGAACTCGCAGATGCGCCTCGAGCCGCCGCCAGCGATCGTTGACGCGCTCGACGCTGGCGTGCTGCGGCGCTTTCGGAAGAAACTGCTACACAACTACTCTTCGTGGTGCTCGTTCCTCGGCCTGAAGTCAAACGTGCTGCTCTCAAGCCGTCGCGACCCGACCGATCTCCGCCGCGAGTTGGTGTACGTTGCGCTGTACCTTCTGGTTTGGGGAGAGGCCGGTAACCTTCGTTTCACTCCCGAGTGCATATGTTATATTTACCATTTCATGGCGAAGGAAGTTAATCATGTTATCGATGAACACATCGATCCTGATACTGGTCGTCCTTCTATGCCTACGGTTTCTGGTGAATTAGGGTTCTTGAAGTCTGTAATTATGCCAATTTATAATACTATTAAAGTTGAAGTTGATAGTAGCAGAAATGGAAAGGCTCCGCACTCTGCATGGAGAAATTATGATGACATTAATGAGTATTTTTGGAGTAGGAGGTGTTTGAAGAGGCTGGGGTGGCCTTTGAATTTTGAGAGTAATTTCTTCGGGACTACTCCGAAGGAGAAGCGCGTAGGCAAGACTGGTTTTGTGGAGCAGAGGTCGTTTTGGAATGTTTACAAGAGTTTTGATAGGCTTTGGGTGATGCTGATTTTGTTCTTTCAGGCAGCGATTATTGTCTCTTGGGAGGGTACGAATTATCCTTGGCAGGCCTTGGAGAGAAGGGATGTGCAGGTGAAGATGTTGACTGTGTTTATCACTTGGAGTGCTCTGAGGTTGCTTCAATCTGTGCTTGATGCCGGGACACAGTATAGCTTGGTTACTAGAGAGACCACTTGGCTTGGAGTGAGGATGGCGCTGAAGAGCATGGTTGCCATAACGTGGACTGTTTTGTTTTCGGTCTTTTATGGAATGATTTGGATCGAGAAGGGTTCGAGTTCAATCTGGTCTGATGCAGCCAATCAGAGGATTATTACATTTCTTAAAGTTGTCCTTTTCTTTCTTATCCCCGAGTTGTTGGCATTGGTGCTGTTCGCGGTACCCTGGTTGCGGAACGCCATTGAGGAATCAGACTGGAGCATAGTTTATTTGTTGACGTGGTGGTTTCATACTCGGATTTTCGTGGGCCGGGGTGTGGGACAATCACTTGTAGATAATGTTAAGTATACTGTATTCTGGGTAGCAGTATTAGCTTCGAAGTTCTCATTCAGTTATTTTGTTCAGATCAAACCTCTAGTTGCTCCAACAAAGGCTCTTTTGAATCTTAGAAACATTTCTTACAAATGGCATGAGTTTTTCAACAACACCAACAGGGTAGCAGTTGTCTGGCTGTGGTTGCCAGTCGTGCTTGTATACTTCATGGATTTGCAAATATGGTATTCGATTTTCTCTGCCTTTTACGGTGCAATAATTGGTCTGTTCTCGCATTTGGGTGAAATTCGGAATATAACACAACTCAGACTTAGATTTCAGTTCTTTGGCAGTGCTATGCAATTCAATCTGATGCCGGAGGAGAAACTGCTAACTTCACAACCTACACTGTTAAAGAAGCTTCACGAAGCCATCCATAGGTTGAAACTGCGATACGGACTTGGTCAGCCCTTCAAAAAGATTGAATCAAGCCAAGTGGATGCGACTAGATTTGCCTTAATATGGAATGAGATTATGATAACTTTTAGGGAGGAAGATATCATCAGCTATCGAGAACTTGAGCTCTTGAAACTGCCGCCAAATTGCTGGAATATTGGAGTTATTCGATGGCCATGTGCCCTTCTCTGCAATGAGCTACTGCTTGCTGTCAGTCAAGCTAAAGAGCTAGAAAATGAATCTGACTCGTCTCTCTGGTTGAAAATATGCAAGAATGAGTATCGTCGGTGTGCAGTTATTGAAGCTTATGACAGTATCAAATATCTGTTCCTCATGGTTCTTAAAGCTAGAAAAGAAGAGTATTACATTGTGACTAATATATTCAGGGTCATAGACCACTACATTCAGATGGGGAAATTAACAGAAGCATACAATATGTCTCGGCTACCTCAGATACATGCTAAGGTGAGTGAATTTGTTCACCTTTTGATACAACCAGATAGAGACATGAATAAGGCTGTATATTTATTGCAAGTTTTGTATGAATTATTTGTTCGAGAATTCCCAAAGGTGAAGAAGACCATCTACCAGCTACGTCAGGATGGTCTGGCACGACAAAGTTCAACAACTAATGAAGGACAGCTCTTTGAGAATGCTATAACTTTTCCTGATGCTGGAGATGCAGTCTTTTCTGAGCAGCTCAGACGATTGGATACAATTCTTACTTCTAGAGACTCGATGCACAATGTCCCATTGAATCTTGAGGCAAGGCGAAGAATTGCCTTCTTTACCAATTCTTTGTTTATGAACATGCCCCGTGCTCCCCAGGTTGAGAAAATGATGGCTTTCAGTGTTTTGACCCCATACTATGATGAAGAAGTTTTGTATAGCAAAGAGTCTCTCCGAAAGGAGAATGAGGATGGTATTACTACCTTATTTTATCTGCAAAAGATATATGAAGATGAATGGAAAAATTTTATGGAAAGGATGCAAAGACAAGGATTGAAAGATGAGGATGATATCTGGACCACAGAAAAGGTCAGGGATCTCCGCCTTTGGGTATCTCATAGAGGTCAAACTTTGTCTCGCACAGTTAGGGGAATGATGTATTATTATCGAGCCCTTAAGACGCTAGCGTTCCTTGACTCCGCCTCTGAAATGGACGTGAGACCAGAATCAGAACATACTGTTTCACATGGTTCAACAAACCAAAACAGCAGCTTAAATGGCCTATCTGCAAATGGGCCTTCATCTTTACGGACAAATCTCAGGACGGCAGATAGCAGTGTGTCCATGCTATTCAAGGGACATGAATATGGTAGTGCACTGATGAAGTTTTCGTATGTGGTGGCATGCCAGATGTATGGGCACCACAAGGCAGACAAGAATCCCCGTGCTGATGAGATATTTTATTTGATGCAAAATAATGAGGCCCTTAGAGTGGCTTATGTTGATGAGGTTTCTTTAGGGAGGGAGGGGACTGAATATTACTCTGTTCTTGTGAAGTATGATCAGCAGTTACAGCGTGAGGTTGAGATTTATCGGATCCGGTTGCCTGGTCCTTTAAAACTTGGAGAAGGGAAACCAGAAAATCAGAATCATGCCATAATCTTTACACGGGGTGATGCACTTCAGACCATTGATATGAATCAAGACAATTATTTTGAGGAAGCTCTCAAAATGCGGAATCTGCTAGAGGAGTTCAATACGAACTATGGTATTAGCAAACCAACCATTTTAGGGGTCCGAGAAAATATCTTCACAGGATCGGTTTCGTCGCTTGCATGGTTCATGTCAGCTCAAGAGACAAGCTTTGTGACACTAGGTCAGCGTGTTCTGGCAAACCCTTTGAAAGTACGAATGCACTATGGCCATCCAGATGTGTTTGACAGATTCTGGTTCTTGGGTCGCGGTGGAGTTAGCAAGGCCTCCAGAGTGATCAATATCAGTGAAGATATTTTTGCTGGTTTCAATTGTACCCTGCGAGGTGGCAATGTTACACATCACGAATATATACAGGTAGGCAAAGGAAGAGATGTTGGTTTGAATCAAATATCCATGTTTGAGGCCAAGATTTCTAGTGGCAACGGTGAGCAGGTCCTGAGCCGAGATGTGTACCGTCTAGGCCATAGATTAGACTTCTTTCGCATGCTTTCAGTGTTCTACACAACCATAGGATTTTATTTTAACTCAATGGTTACTGTACTAATGGTTTATGCCTTCCTCTGGGGCCGTCTTTATATGGCTCTTAGTGGAATTGAGGGTGCAGCCTCGGATAATGCTACAAACAATGAAGCCCTTGGTGCAGTCCTAAATCAGCAGTTTGCAATCCAGGTTGGTATTTTCACTGCACTCCCAATGATTGTTGAAAACTCTCTGGAGCACGGTTTCCTTCCAGCTATTTGGGACTTCTTGACGATGCAATTGCAGCTTGCATCACTATTTTACACATTCTCTTTGGGAACTCGCACGCATTTCTTTGGTCGGACTATACTTCATGGTGGTGCTAAGTACCGAGCCACTGGCCGTGGTTTCGTTGTGGCACACAAGTCTTTTGCTGAGAACTATAGACTATATGCTCGAAGCCATTTTGTGAAGGGTATTGAACTTGGGGTTATTTTAATTGTGTATGCTGCTCATAGTCCCTTGGCTAAGGATACTTTTGTGTACATAGTTATGACAATTTCAAGCTGGTTTCTTGTCGTTGCATGGATAATGTCTCCTTTTGTCTTTAACCCCTCTGGATTTGATTGGTTGAAGACTGTATACGACTTTGAAGATTTTATGAATTGGATATGGTATCCGGGTGGGCCCTTCAAAAAGGCAGAACATAGCTGGGAAACATGGTGGTACGAGGAGCAAGACCATTTAAAAACAACCGGTATATGGGGAAAGCTGTTAGAAATCATTTTAGACCTTCGATTCTTTTTCTTTCAGTATGGCATTGTTTATCAGCTAGGTATTGCAGGGGGAAATACTAGTATAGCTGTTTACTTGTTGTCTTGGATAGTCATGGTTGTGATTGTTGCCATTTATATTACCATAGCATATGCCCGGGATAAATATGCTACAAAGGAGCACATCTATTATCGATCAGTTCAGCTTCTTGTGATTCTAGTCACAGTTCTTGTACTTGTCCTCCTACTGGAATTCGCTCATTTAAAATTTGTTGATCTCCTATCAAGCTTGTTGGCATTCGTTCCAACAGGATGGGGAATGATTTTAATAGCCCAGGTGCTTAGGCCATTTTTACAGACAACTAAAGTGTGGGAGACTGTTGTTTCCCTGGCTCGTCTGTATGATTTGTTGTTTGGCATAATTGTTATGGCTCCAATGGCTATATTCTCATGGTTACCTGGATTTCAATCTATGCAAACTAGAATTCTCTTTAATGAAGCTTTCAGCAGAGGTCTCCAGATATCTCGAATAGTTAGTGGCAAGAAGTCTGTTTAAGGTGGTGATTGGAGGTAACTTTTACATCATGTTTTTTTTCTTTATAATATTTTAGTCCATACTGAATATGAAGACACCAGGGTGTTTGTAGTTGCTGAGTAATTAGTAACACTGAAGCTGAGTTTACCCCGTAAACTATGATTTACCCTGGTGTATAGAGATTGGGAAGTTGATGCTTGAAACAGTTTACTATTGAGTTAACCCATGCATTCGATGCATGTGCAGGTCGACCTAAAACAAAAGGGCTACTATGCCGAGTTGCTGAGATGTGTTTCTGTATATTCCCAGGTAGTAGCATCAACATGGATAGTGAACCAGTACAAGTTACCAGTTTCTAACACAAGATTGAAGACCAACCACTAATGGCAAGTCAAAGTTCGTTGTATGCTGTGGCAAATGGATGCCCACAGATAATCTCGTGTATGTACACATAAAAAACAGAACAATTGTTTCTTGACTCAATTACAATACAATTTTAAAGGAGCATCCATGTAACTCTTTAAATAATTGATGGATCACGCGTTTATTGTTTTAACAAGATCAATGTTCTATTGAGTGTGTCAAAAGTTGTCCATTTTGGGTCATCCAAGTTCTCTCTTCGCAAATTACTATAAAGTGTTTTTTTTTTTTGCATGCTGCAAATATTTGTGAAATTTGGATAAAATATGCACATGTCTTTCACATTACCTAAAGACAGTCTGCATACTATCTTTTTTTCACCATAGCCTTAATACTCATATTTGTACTTCATAGAATTCTTTTTAATTCTAATTCAAATTTGTGTTTTTATTTTCAGGTATTGCTATGTGAAAACGTAAACGCAGGTTTAGTTTTCTTTCAGTGACACTCCATGACACGATCTATTAGGGAAGGAGTCGGATTGTTGCCTTGAAATTTTCCCGCAACACAGGTTGAGTCTCTGTAGATTAGTATTAGAGGATTATCGGATGTTTTGCCTGTCTATCGTTTGCTGTACATTCTGTTCATATGTAGTGCAACCTACTCTAACAGAACACGACATTGCCACTGAATCAACGATATTTAAGACTTAACATTGTCAGTCGTCTAGCACTGTTCTGATTTTGAATTTAAATTTTACAATTAGATCATATAAATGGAATAACCTAAGTGACTCTTAAGAGGAAAACTTTTTCTTCTGGCGATCGGAAAGATTTTCCCTTCAAGAAAAAAACTTATTTTGAAAGAGTTCATTCCGTATAGGTCGCATATATTTCGTAATTACTAATAGATTAGAAAAGGAAAATCATTTCTAAAGAACTTAATTTAAATATATTAATAGTTTAAGTTTGAATGGTGTTATTTACTTATAAACTGTCCTGAATATGATTGTTTAATTTTATAATAACTAGAGGATAATCATAAGTTTATTTATATTTTTATTACCTTAAAATATATATTTTATTATTTTTATGAATAATTAATTAAATAATAGAAAAATGATACAATTATATATATATAATATATATATATATATATATATATAATTTTATAAAAATATACTAAAAGAATTATGCATTAATATTTAGTTATTTTAAAATAAGGAGAACTTATTTAATTATTTATTTTATGGAATAATTAAATACATTATTTTTTATTCATTAAAATGTAAAATTGTCTATTGAGAGATTATATTAAAGAAAGTTACTTGTATTTTTGTTTATATAATGGTATACATTAGTTTTATAATTATGTTAGAGGGAATTTTTAATTGATTGATTATATATATATATATATATATATATATATATATATATATATATATATATATATATAGTATGAAAATTATAATTTTTTTTCAAAACTATACACTTATTTTGTTCCCGAGAAATTCATCAATTTTTTTCTGTTATTTTTTACCTAATTTACATCAGTTATGCCCTCGACCTTTTGATTTTCTGTATAAATCTGGCATTCTTAGAAATTACTTTTTCAGGATGAATAGTCTGGAAATTTTGTTAACGGATTTCTCAATGAAGGCTGAAGACATTGTTATAAGCAAATAATAATATACCTGAAAGATGATTTAGCTTGGTAGATTTAGTTTGTAGGATAAAGAGCAGTTGTAGTTAATGACTAAAAAATTAAAAAGATTTTTAGCATTAATTTAAATGAACTAAAGTAAAATATAACACAGTGAATCAAATAACACCTCTGCTCTTTTCTCCTTTTCACCAATAACAGTTGAACTTTTGGAATAACCCAAGCTATCCAGGAATTTATATCGCATGAAAATTATATATTAAATTAATCTTCCTTGTGTTAAGTACACACATAGGGTTATCTATTTATAATAGAAGAAATATGGACTAAGCCCAAAATACAAATGAGAAATAATAACAAACTAACTAAAAGATAAAAGATATATTATATCTAACACTCCCCCTCAAGCTGGAGCATACAAATTGTATGAACTAAGCTTGGAATAGATGAACTCAGTGTTGAACTAGATGATTTGTCTTCAAGAGTGTGAGACAAATATAGATGGACTAACAGCAGCTTGTGAAACTTCAACTTCAAAAGTGGATGGAGGAGAGTGGTGGACAATGACAAACTGCAAGGACTGATTCCCAATCAATGACGGATGAGTGACAGGATCAACAGTGGTAGCTGAAAGCTAAGAGCTACAAAACTGCAGGGACTACACTAAATCCTCATCAATGATGGCTGGGTGACGGGATCAACAGTAGTAGCTGAAATCTACAAAACTGCAGGGACTACACCCATATATATGTAACTTGCAGTGTCTTGGAAATGTACTCCCCCTTAGTGTAAAGGGCGGAAATGTGGAATATCACAGTTGCTGGACCACTAAAACAAAACAAAATATTAAGCAACAATGTTGAAACAAAGGCATCAAAGATCCAAAGATACGTTGGAGGTCTAAATTCTTTGTTGGACAACTCCCAAGTGTGATACTTAGCAGTGTATCACAAGAAGATTGGGCTAAACTCTAACCCAAGAAGAACTGATACAGTTGCGTCTGTCTGAGGCGGTAGCGACTGCAGCGGCGGTTGACTGCTATAAAACTGTAGGGACTAAATTGCCATCACTGACTGATGGGGCCTATAGTGGCTGGAAGCGACAAAACTACAGGGACTGCCATCACTAACTGACGAGGTGATGGGGGCCTACAATGGTTGAAAGCATACGGCACCTGAACCGCGGCAAACAGTGCCGAACAGCGGCAAACAGTGCCGAACAGCGGCAAACAGTGCCGAACAGCGGCAAACAGTGCCGAACAGCGGCAAACAGTGCCGAACAGCGGCAAACAGTGCCGAACAGCGGCAAACAGTGCCGAACAGCGGCAAACAGTGCCGAACAGCGGCAAACAGTGCCGAACAGCGGCAAACGGTGCCGAACAGCGGCAAACGGCGCCTGGACAGCGGCACACAGTGGTTGGACAGCGACAAACAGTGCCTGTACAGCGGAAAACGGTGCCTGGACCATCAACGGCAGTTACGAAGACAGACGAAGATGGCAGCAATGGCTGCTCTGAGGTCTGAACAGAGAGAGGGAGGTCCGGCGAGAGCTATGGAGGTGTCGCGGTGAAACTCCGACACCGGGAAGGCGGCGCATGCAGAACACGCGCCAGAGATCTGACGGAAAGAGGAGGCGCGTGGAGGCGCGTGAAGAGGAGTCTGGTCTTGTCTCCGACGGGGTTGGCCGTCGCTCAAGGAGACACTTCAGATCTGCTGGTCACCGGTCGAAACTGTGACGGCGGCCGGCGGCCGGCGACGGACTGGCCGGAAAGAAGTGCTGCGTGGCGGCGCGTGACTGAGAACTGGCTCTCGAAACCGGCGTGGTTGGCCGTCGCTCGAAGAGACGGTCCAGATCCGCAGGTCACCGGCTAAAACTGCGGTGATGGCCGGCGGTGGCGATGGTGGTTGGCCGCGAAAAGTGGCGACGACAGCGATAGCAGCGACGGCAGCGGAAAGCGGCGATGGTCGACAGCAGAGACGACTGGCTGCACTGAGAAGAAGGAAAAATGGACTGCCAACTGAAACTGTAGGGGCTGCCGGCGGCCATGGCGGCCGGCCGCCGACAGACAGCAAAGACCACTAGAAGAGGATCAGAGAACCTGCTCTGATACCATGTTGAATATAGTGAAAATTATATATTAGATTAATCTCCCTTGTGTTAAATACACACATAGGGTTCTCTATTTATAATAGAAGAAATATGGGCTAAGCCCAAAATACAAATGAGAAATAATAACAAACTAACTAAAAGATAAAAGATATATTATATCTAACAGTCATAATATGTGAAATTTGGAGGAAAAATCCTTCATCAAAACTTATGTACTTTAAACAAAATGATAACAAGTCCTCAGCTGTTCAATATGTGTTTGTGTCTCGATAAATTTTCCAAAAGAAAAAAAGATGTGTATCAGCTATGAAAGGAGGTTCAGACGGTTTCTTGATATGAGCAAAATCCTCCTCTACTGCTAGATCCTGAAGTGTATACCTTCTATTGCAATTTATGCATTCTAAAACTAAATAAAAAATCATTTTACAAAACGCCACAAATGAGGCCTTCATAAATCGTCATTGCCAATAACAGGTACTTTCTCATAGGCAGAACTTTCTCTGAACCTCTTTGGAAGAATGCACCGACTGCCAAATTTCTGCTGAAAGTATACGAGAAGAGCAAATAAAATAGCACCACTAGGGATTATAATGTCCCAGGCTGTGGAATAAAAATCCATTCTATGGTTTGCATATATGTATGACAAATCAAGGTACCATGCAGAAATGTGAGCTCTAAAAAGATCATACACATGGGGCAGTGTACGAACAATTGTTGTCCCAACGTAAAAGGAAGAGGCTAGAGCTTTCCCTTCTGAGTTAAACATTATGTTAAACAGAATCTGTGGGAGCAGAAAACCATCCAGGAGCAGACCAGCGTAAGATTTGAAGGCTTCCCAGAGGGAAGGAGGTCGGTATACGAACCCACGAGGAAGCTTAAACTTGTGGCGCGAAAGCCGAAATGGTCTAAATTTTTTCTGGTAAGAAGTCTTCCATATGTGCACCGACCAAGCAGTCAATCCACCACCAATGTACAATGGTAGAATAATATAAAGGACCTTTTTATCAGAACCCCAGAGACCTGGACGGCTTCCCTCAACCTGTCTTGAGGACCAGGTCAATTGTATGAGGCGCAACTCTAGAAGAAAGGCTACCAGTGTCACTATCCTCACAAATACCTCATTCACTTCAAGCCAGCCTCCACTCCCCAGAAAAGTATTCTGCACGCTGTGTTTCCCCGTGAATAAAGCTTCAAAATTCAAAATCAGGGGAATCATGTGACCTAGAGTAATAACAGCAAGCATCACAACAGAAATGTAAGGAAGCACATCTGGGTGCTTTTTCACGTGGAGGAGTTGCAATCCTACACAAACACAAGCAAGTGTGTCTGATACCAACACCATAATTAACTCAAAATCCATTCTCAAAATGGAAGCATCTGCTTGGGTTGTGTAAATGAAATATGAAGACAACTGAAGGGGATCAAAATAATAAGGCTCTGACTTTTGTCGTGTGCTTTCTATAGTTCCTTTGAGAGCTTCACCTCCTTTTGTGTTCAAAGGAGGAAACTGAACATTAACCATGATTTCACAGTCCAGAGACTCATTCTTTATCAGTACTTTTTCCGTTGATCTCAAACGCCTACATCCTATCATACAAAGAACTCCAGTATTCTTATTGTAAATCCCTTCAGCACCAATTTTGACTTCGGTTGACAAGACACCTCTACCAAACTTGAAATCAGGAGGGGGTTTAAAACTCATCGTATAGCTGACATTCAACAAATCATTGTAATTTTCTGATTGAACTCCATGTGCTTTTGAATTTTCAGTTGTCAACACAATTGGAGCCCCATACGACTGTCCATTATAAATTTGATCATTTACAGATAGTGGTGATGTGTAACCTTGAGCCACTTGCCCTTTGCTGTTCGTCACTAACATGCTAAATGCCATATCAGATGAATATCCACTCGGATATGTATTTCCCTTCCCTCCAGCATTCATCATCTGCACACAAGATTTTCTCACCTTCTCAGTTTCAGTATACTTGTATTGGAAACCATGGAGACCTTTTGATACCCTCGATGAACCCTGGAATCCAACTTTACTGAAGTAGCCAGGTTCATCAACCGCTTTGTCACTCCAAATTTGCCCCAAAACTGTACTCCTGTTCCTCAAAGATAAAATTGCAGGAAAACTTAAAGTAAGCCTAATATTGCAATCTCCAACATAAGGACTAAGCCAAGATTCTGTGAAGTTCAAGATCCGGCAAGCAATCGCACATAGCCGATTCTCCTTGTCATCCCACTTCCCCTCAGAAACCAAAGTTGTATTCGGATGAAACGGAAAGATAGCATCCCGGTAGCCGGAATCAGAAAAACCCAACAGCATCTGAACCTTCTCCCTCTCCGCACAAAGAGTGCCATGAAAAAACATATAACCAGGCAGTTCTTCACCATTACCACTGACAGGATTGCAACTAACATTACTACACTGACTCCCATATTCCAATTCAAACTTATTCGTGTGTCCAAGAAAAGCAGTGCAAGCACCCCGGTTTAAGTTTCTAAGGGACAAACCCTCCCTATCTGATCCACCTCCACCTCCACAAACTTTCTCTCTTTCATTCCCAGCCACTGTAAACTTGTATTTCGAACTCTGAGACAAAGCCAATATCGAAATAGGCTCAAAGAACTGCGAACTATTATTGTCATCAAAACTTTCTAGTGTTCCACGAATCAAACAATTCAAAAGGCTCAAATCTCTAGGGTAACGAAGCTTAAGAACAACATTAGCACTCCGCAGGTTAGCATGAGATCCTGTTCCGAACATACAAAGGTTACCGGAAAATTGAGACCAAAATCCACTCAGGGAAACGCGCATCCAATGCGTCACTCTCCCGAACGAAAAAACTCGCCGGAGCAGCCTTCCCGGCGCCGGCGTCGCTCCTCTACGCTGCTGCAGAAGCATTTGCCCGCGCAATTCGAAAACGCCGTCGCTCCCGCTTCGGCGAACCAAGGTCACGCGGAACGACGCGTGCATCGAAGCGCCGGATCTGTTAAAGATACGATCGCCGCCGGAGAAATATCCGGATTGGAACCGGAGATCGTCGGAAACGCCGGGGACGTTTCCGGCGTCGGAATGCACCGGCGGTTCAGGGACAAGGTGGCTGCAGAGACGGCTGTAGGTGGACTTGAATGCTAAATCTGAAGGATTAATAGAAACAGAGGAATAGAAAAGGCCGAAGAAAAGAAAGAAGATGAAGAGAGGATTGAGTGATACAGTTTCCATTGCTGAATCTACGTCACATTTGGATGGAGAATTCGAATTCTAGGGTTTTAGAAATTCAAATTGGGATTTACGTGTAAAGAAAGAATCAGAAATGGATGAGTAGAAGGGACGGAGCACTTCAGAACGACGAGATACACAATACCCACGTTCCTGTTTTTCACGTCTGTTAGACTTTTTTGTACGTAACCATTTTTTATTTTCTTCAACAAAATAATCTCATGTTGATAATCTTCTTTGTAAGAAAATATACGTAGGAAAAGTTTCCGTGTGAATTGCACGAGTTAAAATTTAGACTTAATTATCTATTTACTACTACTATTTATTTATTCTATTTTATTAAATTAAATTTTTCAATTTTAAAAAAGTAAGTAATTGATTTTTTAAAAATCGACTAATTCTCATAACTTTTTAAAAATGTAAAAACATGCTAAAATTATTGTGGTTCTATAAATTATAATATGCATGAATTAAAACTATGAATTCTTATTTGTCAACCCTTTTAGGATTAAATTATCACATTTTTATAACCTCTAAAAGTTGAAGAGCTAGATCAACATTTTGATTAATAAGACTAAATAAAATTAATAAATAAGCGTTAAAAAAACTATTTTTGTATAGCATATTCAACATCACATTCCATTTTATTCTAGTCGATGATACATATACATTAGTCAGCTTAGCAATAATGGAGATTTTGTCTTTTTTGCAAATGGTTGCAACTTAATTTTTGTTGAACCCTTTCATTGTCAACACAACAGTGACAGATCCTCTAAACCGTGGTTTTAACTCACTCATTCTAGGTTAACATTTCATATACCACACGTAACATCCAATTGAAATTATGTATATTGCATTGCTATTGACTTCCTAGTCATCATCGTGTCAATCTAAACAAAGTATTCATTGTAAATTTGAAAGAAACATTTTTCAACCCTCTGAAAGCTACACAAACTGAGTTAGTGAAGTGATCATTGATACCTTCACCAAACTCCCTATTCTCCAAAATACGTTAGAAATCATTATCAAATGGACCAAAGGGCACAGCAAGAAAATTACTCCAATCACAGTAATTCTTATTTCACAGTTTCACATAATCAAGCCATTATATATGTATGATGTACACGCATACCCCATAGGATATTTATTATCAATACAT
This sequence comes from Vigna angularis, assembly GCF_016808095.1. Lineage (NCBI taxonomy): Eukaryota > Viridiplantae > Streptophyta > Magnoliopsida > Fabales > Fabaceae > Vigna > Vigna angularis. Next base: position 35,263,111 of record NC_068975.1, on the reverse strand, counting down.
CTTCACACTTGTTTTATTTTGGGAAGGGGCTGGTTTACAAGAGGATATTGTTGTTTTTATCAAGCATACATTTTATATTATACAGATAAGTGAACATTTAATATTAAACATAAGGTTTAGATATCTTTGACACAAGGTAGAGCAGTTACTTTTGCATCTCAGCAAACTGGCTGCAATCAATTCCCTTGTCAGAAAATGCCTCCACAAGCTTCGGGAAAAGCTTAGCAAGCATGATCTTAAATCCAGTAGAAGTTCCCTTTTGGTTTTCATTCTCAGTATTTTCACCACCAAAAGCACATCCAATAGGAGCTCCTTCAAGATATGCCTTACAAGCCAGAAGTATATGTCTGGAACGTTGTCTAAAGTGCTCCTCCACCAAAGCCTCAAAATGCTGCACCAGGAGTCGTTTTTAGTTAGTCAATGTTCCATCTATATAACTAAATATTCTAAGATTCCAATGCCACCATTTTCTTAACAACTATAGACTCAAATATACGATTTGATACTATGTTAAAAAGTAAATTTTAAGTCTGATTTAACTTTGTAAAACCAGCTTGTAAAGTTAGGTTTACACATCTTTATATACTATAAACTCATTTTATCTCTAATTAATTTAGAATCTTAAACAGTATTTATCCTAATTGAGTCCAGTTTAATAGATCAGAGAGAAACCAAAGTAGAGAAGGAGTCATGTTACCTTGGGAGGCTTTCTTAATAGATACAAAATGGATTTGCAGGTGACAAGGAAAGCATTCTCATTGTAACTAACAGAGTTTCTCTCCCCTTCAGCTCTACCAATTTGTTGATCATATCCAGCCTCATTGAAATAAGGCTTCTCATTAAGGACAAGGGCCTGCAGGGAAAGAAGGACTTGAAGAATGGTTGAAGTTCCAGGGTTCCAAACTTCGGCAGCTGTACCGGTCCACGTATTTAGGAGACTCAAACAGACTTTACCAGACTCATACAAATTAGGATTCAATCGTAGTCCACCAGAAATGTAATGTACCATCTGCATGGGATTGCAAAAGTCATAAATATGCAGCTTTCTCTGTAAGAATACTAAATGCTATGTTGAAGGTGTTACTATGCACATAAATGAAAAGAATTCAGAAAAGCATACCAAAACTAGAGAGCTTACCGGGGGTTGGCTGGGAAACTCTGAAGGGAAATGTATATCAAAGAAAAACAATCCATCATGATAAGGTGTTCCAGACACACCCACAATGGCTGCTCGCATGAGATCCATTCTTTCTTCAAAGACACGGACATAAATAGTTTCTGTTTGTGCAAATAAAGATTGTAAGTGAATTTTGCAGAAAGGTGTGATGAAAATCACCAGTTATAAGGATTTCCTTTTTTGTCAAGTAAATACTAGCCATTTTCAAATCAGTTTCAGGTTAAAACTTAATGGCCAACAAATAATACTTTCAATTAAGCTTACGGATTCCAGCTTATGAAAAATAGAATTCTGACAACTTTTTGTTCATCTATATAGCAACCACCAATTTAATTCCCATTTTAAAGAATATACTCAGTCTAAGGGTACTGGTCTTCTTAAAACTTTGGTGTTTTTCTTCCACATAAAAGTAAAAGCATTATCAATCCCAGTCCAAATATAATTTTCTAGTCTGAGTTTAACCATTGGATAACAGTGAATGCTGCAAAGCATACAAAATAGTATGGCTCAAAATAAATAAGATGAAGTGTGCACCAGGGAGATTTTTTTCCAGGATGATCCAATCTTGTTGTACCTTCTTCACCCAATCTTTTTTTACCTAACAAAGGACAAAAGTAGGAAACAAATTAACCCCAATCCTTTCAATGCAAGTAGAATTTACCGTGAGTATACTATGTGTCAATTTCTGACCTGAGAAAACGAAAACCCTTTCCCCTGATCAAAAAAGTGGTGGTCTGAGCAATTATCAATTACATCAAACTGCTTCAACTGATCTGAGCTTTTGTTGTCTAAAGAAACTGGAAAGTCATTCCTCTCATGAGTCCCAATAACTTCACAGTATGGAGTTATGCCTTCCGAAGACTGCAGCTTGCTCACCAAATGTGAGTCAGTGTCAGGGTCACAAGTGTCCAAATCTTTCTTATCAAGACAGTTTGATTCATTTCCCTCTTCAAACCTAGGGATTGGGGAGAATTTTCCAGAAAGCGATGCTACAGAAAGTGTTTTGAGTATGCTAGCCTTAATGGTGGAGAACAGTTCAAAGGCAGCTTGAGGAAGGGATGAGGAACTGCTCTCTCCTGAATGCTTTTCACAATTTTCTCTATCGCCATTACAATCTAACAATGTCTGTCATCAAAATGATATTCAGCTGATGACTAGAAAATCAATGGTAAACTCAACAACTATATTGCATTAAAAAATGCAGTTTTATGATGACAATAGATCCATAATTTTGACCAGTTTAAAAGTTCTATTCTATTTTCTCTTGCTATTAGCTACTTGACTTTTCACTACAATTTCCAAGATGAGAACTTTGTATTTCAACATGTGGATGTACATAAATACAAGACATACATAGAATTTATTGCCCTCACCTTTCCCTTCTGTTCTGATGAAAGACTTCTATGATCAATCATCTCTTGGGAGAACTCCTCAACATTTGCTTCATAAGGAACAGGGGTTGCAGTTAAATCTTCATGCTTATCAATTCGGAAAATTTCATAAGGTGCAACCTGTAGGGGCACAAATAAGTTTGTAATAACTTCCTGTAGATGATGGTAACCAAGTAGCGTATAATTACAACAGAAAGTAGGATTATCAAATAAGTACGATTTAGTTCAAGTTTAGTGGTCATAACTAACAGCTATTTACCAATTATCACTACATTAAGATTTTGATAGAAAGAAAATAATTTCCTATTGTATCTCACAAGAATGGAAAAGGGTATTCTCATTCAGCCTTTACTACACAAAACAAAACTGCTGCTACAAAAACACCCCATTTTCAGCTAACAAAGATTTTATCCTCACAGCACAGTCACAGCCACCCAGCCACACATTTACATGTACAAGCAGGATTGGGGGAGAGGACAAGATCATTAAACTAATAGGATCTATCATTATCTATTAAACAGTTTATATAGATAATGCAGATATGGGAAAAGTTGACCTCAAGAATTTTACATTTCCATGCATACTCATTGTCATCGTTAACTACAATATATTGAATAAAAAAATAAAAATGTCATACCTTTGTTGTTAAACCAGTAGCCCATTTGACCTCCACATCACCATCTATGAAACCAGTAACATTGCCAATGCAGGAGAGGTAACTGCTATCTACAGATTTATTCTGATAACTGATTTGGTCCCGGTTTATCAGAGGAGCCTCTACAATTACATCAGTTGCCGACTTCACATTATCTTTGTCAGCTTGGTCACCAAGCTGCTTTTGAGCCGCCTTGAACACAATATCGCCAAAACAACAAGAATAATCTGGATGCTCGAGTAGTTCATAGGCACTCACAGTTTCCATCATTGCATCTCCAGTCAAATTATCAGTCCCGGATGTGGGAGAAGTTCTCCATTGTACCTTTACAGTATGCTCTTTTGCATCCATGGAAAGAACAACACCCCATCTTTGATTGCTAGGTTTAAGAGGATCATCAGAAACACCTTTTTCCAGCACAAACTGCTGGGGCCAAAATTCATGACTGTTTATGACATTCACTGGGATTAAGTTAAGCGGATCTAATCCCATAGTATGTTCACCATTTTGCCAAATGACATCAACTTCGGTCTTTATCTTCTCAATTATAAATAATTCCCCAATGTTACTCGTCTTACATCCTCTAGCCTTACTATGCTCGTTTTGAGGATCACATGGAGATGCATCTTGAATCATCTGTTCCTTTTGGTCCACAGGTGGAAGCATGCACCAATCACCAAGTTGCCAGTTTGTATGTGAAAAACAGGACAACAAGGTCATGTTTTTTGAGTCTTGCCAGCATAGAGGAACATTTACATTCAAATTGGAACCGAAAAGAACAGAGGCAAACCAATTAACGTACACCAAACCTGCTTCCACAGCACAAACAGTTCCTTCACCATGATTGTCTTTCCAGGTGCCACACAGCCACCTTGCTGGTTTAGAAGCTGTGGAGGTCTTCTTAACCTTGACTCTCTGCCCTGGATAGTACGGATACTGTGAATCTTCAAGAAGATTATGAGTCAATGGTAAAATCTGATCTTTTTCCAAGGTAATGACCTCACATTTAGTTCCATCATCAAACAATATAACCACTCTGTCTACTACCCTTTGAACCTGACCAATCCATGGCCCCTTAATTACATAATCACCTTCTGAAATGGAGCGAATCTTCATAAGTTTCTTGGAGTTCACATTTTTTAATTTCTTTCCTTGAACACTTTCCAAGTCCACTGACACATCAACACTTGTGACCCTCCCCATCTGTCCTGATGGGTCGGAGGAGGAACAGACCACATCCCCATGGACAAATGTCCTCTCAAATGAGAGAAAGTCATCAATCTTTCCGATGCTTTCCTCTAAACTCGATAATATGCTCCGGGCTTGTCCACCATATTGAAAATCAATATCCTCTTGATCCTCACTGCTGTTGCTGCTGTCACTGGAAGTTTCCCACTCCAAATCAGTAATGTGAGCATCCATCAACTAGATGCCTGTCATTGTGTGTACATGGTAACATCAATAACATAGTTACAAGAAAATAACTTCAAAACACAACAAAGAAATCATTGTTGGTCAATCGATCAGAACCTATGAAAGAACATTTACAATAAATAAGGAGTTAAGAGGATCCTTACCTTCTCAAGTAAACAGAAACATTGAAATCCAGGGGCTATTGTGATCCACGACAGATTTGTCAATACTGACTTCGAAGGATAATTGTGTACAAAATGTGTCTGATGATACCAATGTTTGTCACAGATAGTAAACCAGTTTCTTGACCACTGAAACTGGAAAGTTGATGGCAAAGGAGACTCGCCTGATATGATGACAGGAGTCAATCAAAAACTCCAAAATGCCAAAGGAGATTTACCTGATAGGGTAACAAGAGTCTATTAAAGACTCTAAATGCCAAAGGAGATTTGCCCAGTTTGAACTGCTATTTCCACAGAAAGAACCTTTTGAAAAGGCTTTCCAAAACTAATATCAAGAAACAACGAATATCAGATCTTTCGTTGTGATTGTATGATGAAAAATCAAGGTAGTAGGAGGAAGCTTACCAAGATAATTAAAAGATGCAAAGTAGATTTTCCCTGGTGAAACTGAGGAGTTCCTAGTGAAAAATATGTTTACTGCCAGGAATCCAACCAAAGGAAACTAAGTAACTTGCCAAAGGAGAGTTGCCCAATATAGTTGAGTCTTCAAACATAAATAAATTCCAGATTGTTAGTAAATTGGCCTCGTCAAGTTTGGAACTTGGAAGCTATACTGCCAAAGGAGATTTTCCCAATAGTGAAGCTAAAAACAACAGGTCTGGTCTAACAGGGATGCTTTTCAACAGAAGAATCAATCAACACATAATCATTTTGTTGCATCAGCACATACTTTCTGCTACTTGATTACCACAAGGTGATACTATCAGATGACTCGTCCGAAAGAACAACATCGGATTTGAAAGAGACTAGACATTGTCAGAAGGCAAAAGAGCATCCGTTACCAGATAAGTTATTTCAAACCTGCGACAAGTAGACTAATGAGTACTTTCTCCAATCACTTTCAAAATAAAAAGAGAATGGAAAAAATTATATAATGAGATAGCAGTTGTAATATATAAGATGACAACATTTTGAATTAAATCATGCTAATTCACGAGGCAAGAAAAAATGTGAGATTCACATTAAATTAATGAACTGCTTTTGAAGAATCAATATCCTTAACTGCATATGAAAGAAGTGAAATCAAAAGGGATCGTTGTGTTTTGACTAAACAAGACTATAAATTATTACAAAAAATGATAACTGATCATTTTCAGAAGATTGGTTCACAGACATAAGGTGCGTGCAAGTCAGTTTTTCTGCGTAAGCATAAAATCTATTCAAACATCAAACATAAAAGTCAAATGGTAAGGTGGCTATTACACGCAAGGAAAAAAAACGAAAAATTGACAAATAAAGGGTATGTTCATCTAACAATAACTTTATTGCTTCTATTAGTTGGAAAAACGATATAAAACATCACTCCAAAATATGAAAGGATTCACTAACTTAATCATGTTACATGTAAAACAGCAATACGAATCCAACACGATCAGAAACCGAAGTTCAAGCATTAGAACGAGTTTAGAATTGACAGAGAAACACCTGATCTATTAACCCCAATAAATAAGCAATCCAACCCAAGAGTAACAAGAAAAGAAAACGGTGAGTTTGAAGATTCAAGGGGCAGTATCATACCATTTGCACTACAGAGAAAGGTTGAACCCATATTATGAGATATGACACTTACAGAAGATCCAAGACCAAGAAACAGCATGACTCTAAACTCCAAAATGAAGAAACACAATCTTGAACATAGAAAGCTGAAAAGGGTGACTCCCAAATCTTGGTTTCAGTTTGAAAAGGTGGGTGATGTTCAGATAGGCCTAGTTCCTCGGCCAGTCCCTCCATCATCAACTCCACCACCAAATTTTGGAACCATTTTTCAGGGACACATGCACATACTTGTTCTCTTGGGAAATGCTTTGCTTCCAGAGGATGTGGGAACTAGTTTAGATTTGGGTGGTACTTGTTGCCTTTTTCTTTCAACCAATGGCAGTGCTTGTTATTTAACCGAACCATAGCAAAATAATATACCAGAACAAACAGTGTCAGACATAGATACTGTTATCGTACAAAATAAGCTACATTTTGCCATGTTTTATTGGAATAATTAACTATAAAACCTTTCTATAATAAAATATTAACATTTTGATGGACTGAATAAATTGAATTACACGCGTTATAAATTACACCTTTATATATTGAAGTTTTTTCAAATTACATTAAAACACTAATTTTTAAAAAAATTCTATATTCGGCTCGCTTATTTTAAATACAGTGACACGTAGTAGTAAGTATTTGATTTGATCCAAAACTGAATGAAGTTAGTATCAAATTGTTAAATGTAAATAAATTATTTTCTTAAATGGATTCTATCAAATTACGTTAAATCTGACATTTTAACTAAAGTATGTTTCGTTGCGACAGTGTGGCACCAAACCTTTCCCAGTTTAGCAAAAGGACTTCGTTATTGGGAAAAAGACGAGAAGGGACAGAAGGAACAAAAGGGAAGGGACTACCGTAACCATGGTTGCTTTGCTTTCTAGGGAAAAAAACTACTTGTAATGACGAATTTGCCCTCCCATTAACCCAATATAGAAAATATAAAATAATATTTTTATATAGGAGAAACGCTGTTTGTTGTATTAATAACGGTTAGAAGAAAATTAAGTTTATATATCTCTTAAAATGAGATCATAAAGTTTGAATTTATCAAATATTCGTGAAGATACAATATAATGGTTTTCGTAATAAAGTGAAAAATAAATCATGTTTTTTATATTTAAATTATATAAAATAAGAAAATAACGGATAATTATTCATGAACCTTTGAAATATAAAAATTATTTAATAATTATGAAAATTGTAAATGTGTCTGATATTAATTTTTATTATCAAAGATAAGATCTAAAAAATTATATTTTAGACTTGATAGTGTTTTTGTAGATATAATTTATTTTTGAAAAGAACATTTTTCTTTTATGTTTGTTTCTTTTAATCTTAACTTCCTTTAGTTGTATATATTTTATGATTCTAAATTATTTGCTATTGACTATAACCATGAAATGCTTACAATATTTGTTTAGTAAATTTTCCCGAGTTGTTACATCAAATACACATGAAGCATAAAAAAATATTAATAATGTAAAATTACTTTAATTTTAAAAATCGTAAATTAGTTAATTTCCTTCATTCAATTTACCTTTACTAAATTTTTAATGTTAATGAAAAGTTCAAATTATTCAGCACGATTGATCTATTCTTAAATAATTATTAATCCCTCCTATAAGGATATAAGACTTTATCAAAATTATTATTATATGACTCTAATATATTAATTATCACTATAAATATGATAATGAAAGATACTTTATTTTTAACAGAAAATAATAGAGTTATCTTAGTTAAGTTGATTTTTCCATGTCATAATACACAAACACAAACCTTATAGTTGCTAATTTTTATCTTCTTCAAGTCTATTACAACAAATCTTAAGATGCACGAAATACAAAAAAAAAAAAAATGGACATGTTTGCGTCGATAGAACTTTTCTTTTCATTACATTTTTATTATTAATGATAGTATATAAAAACATTTTTGTTTTATCTTTACACAGTTTGTGCGAAAATTTTAGAAACAGAAAATATAAGGGAAATAATCATATTTTAAAAGTAGTTACAATAATTATTATTTTCCTATAAATTATTAAAAATAGTCGATTTAAAATATCATGTTTTTTTGTTTCACTTAAAAAAATGTATAAACAGATTGAAGACTTCAAAATTATATATATATATTTTTTTTAAAGAAAAAAGGATTTTCATATGAAGAAATTTAAACAAACGATCCCATAATAGAAATTTTAATTTCATTATCTCTTTCCGATAAAATAGAATAATGTATATAGTTTATATATTAGATAAATATATCATAATCATATTCATTTAATCACAGAATATGATTCATTTAAAGAAAATTAGTGGTGAAATGGTAAACACGACGACCTAGAATCCCATGCTAAAGAGCATGCAGATTTTATTCCTTTTTAAGACATAATACTGAAAAAAAATTCCTTTTGGCATTAAAGAAAAAAGGAATAAGCGAATCACTTAATTAATATCAGTGATATTCTCTATCAAATAAGTATAAACATTTAGTTTTAAAATTAATCGACTTGCGCCTCCTAAAATCATGATCAAGTTTTAGACTGATACAGATTAAAAAACAGTAAAACTTTGAAGTTTGACTTACTCCAGAAAAAAAAATGTTTAACTTTTAGAGAGTATATTTGCTATTTTTTTTAGAGCAGTGATTTATATATCATAGAATAACATTTAAAAATCATCTTCAACTAAATAACTATTTTGAAAATGAGATTTTAGGAAAGAAAAATATTGAGAAATTTTGCAAAATATGTTACTTTTTCACTTTGTTTTTACAGAAACAATATATTTATTCCCAAAAAAAACCTAATTTGATGCTTCTTTTAAATAACATGTTTCAAGAACACAATTTAGATTTTTTTTAAAAATCAAGGGAATTTCTCTGGTGTCAACATCTATTTTTCAATTCTACTTTTTTAAAATAATTTTTTTTAAACTACAACAATTATTTTATTAATTTTATTATTTAAGTAATTTTTTAATTTAATCATTTTTTCGATATAACCAAAAATTAATTATTTTTAAATATAAAACTTCTTATAAAATAAATAAAAATTATTTACAATAAAATCATAAAAAAAAGTAAACACATATACATGTATTTTCACTAGTGATAATAGTCAAAATTCATATATAGGATTGAAATATAAATAACAAAGGTCATGAGAATAATCTATATATAGGATTGACACTTTCTCTAACTTAAATTTCTTATCTTTATCTAAGGTTAAAGATTTGCATATAATGATTGTGCTGAGGACAAAGTTAAAAATAAACAAAAATACGTGTAACCTCGTTATGTGTTTTTGTGTTATAGTGTGATGCACTCAATCATAGGTTAATTTGTAGCCATGAATCAAGGTTATCTCAAGTTTCTTCTCTGGGATATCCTACCAAAATATGTTACTTTTGTACGGACAACTCAAAGATATTTGGTTCTTAAAAATTGAGTAAGGTAGTTTGCATTGCATGATCAAAAGGGAAAACGATTCTTTGGGAATGTTGGCAGAAACAGAAGTCTCTTTACCTTTTTCTTTTCCTAGAATAGAGTGCCCAATCAACTTGGTTTTATAGATGCCTGAACTCAACCAAAAGACAAGAAGCATTTCCTTCTCAAACTGTTCAAGCGTTGAAGGAATGTGACTTGGCCTAACCGCACTAATAAAGCCACTATCTATCAATGCAAAGCTAAAATAGATAGACTTCTAAATGCCCAATTCCTTATCACTTTTCCTCATTTCCTATGCCATGTGGAATTTTCAAACTAATCTTTTTCCACTTTCATTTGCATGCTTGTGTCCTATATCTGATTCCAAATTCCTTGATGATTTCTTGGGGCCAAGCATAGAGGCATAAAGTACAGTTCGTTTCGGTGCAAATATTTTTCGACTTCCTAATAAGATGCTCCAACTCAATAGTTGCAAAATGTGAATAGAAGGTAAACATTAAAGAGAGAAACACCTACCTTATGTTTACTTTATGTCATTCTTGATTTAGTCATGTTGATGTTTTGTATACGTGACCACATGAAAGATCAGAAAATTGTTATTCAGTGTCATGTTAGATTCAACTTAATAAGGTTTTTTATACATGAATTATTGGATCTTGGTTTGAACAATTTGCTAAATTGACTCAAAGTCTTCATAGAGGACTTTAGAACACTATCCTAATCGTGAAGTATCATCCTCCTCCTAGGCAAGGAGAGAATAATGCTGCTGCATAATCAAATCCTATGTTACAAGTTTCATTCATACGTCTCAATTTTACTTGGAAAAACATTGTACCATTCGGTCTGGCCAGAGCCAAACACCATCGATTGTTCGTTCAGGTCGTCTTTGGGTCAAACACCGTCGATTGTTCGTTCAGGTCGTCTTTGGGTCAAACACCGTCGATTGTTCGTTCAGGTCGTCATTCCAGGCCGTTCATCTAGGTCGTTCACCCAGACCGTCTTTCCAGATCATCTACCCAAGCCTAAGACATGTTCAGTATGATCTAACAATGTAGTCAGATTATCAATAGTAATTATTCATTACGCCCTAATATAGATTAAAGTGTTATTAGGTCGTCATTAGGTCAATGAAAGATAAATATCTATCATAACTAGTATAAATAAAGGTTTTAAATATAACTTTAGGATCACTGAAAGGTAATAACGTAACTTGAATGATAGAAGACTAGAGAGAGTTCATCCAATATCTAAGACAATTTAGAATACTTTAAATAAGGAATCTGAGTACAGTTCAAACTCCATATGTTTCAAAAATCTTTTAGAACTTTCTGACTTTTAGTTTGTCACAAAGTAGTACTTTCATTAAAGCTCTTTAATTAAGATGGGGGCATCAAACATGTTTCACGGCAACTTTATTCTGATACATGACTGGTGTAAATGCTTGTACGGATATACAGTGATTGGTATTCAGTATTGAATTTCTCTAAACTAGCTCTGGCATTAAATTGTTTGCATAGTGGATTCCTTGCATTATACAACTGGCTAGGAAAATCTACACCAGTTGGTAGTGGTTAGTTATTATTAATAGAGATTTTTCCCTACAAGTTCGAATATTCAGAGACTATTCTTCCTCGTGCAGCATTGTCTTTTGGTGGCATGCAGTATAGTTTATAGAATATGATGCCAAATTTCATATGGAATCCGGTGAAAGCTCCAAATTGGTGCAGACTTACAACACGATTGAGCCATCTGTGCAGCATTATAATAAAATATTTCTGAAATGGGTGTATGTGTCAGTTTTGTTTCTTGTGTTTGTGGGTTTTGTCATATGACAATGGAGAGATGTTAACAGATGAAGGTGGATAGGGAACTATTCTAGCTACTTCCCAATATTCAACCACTATATTGCATATCACTGGTGGGATTTTTCACATTAGTGCTTTTCGTAAGATTTTTAAATGTTTTTGGGGAAAACATCATAAAAAGTGCATCAAAATAATGCTTTCATGCTCATCCTGAATCTGTTCGACACTGGTCACCCCAAGTTGAAAGTCTCCCTTTAAAATATCATCAAGTTTGTCAAAAGTAAATCCCATTTGTTGTCATCCTTCCATGTTAAGCTCTTTCTGCTAAATAACACAATTAGGGATAATACTTGCAAGATTTTGAGAACTTCTAAAACACCAAAAAGGTCATTCATGGCCCACAAAAATATGTTTCATATCTATCATGGTAAATAAATGGTTGAGAACAAAAGACACTGTCAAGATCTACTGCTGCAAAAGTGCCCAGTTTGGCTGTTTATTGTCTATAACTGAAAGGGGATATTCTAAATTTCTAATTAGGAGATACTTTAACTAGCACTAAAGAAGATATATATACACTTATTGAGAAGTTTATTGTTTTATTATCCTAGTACATGTCAGAATTCTCTTCCCCCCACCCCCACCCTATTAAAGTACTATGATTTTGAAGCTTCTCAGAATCCATTTTTCATCATGTTGATGAAGCTGTCAGAGAGCATAAAGCATTTTGAAACTTTGATTTGGTTGTTTGAAGCAATTTGATTTGGTGAGAAGCTTTGCATTTGATTAAAGAAGGGAAATGGAAAAAAGTTTATATTAAGACTGTTTTACTTTTATAATGATTATAAAATGATACTTATTGGTATGAAATAACTTTTTCTTTCCTTTTTATGAATATGTTTTTTCCCTTGAGCGTAGGAGTTAGTGCATCCACAGTGAGTTGCAATTGGGTAAGGAAAGGTAGGTTTAGAAATGGCCCTCCACTATTAATAAAATAATCATTCCAATGAATTATAGAAGCACTAGCTTGGTAATGCATAAACGCATAAAGAAGGTCGTAGTAGACAGCGTGGACTTTTACACAAGCATTGCTTGAGGAAATACCTTTTCAACATCAACAATTCTACCAAAAACTATCTTCATTTGATTTTTCTACATTTTATACACGTTGGATTCACTGTTTTTATTACTTGAAAGGTAAATTTTATAGATTTTTGCTTGGTTTATTTATTGTTTACCTTCCATCTTAAACAATATCATCTATTCCTTAAATTTGTTATTATCTTTAACTGATTTTAATTACTTTTTCTTTTGTAATAATTGCTATTGAAAGTCATAGTTAGGTTATATAATTTGTAAAATTTCTAATTCATTCACAATATAAAAATATTTATACTTAAAACATAATATAATTAAAATCTTCTCAAACCTTTTCAGGTTAATAAAGTTCTTTCTTTGTATGAAATTAAATTGTCATCTTATTCTTGATTTCTTATGTCTCAATATTTACAAATTTAATTTTTTTTTGCAGAACTATTTTTATAAATTCGACAAATGATGAATCAAATCGCAACTAAATGATTTTTAGTAAATTAGATTTACATTTTTCTTATACGTTGACTCCCTTCATTTTTTATCAAAACAAAAAATTCTCTAAAATCTACAAGGTCATTTTACTCAGTTTTCATGTTCACTTAAAAAAATTGGTTTAGGAAAGTTATCACATGAAAAAAGTGTGTGTAGGAGACACTCACAAAATATGAGTGACGTGTAAAAAGAGGCATGCTTAATCAGATAACTCAGAACATTTATTTATATATTATTATAGGCATTAAAGTTGTACTTATTTGATATATTATATGGTAATAAGATGAAAAGGAGTGGGGGCAGAAGAAATGATTATAAAAATCATAATCATAATTTAAGTTAAGTGAGTGCTTTAGGGTATGCCAAAGTCGTGGTATATAGTTAGAGAAGATTTGTTTCTCTTAAACAAGATATTCTTCTCTCTCATCTTCACCCTTCCATTCCAACCATCCAATCAACATACACAAAGTTTCATAATCAAACTTATTTTGTTATAAACAATATTTGATTTATGAGTATTCATAACAAATTAATTTCAATACATGATTCTCATCTTACTAGAATCTTAATAGTAAATCTACGAACATGTGACGATATTTTAATATTTTAATAGTAATTTGAATGATTTTATGAACGAAATTAAATCTTTTTAAAAAATAACATTCGTTTATAGAATTTTTTGGTTTTAAACATAATGATATCTTATAATAAATAATAACTATAATATTAAAAATAATATATTAATCATGATATGTAAATATTGTCTCAACATACATAAATTTAGATTATTCTAAAATGAAAAAACTCAATAGACCTGGTTAAACATACTTTTTAGTATTAGATCAAATAAAAATATATTGATTTTTTATTTTATATTAAGTTGACAGTTTTTTCTTTAAATAAAGAAAAAATATCATAACTAGTGCCTAACATTAGCAAAATGAATCCTATAATCTAATTTTGTAACTAGAACTTACATATCAAATTCTCAAAAATTCAAATAATATAGGATTTTTTTATCAACCCACGACAAAATCTTTCCATGCAAAATAGGTATGTTTTCTATTGGCACCTAATGGATTTTTAAGCTCGATCTTTATCTTTTTGTTCTTAAAACTAAAAACTATTTCAACTCACTTTTAAGCCCAACATCTTTTAAGAACACCTCTCACTCGGTTTCTATTTTCACCCCTCCACTTAATAGCAACATCGCATGCTTGTCTTCTCTAAATACATTAAATCAATTAGATTTTAGATATAAATTAGCTTTAATAATCACTTTTAAAATTATTTCACACAAAAGACACTAGAAAAAAACATTTTAAAAATTTGTTCTCACATGCTAATTTTAGTATCGTTTAACAATAATAAATAATAGAATATATATAATAAATATAATAATTGAAATAAAAAATTGACAAGAGTTTAAAATCAATTAAAAAAATTAAAGCTATAAATAACTGTAGATATATTTTTATTAATAATACATAAATCTGTGAAAATATGTCTACTTATATGATTTTGTATTTGTAAACTACTGTTATAAATAATTTTCAATCATCAACTACTAACTATTTTTTTTTTTTAATTTTCAGTTACTTTTACTGAAGATATAAAAAATTATTATGCATTCATAATGCCAGCATATTTTTAGTGTCTTTTGCTCTCTTGTATGATAGACCATAGAAGTTTTATAACTTAATTAAAACCAAAAAATACCTTTTAAAAAATCAAATAGGGTAATCACTCGTTTTTAATAAGAAACTAAGCTAAAACATAGAGAGAAGAGGATTACAAATATTGAAGACAGAAGTTATTTAATCTTTGACTTTGATGACTACATCATGGAAAAAGACGCAAATCCAACCTAACAATAATTTGAAAAATCTATGATTAAAAAGTAGAGATGCATGCATTTAGCCCATTTCTGGTTATAATTATTTTAGTTTTTTTTAGACTATTTCCTAGGCAATTTTTAATGTCATACTTTGTTTATTAATTTTTAATGGTTGTACTTCTAAAAGCTCTTTTCTATTTATCTGTCATTTTTAAACTTGAAAATAATGTTAGTTATATTTTTATTATTTATAATCTTATTCTTCCAAAGAAAATTATACGTATAAAAGATTGGACGGAGTAGTTTATAAAAAGTTGTTTAAAACAATTATCTTTGCTTAACATTTTTTAAAAATATTTTTTGTATTTGTTATTAGTAGAAATACAATCGTGTTGATCATTTTTATTTTTTGATAATAAAAATTAAAATATTTTTATTATTAAATTTAAAAAAATAGAAAGAGAAAAAATAAAGATGAAATGAATTATAACTTTCTAGAGGTAGCTATTGAATTTAAAAAATAACAGTTATAATTAGAATATAATGTGGAAGTGAAATGCATATACTAAAACAGTGGTTATAAATAACTATAAAAACGAAACCTATTTATGATAGTTATAGATTATAAATGTAATTTTTTGAATTATATTCTTATTTTCTTTTTTTATAATACACTAAAAAATTAATAGAAAAGATATACAAAAATATAATAAATAATTAATTTAAATACTAATTTGACAGTTATTTCCAATTTATTTAATTTAGTTCTAATATTTTTTATTTATTTTAGTTTTAATTTTTGTCAATTTTAAAAACCTCGTTTATCATGTTTTTTCAACATAGAAACGTGATGGAAGATTTTTATGATGAAGAGTTTGCTAACGTGACAAATTGATTGATATTGAAAATCCAATCTTAATCAAGACAGAGAGATAGATAAGGCTTTGAAAAGAAAATCTATTTCTTTTCCTTATTTTTGTTAGCTATATATATATATATATATATATATATATATATATATATATATATATATTCCTAATATAGAAAAATAAATCATAAGAGAGGGCATTTTTTTTACTATAATAAATCCTCGAAAAATTGTAATCTTTTGTAAATTAATCATAACAATGTGAGATTTTAATGGAATATAACAAAGTCATAATACTTTCAATTGTTTCGAGAGACTTTCTAATTGTTGAGGAAGTATCTTGTTTGATAATGAATAATGATTTTTGATAAATTTTTGCAACATTTTAATATTATTTATATGTTATTTTGTGATTAATTTATGTTAATATTTATAATTATTATTATTAACTATAAAGTAATTTTAGACCAATCATAAAATGATGTAAATGATATTAAAATATTATAAAATAATATTGGCAAAGAATGGTATCGTTTCGTAATATAGTAGAATTCTCTTTTAACGCAACTTCTCTATGCATATTAAACGTCATATATTCACCAAGTATTTTTATATATAATAATAATAAATAATAATATAGTCTTTGATATTGTTTGTAATAGAATTTACATGTGACATTTAATTGGTATTATCAAGTACGTACACCAAAATATATATAGTTTACTATTATAGTACAATAATTATTGTGGTTGTGCGATTTTTATGTCAGAAACATTGAGTACACATAAAATAAATATACGTGGAAAAGAAATATGAAGTCTGAACTGCACACATTTATTTTCCATTTATTCCTATCATAACACTTTAACAATGGACATTGTTTTAATGTTTTAAACAGTTTTGTAAATAGAAATTCTCCTACTCGTTTTCAGCCTCTCATTCATTGTACCGATAAAATTTCTGACATACCACATATCACATTTCAAATGACCAGATGTCTTAAATTTACACAAATAACACGCTTTTTGTTTCTGACCTTTGCTATATGCACTATTTTTTATAAAAAGATAAGTTGGAATTTAATTTTAGTAAACTGAATTCTGATTTATATTTTGAATTTTCTTTTATGAACTTATGTTAGAATTTGTTTTTTTTCTTTAAATTGAATTCTAACTTTTATTTCCTAAAGATTTTTAGAAAATGTAAAAATGTCTATTGATATTCGATTTTTAGCAAATCGAATTTTAAGTTTATTTTTATAATATTTTTATGAAAAGGTATGTTATAATTCGTTTTTGGGTAAACTAAAATATAACTTTTATTTTGAGTAAATTTTACAAAACGGTAGGTTTAAATTTGATTATCCGGAAATTGAAATTTAACTTTTGTTAAAAGGTGATTATTTATTAAAGGAAATTGATTTCGAATTATTTATTTCAAAGTAATTTATTATTTAATTTTTATTTTATTGAAATGAAGAAGGATAAAGATTTTTTTTTGTTTTGTAAGACAAATATAAGTTTTTCAGTGAATTACAATTGAAAAACAAAAAGTTTTATGAATTTAATGATAGGATGTGGAGTTTCTAACAATGTCAGAATTGTGAGGATAATGATTTCTTATATGGTTTGAACTTTGAAAGTATGTGTAATGTTTCCTGATACTATTTTAGTCTTAATTTTGGCCAACAAATTGTTTCGCAGGTTGTATTTATCTTGGGTTTAGTTAACTCTGAACTTGTTGTATTTTTATCAAATTCAATCATTTAGAGGGATTTGATTTTAAATAAGCATCTACAGAAACTTTTGTAACATTTTCAGAATGAACTCGTCCAGCATTGAAACAATTTTCGAAAACAGTTTAAGTTTTTGTTTTGTTAATTTTTATAATATTTTAGGTTAATAAATAATATATTTTAGCAATTAAATATATTACATAAGAAGAAAAATAATCTTAAGAATAATAAAAATATAAAGTTAATAGTAAAAATAATAACAAATAATATATTTTAGTAATTAAATATTTTTCTTAACAGATTTTGAAAATAGTTGAGGTAAGAATTCATGGAAGGCGTCAACGATTTTCAATACAACTGAATGAATATTAATGAGATTGATTGATAGAACCGAACCTGTAGTTTGGCCCAAACAAACATGCCCTGATCAATTAATTACAATTTAAAAAAGGAACGAAACTGAATTAGAGAGAAAATAAGAGGAAAAGTGAAAATAATTTTAAAGTTAAAAGTAAAATATAATTACCCTAGGTAAAAAGCTCAACCTATTCATAAAATTCTTTGTTAAAAGAATTCCAAACTTTTTGATTTTTATAAAACCATCTCAAAAGACATTAAAAAACTAAATTCTTGAACGTAATAAAAACCTTACTGTATATATAAACAATGTAACTTACAATGTATCATCTCTAAAATAAAAAAGGTAATATGTGTGATTAATGAAAAAAATATGATACCTATAAAGGTTAAATGTTTACTTCGTCATTATGTTAAGAGGTGAATTTCTGTTTAGTATTCGGTTTTAAAAATGAAGACATTGAGTCCCTATGTTATGAAAAGTGTATGAATAAGGTCATGTCCTTTAAGTTGATAGCAACGGCGTTAAGTCCATGCTAATGTGACTTTATTTTTTCTCTTCTCTCTTTTGCTATCCATCTTTTTCTCTCGCTGCTTCAGCTTTTTCTTTGATGATTTGTTGAACTTGTTTTTTTTGTGTGGATCTTATTCATATATTTTTCATAACACAGGGATCCAATGTCTTCATTTTTTAAAACCGGATACTAAATAGAAATTCACCTCTCTTACATGAGGACAAAAGTAAGCATTTAAGAATATATGTGATTCTTACTGAGGTACACTCAACGCTGACATTAAATTCCATTGACTCCCATTACAGATTTGGAATGTTGTCTATGTGAGTTAGATTGGCCAGTTTTCTCAGCTAATTTATTATTCTCAATAGATCAATAGGGTATAATCTAACTTTAATAATGTTAAGAAAGCATTAATTAATTAATTAATTTGATAAATCATGAAATAGATTCATTCATCATACTATTTCAATATTTTGTAAACCAATTAACACAAATTTAAATAAGTTCAACCAAAATTACAATTAATTTATTATACGAATTCCTTTATACACCCATAAGCTCATTCAATTCAAATATAAAAATTTATTAACTTTTAAAACATTGTTAAATTAAAAAATGTTCTATATAGATTCAATTTTCACAAGTTTCTTTAATTCTATGATACACATGATACTCTACCGACATACACATCAAACATCAAAGATCCCAACATTTTATATTATATACAAATCTAAAATATTCACATCCAACCGATTTTTTAAAAAATAATAAAAAAGAGAAAAATATAAACTTACTATCTAAAAAGAACTGATAGCTTTCGACTTCAAGAATTCTATAAGTGAATTCCAACTTTTAAATAACTGAAAAAATTTGTCAAAATTTTAAAAGGAAATCAAAGAAAATAAATAAATAGTTTTAAATATATGGTAATCTTTATAAAATAAATTTTGATTACTTAATAATTCTATTTATAAACTTGAATTTTATTAATAAAATAATTAAGTTCAAATTTTAAATAGTTAGCTATTTTTTACGTACTTAAAGAAAAAGATAAAATGACAAAACGAGATATATCGATACAAAAATAAAATTAATTAATAATTATGTACACCAAAACATTTATTAGAAAGCAAAAAATCATGTCTATTAATTCTTATAAACATATAATAAAGTAAAATTTAATTGTAAATAACTGAAAATTTATTAAATTTTATAATAATTAATGTAATTATGAAATCATTTTTAGAAGGATAAAACAGTTAAAAAATCCATACACCAATCAATATATATATATATATATATATATATATATATATTATTAGTACAATAATTATGGTGGTCCGTGAGATTTTAAAGTCAGAAATATCAGTACACAAAAAATAAATATCTGTGAGTAAGTAATATGTAGTTTGAAATTGACTAACTAACTGCACACAAATGAGTTTGTGGTTGTAAACACTCATAGTGGTTTGTCACCTCTCTAGAAATAAACCAAACACCCCTAATCCACTGTCCAATAAATTCAACCAATTATGGTTCTTTGTATTTTCTCAAAAATATACATGTACTGAATCATTTATGTTTGGCAAAATTCTGACATTATCTTAATTTTTTATATTTTATTTTATTTACATTAAAATATCATGACTCATCTTTACATACATTTAATAAGATATAAGACTAATCCAAAATATATTTTAAAAAGAATTATATTAATCTATTTTTTTTAAATTAAAATATAAACAAATTTTAATTTTATATCAAATTTAGTAATTATATACATATTTAATCACTTAAATAATTATTAAATTTGTTCTATTTTGTCGATGATTTTTTCTTCTTTCAAACAGTTGAAAAAACACATTATCAATAGTAATAAGAACTATTTTACTCATTTGGTCTTTCACTCTTTTACCTTTTGCATTCTCCTATCCTCTTCTCTATGTGCAAGCCTTCATGGCTTAAAGTCAAGTTAGTCTTTCATCATATTAGATATGATATTAGAACAGCCTAAATACATGCTCTATTTCTGCTACTTGCCATCCTTTCTTTTATTTTCATGAAGATTTCTTTAATTAAGCCTTCTTGCCTTTTTGGATCATAATGTCAGGTTGTGTTATAACAACTAACTAGACATATCAAACTATAGTAATCCCTCAAGTTCCATTATCTACATTATTTTCTATAAAATCCAAACTTATTTTAATTTCTACACTTTTGAATGAAACTAACTATTATTTGAGTAGGAATATGAGAGACGCTCTATTGTCCAATAACAAACTAAAATTTCTTAATGGAAGCATAAAGATTTCATGACCAAATGATCTAATCTATGATGCATGGGAAGGAGTTAACTTGATGATTTTGTCTTGGATGAACACAACCTATCACCACAAATAGCATAAAGTGTGATTTACATTGAAAAAGCTAAAAATCTATAGAATAAGTAATAATTATTGATTTTACATATTTTTGTTCTCTCATGAATAAATCAATTGTTTTTACCTTGTTTTTATTTAAATTTAGTTTGATTTTATATTTTGTTGTGTTTTAATTTAAGTTAGTATATGTTTGTTTTATCTATCAATCATGGTTACAAAGATGAAAAAAAAAACTCTCTTGTAGAATTATATTGTCATTGACTAACTTTCGGACAACCAAAAAATCACCATTGAACAGATTGATTTACGAGTTATAAATATATTTTCATAGACAGTCTTCAGACCACTAAAAAGTCACCATTGAACACTAGATTGACTCATAAGTTACAAGTCAGAAGCATCAATTTGTGCTTTTTATCTCAAGTCCATTAAGAGACATTGTTAGGATCAATAATTATTTATAGGGTTAAATATGTTTTTAGTCCCTAAACTATTGGTCGTTTCTGGTTTTCGTCCCTCTTTCAAAATAAGGTACAACTTAGTCCTCATTCTTTTCGAAACTTTGGTTTTAGTCCTCGAAAACTAACACCGTTAAAAATGTGCTGACGTGGCTAACGGTAGACTGACACAATTTTTTTTCTTGCGTTGAGTCAGTCTTTCTCACCTTTTCTCCCTTTCTCTCCCTCGTCTCTTCCTTCCATCTTCCACCCAACCTCCCCACCCTCTGCAAAAAGGGATACCCTTTCCCTCTCCTTCGAGTTCTAAGACTGCCGCCACCCACGAAGCTAACCGCCGTTGCCTCTGCCAAACCGGCCTGAAGCGACGCTGGAGGGATGTTAAAGGATTTGGTGAGATGGGTGTCCATGGCCCTCCCTTGTTGGACTGAGAATGTCTGCGGTTGTGCTAAGATTGTGTTGAAAACGATGGTGCACGAGAAAATGGGAATAACCGATAGCAATATCTTCACTTGCTCAACTTGCCCAACACTGCATAATCTCCATGCGCTTTCCTTTGTGTTTGTCCCCTCTTAGACTCTGATACAAGCCTTGTTCAAGAACCTGATCAAACGTAGTGCGTGTACAAAATTTATTATAAAATTGATCAACAAAGATGCATGTACTGCAGAAATTTGGATGAAGAGTTTGAATCTTGAGGTTTATAAAGCTATTTTGTGCGAAAAAATTATTCGTATTTCTCTCTGTAAGTGAAAAAAAATACAAGAAAGTATTTCATTAAACATTCTTAATCTGCAGACATTGCTAACAACGTCTAACTGATTATCCAACTGCACTTTTAAGTTGCATTATCTCTTCTAAATCCTTTGCTTTAGCCTCCCTCTCTGCATACTGTCTCTGACATTCTTCAAATAATTCTGCATCCATTTCTATGAACATTTTCTGAACATTCACGGTCAGTCCGTGAACAGCCTGGTTCCAATGACTCTGGATATTTTTCTCCAATGCTTCGAATATGATTGGTAATACTACAGTCCTGTTTTGGGCAATTAAGTTGACAATGTGTTCATTATTCCACAAAAAGAGAGTTCGTTCTGCAACCTGCATTGCCAAGTATGCTTAAGTATAGGGTTCAGAAGGATTATATAAAGCTAAAAGCATCAATAGACCAAGAATTACAAAACAAAAAATAAACAGAGATTCAAAGCACTCAGGATTCTCACTTTCGTATTTTGATTATGACTGGAAAGATAAGATTTGTAAGAGATGATTACAGAATCAAATCAAACAAATAATTTAAAAAAAGAAACGTGAAGACATTGTTGATCCTGTAATGATAAAAGACCATAATTATAGCACCTTAATGGAAGAAATCATGGAAAGTAATTAACATTTAGCTTGAACTTTGGAGGCAGACCAAATGTTTCTATTTTAAATATTTGGGATCTGTAATACAAATGAGGAGGGTGAACCCTAGCACAATAATAAAGTTGTACCTTGGTGACCAATTGGTCATGGGCTCAATAAAAAAAGTTGGGTTTTTAAAGAGATAACCTCACAGAAAGGTGGGAGGTGATACCTGTGGGGAGGTTGGAGGGGAGATGGAAGGAAGAGACGAGGGAGAGAGAGGGAGAAAAGGTTCAACGCAAGAGAAAAAATTGTGTCAGTCTACCGTTAGCCACGTCAGCACATTTTTAACGGTGTTAGTTTTCGAGGACTAAAACCAAAGTTTCGAAAAGAATGAGAACTAAATTGTACCTTATTTTGAAAGAGGGACGAAAACCAGAAACGGCCAATAATTTAGGGACTAAAAACATATTTAACCCTTATTTATATGATATTTGAAACTTTGTGTGTCATAATTTTATCTTTAAAATATATATTGATAGATAAAAGGAGAACAAAATATTTAATCTATATATTTCAATTCCTAAACTATGAATGTAGTAAGAACACATATAATTATACTTGCTAATTATAAAATTAAATCAAAGTGTTATTGTTGACGTTGAATGTACCTTATTTCTTTAATATCAAGTAAACCTTTACACATTTATAAGATACAAACTTTCCCATATCCAATAGTAATGTATTAAACAAAATAAAAATTATAAAAATACTTAAGAATTTATATAAAGTACAATGTAAACTAAAATTGAAAAATGTTAACAAAACAAAATTTATAGAAAGCGGAAGAAAACCATAACCAAATGGGATAATTGTTAAGAAAAACAAAAATCAAAACTAAGACAGAAGTGATGATGATGCTTACAAATGAAAGCACAATAATAAGACAATCAAAAGTGAAGCGAAAGATGGTAAAGGGCAACTGGTGGTAGCAAAGCAAAGAGACAAGATAAGGATTAGAAGGCAACTGGTGGTAGCAAAAGCATAGAAAGGATTGTTTCAAGGAGAGAGAACATGCGAGACTGCATTGTTCTCACACAAGTGGTATACATGCAAGTGATAAAATAAAGGAAAATGATACTTGGACAATATTTTAACGTATCATTTTGTGATTGGTCCAAAATTACTGCATAATCAATAATAATAATCATAAATATCAACATGGATCAACCACCACAGAATGACACGTAGATGGTGTTAAAATGTTGTTAAAGTATCATTATCCACAAACAAATATTAAATCAGTAAAAGTTGATGCAAATTAGTAAATATCAATCCTAATTAATTAATAGTATTAATTTGTGTTAATTTACCCAATAAAATTAAGATACTAATTTTGTGACGTCGATTTTTAGTATTATCAGTCAACGTTAATTTATTACAAATTTTGAAATGGAATTTTAATTACAACAACTTAGTTTTGATTTGACACCTCTAATACATTTTTAATTTAAAATTTATTTAATTTACCATCAATTTAACCACACTAAATTAAATCTAATTTTTAATGTTAATTTAATTTATGTTGTTATTAACATAATGACAACAATTTAATATATATATATATATATATATATATATATATATATATATATATATATATATATATATATATATATATATATATATATATATATATATATATATATATATATATATATATATATATATATATATGATGATGAGAGAGAGCAAAGAAGCTTGGATGATAAAGAGTGGGTGCACCAATCACATGTGCTAGCATCTTGAAAGAGTTGGAAAAGACATACATGTCCAAAGTTTATAAGCAATGGAAAAAACGTAGTATGAAAGGTAAATGAGTTATGTCTGTTGGGTGTGGAAAAGATGATATTTGAGACCACTATTTGTACTTAAATTGAAATAGGAGAAGTTCTTAATGATTTGTAACACAAGAACTTTGTAGAAGAAATACAAAATTAAGTCGTGAGAATCAGTTTCAATTTCTTCTTGTGAAGCAACAAAATGATCAAAAAAATGTGTTTAATTATTTTTCAAATATGGAGAAGTAAAATTAAGTCTCCAGCTTTGTTTTCATTTTTTTAATAAAATTTTATATAATAATAAATTATTGATGAATTTTGGAGTATTAACATAATTAAGATATTAAAGTTTATAATAATATTTGACAATAACTTATTTTAAAATAAATAAGTAAAATTACCTGCTCAATGTTAAAATTATTTACCTTGAAGAAAAATAATACAAAAGATAAGAAAAGGAAAGCTAAATGTACTTCAAACAGACCCACTTTGACAATTTTTGTTACATTTCAAAATAAAATAAAATAAACAATGAAATAAGAGTTTTAACTTATGTACACATGCTTTTCAACAAATATCAAGAAAAAAAAATGATAATGATAGTGAAAATTACAATAAAGATTATGTAGATGACAATTAATGACAAATTGAGATGACGAATATAACAATCAATAATAATGATAACATGATAACAAAAATGAAATTGATCTTAATAATAATGATGATGACTTTATTAAAGAAAAATCTCAAAGGATTATAAAGTAAGTAGTTTCTTCCTTTTTTTTTTTGTTATCATTTGTTATCTTTATAAATTAAAATAACATGTTTCCAAAATAAGATATAAGTGCTTAAAAAAATTCCATAGCTTAAAAAAAGTTCTTGAGATTCATTGAATTGGGTGAATTTATATACCTTCTTTTATCTAATCCTCAGTAGTCAACCGAAATTTATTTTCCACTTATTCTATCATTTTCTTCATGAACAAATCACATTATTTAAAAGAGTAATAATATTTTGATATACACAATTTTTTTACAATTGCTTGACATTATTTTTCATTATTTTCTTTTCTTTATTTTATTTTACAAATAAAAAAATACATCTTTTTATAATTATTTTTATATTAAGTCATAATAATGTGTGACATTATAGTAAAATAGTTACAAAAAATTAAACTTTTGTAATTTTAGAAAAAAGCAGAAGAGTAAAAGATAAAAAAAGATAATTTGAAAATGAACGTAAAATATTTGTATTTAAAAAATGAATCTTTGACATTTTGTGGATTTCTCTTGCTATAAATATATATGATCATTCTCCGTGGCCTCTTATCATCTAGCTCAATCACAGAATTGCACTATCCTTGCATGTGAAGTGTGTAATACTAAAGGAGAAACAGTACTTCAGAACTTTCAAAATGGGTCTGGTAAAAGAAATTTTGGGACAAACCATGGTAGAAGCACTTTGTTGTAATATTTCAGGGTGGTCTTCACTACCTAACCGTTTCTGTATTAAGAGGCAGAGAACAGTTTCTATGCTTCCAACTTTCTCTGAGCTGAAGACCATGTTGCAACTACCTGCTCCTCTTTCACAGTCACCACCCTTCACCAAATTAGATGAGCTTGCTTCCAACCCATTGAACGTGACTTTGACCATAGCCGGAACAGTAACTATCAAGAACAGTAAGGAGATGATGCTGCCCACCATGCATCAGCAAAGAGGAATTGTCTTCCAGCTGGTTAGCACCGAAATTCACTCCGGTAAGTAATGCTGTGAAAATAAATTATAACTCGCGAGCCAACCCGACTCATCACGAATTTGAGTCGGATTAGGTTGCGTTTTCAACTCGGTTCGATCGAGCAAGTTATCCGTTTTGACAGTTTTACTAGTAAAGTCCTGTATTCACACCATCAACAATGCCGTAGCTAGGTGCACGTATTAGTTAATTTATATGTTTTGAAATGTTTTTTACTATTTTGATTTATGTGAGTGTCCTACGTAATTGTAGGAACGATGGAGACAAAACTGAGCAACCCAGTTGAATTAGAGTTTTTGAAACAGTTTAAGGTGGGAGCGGAGAGTTCCACATACAAGGTAGAATTTGAGATAGATTCAGATTTTGGCTTCCCCGGAGCTATCACTGTCACAAACAAATACGACAAAGAGATCTTTCTGGAAGGTTTTTCCATTGAAGGTGTTGCGGATATTGTCTGCAATTCTTGGGTTCAACCTGAGAAGATTCATCCAGAGGACAGAGTTTTCTTCAGCAACAAGGTAATAACTATTGTATGATTTGAACATTCACGTATTCACAATTTCAGTTGTCATGGTAAGAGAATTCATATATTGTCACCACAGGCATACTTACCATGCTACACACCAGCGGGTCTGAAAGAGCTAAGAAAGGAGGAACTACGACTGCTGAGAGGAAATGGAAAAGGTGTAAGAAAGAGGTGTGAAAGAGTGTATGATTATGATGTGTACAATGATTTGGGAAATCCAGACAAAGGAAGAGAAAACATGAGGCCAATACTAGGGACAACGGAGTACCCTAGTCCCAGAAGGTGCAGAACCGGTCGTCCTCCATCCATAACCGGTTAGTTTCATTTCATGAATTAATGACCACGTCTCTCATTCTCTCCGGTGGTCCATGCATATGATCCTTTGTCACATCAATAACAACATTCAAGAAAACTAGATAACACAAAATTTGAATCGTAAGCTATATCAACAAACACAAATATTTCATTATGAAATATTTCAAAAATGAAAGTATACAGTTACAAAAATATTCAGAACAAAACTTACTATAAAAGCACAGACCTTTTCAGTGCTATATGTTTGTATTTTGTCGGTAGTATAGCTGATCATTAACATATTTTTGTTTCCTTTCAGACAAGAAATGCGAGTCATGTGTAAATCCATCCGGGGAAACTTACGTCCCAAGAGATGAAGTGTTTGAAGGTATGAGAAAGAAAGCTCTTGATGTGGAAAAGTTGAAAGGGACAACGAGAAATTTGATTCCTTTCATAAGAACTTGTATTACCAAGTGTGGAGATTTCAAGCAAATTTCAGATGTTCAACAAATATACAAGAGAAAGCACATCCATAAAATGAAACCCGAGAAGGTAGCTTCAACGAGATGGTCTTTACTTATGAATATGAGCAGGATCAGAAACAATGTGGAAGAGCATTTTAAATTTAACACTCCACGTATTATCAATGGTGGTATGCAATTTGAAATAGTTTTTGTTCAATTTATGATGAAATATTCTACCAATAAATGTGCTATATTTGAAATTTCAGCGAGTGGTTGGTGCATGAAAGATGAAGAACTTGGTCGTCAAGCATTGGCTGGCATCAACCCTCTAAGCATAAAAAGACTTGAGGTAATAATAAAAACTGAAGAAAATACCAAAAACTTATGATTTCTATATATATATATTGATTTTTGTATTTTACTTTAAATATTTGATAGGCTTTTCCACCCCTCAGTGATCTGGATCCTTCGATATACGGTCCACAAAAATCTGCCCTAAAAGAAGAGCACATAATAAGCCATTTGGATGGAATGTCAGTACAAAAGGTGGTTAATATACAAGTCAATGAAGCTTATTTTTTTATATATTTATTTGAACAATTTAAGTGTCAGTTATCTTCAACTTCATCGGACACAACTATAAATCCTTTTTCTGTGTATTGGAAGTTTGAAGCTTTGCATTACCTACTGGCTCAGGCAATAGCAGAAAAGAAGCTGTTCATATTGGATTATCATGATGTCTATATCCCATTTCTGAATGGCATGAATGTTCAGGAAGACAGAAAAGCATATGCAACTCGTACCATCTTGTTTCTGACACCACTTGGAACATTAAAGCCTATTGCTATCGAGTTGAGTCTTCCAGAGGGGGAATCATCCAAACAGGTCCTTACTCCTCCAATGGATGCCACCTCTCATTGGTTGTGGCAAATAGCCAAGGCACATGTTTGCTCCAACGACGCCGGTGTTCACCAACTGGTCCATCATTGGTATGTATAACTGCACAAACTTTTATACTTTGCATGTGTGCCTGTTTACCTAACATGGAATATGAAATAATGTTTCTGAAATGTATAGGTTGAGGACCCACGCATGCATGGAGCCTTTCATCGTAGCAACTCATCGCCAACTGAGTGTTATGCACCCAATTTTCAAGCTTCTAAAGCCACATTTGAAACACACATTGCAAATAAATGCATTGGCTCGTGAGGCTCTCATCAACGAAGGAGGCATCATTGAATCTTTCTTTTCTCCTGGCAAATACAGCACTCAGATAATCTCAGCTGCGTACAAAGATTGGCGTTTTGACATGGAAGCTCTTCCTGCTGACCTAATCAGAAGGTTCGTCTACTTCGAATCCCATGTTAGAAGAGTTAAAAGCGTGTGATCTTATTATGTTGCAATAATCATGATGCAGGGGAGTAGCAGAACCAGATCCAACACAACCCCATGGGCTAAGGCTGCTCATCGAAGACTACCCTTATGCAAATGATGGACTTCTTATGTGGTTTGCCCTGGAGAACTTTGTGAGGACTTATGTTAACTACTATTATCGAGATGGGAAGATGGTTGAGTCAGACAACGAACTACAAGCATGGTATAGTGAGGTGATCAATGTTGGGCATGCTGATCATGCAAATGCAAGTTGGTGGTGGACACTATCCACTCCTAGTGATCTAACTTCAATACTCACCACATTCATATGGGTTGTTTCGGTTCAGCATGCAGCAGTGAACTTTGGGCAATACCCTCTGGGAGGGTATGTTCCAATGCGGTCCCCACACATGAAGAAGTTGTTACCCCGAGAAGGGAATCCGGAGTACAAAGAATTTATGGATGACCCAGAAGGATACTTGTTGTCTTGTTTACCAAATTTGTTTGAAACCACCAAGTTTCTGGCAGTGGTTAACATACTTTCTCAGCATTCACCGGATGAAGAATACATAGGACAGAGGAAAGACTTGTCGGAATGGGCTGGTGAGCCTGAAATCGTGGAAGCTTTCTACAAGTTTTCAATGGATGTAAAGAGAGTAGAAAAGGAGATTGAGAAGAGAAATAAAGACTCAAAACGTAGAAATAGATGTGGTGCTGGAATTCCACCCTATGATTTGCTCATTGCCTCCTCTGATCCTGGAGTTACTTGTAGAGGGGTTCCCAATAGCATAACCATATAGATGCTGATATGCTGCTACATGTATAAATGGGCTCATTTTACATCCTTTAATCCTTTCCCTGTATTACCTCACTTTTGAATATATCTAACATACAGATTTTAGTGCTAAATTCTGTTCAGTTATTCTTTTGATGTGACTCTCTCTTCTGTTTGTGTCCCATCTAGCATTTTTGGGATTGTTATTCTCTCGTCCCCCAATCAAGAACATCTTCGCCTTCTCTCTCGTACCCTTCTTATTATTAAAACATCAATCTATTATAATAAAGATAAATTAGATTTCATAAAAAATAGCATAAAAATTTATATTAAAAAACGTTACATTTTTGGGATTTTTTTTGTTAAGAACTCTATGTGGTCCTATGCAGGGATGCGAAAATCACAAAATACCAAACAAATTTCTTTAACCGTGAATGAGTGATAGAGTATTTTAATTATTCACTTATTAAAGAAGACTAATAAATACCCACTGCTTATTTGTTTGTGATTTTTATCTGAATATATTTTTGAAAACTAAAATAATCAAAATAAAGTTATTGAAGACAAAAATATTAATAAGTAAAATTATGTTTAAAAATCGATTTTATAATTTACATTAATTTTTTTGAAGAAATTGATTTTATTTAAATTTATATTTATTGTACAACTTATCTAAATTAGTTTTTTAGAAAAAATAATTGGATTTACCATAATAGTTTTATTATATAATATTATTCAGAAAAAATTATGATAAAATTTATTTGGATTTAAATTTATTTGATAAACTTTAAAACTTCCACCTTTAAGCATAAAGAAAACGTAATATTTCACCTTAAAAGGTATATGAGCATTGGAAAATATACTAGTACATATATGCTTTGATAATAAAGTAAATTAACTGAAAATTTAAGGAGTTAAGTAAATGTTGTTTAATTAACTGATTAGGAAGAGATTTAAGATCATCTTCAATTTAAAAGTTATTATTTATTTTGTTTAGCTCCTCCCTTATTGATATGATTTTCATGCCACTTTTTATCTGAATAATTTTTTATTTACTTTTAACTTTTTTCAAAACTTATAATTTTTATTTCATTTATAATTGAGATATTATTTAAGATTTCAAACTTAAAATTTTAATTTACATCATTATACTTTAATAGAAGTTTTTTTATAAAATTCAAATTCTAGACTGAAGATCACATAAGCTCTTTGGCATATCTATCTTCATCATGAGATATTAACTTCCGGTATATTACCAGGCATTTCGAGATTTGCAATATCATTTCTGATCATTAACCATCTGAAATGATAATTTGACATTTCAATTATAGAGCCAAACATAATAGTCATTCAACTTTCAACTCTTCAAAACTAAATAGGCCATCAATAAAATTTGTAATATATCATTATTGGAAAAAATGGTAAAAAAATAACTTCTACTTGCTAAGAAAAAAAACCATGAAATGTCTTCTCTAATAGAAACTGTGATAGTAAATAATTAAATAATAATAAATATTATAGAATATAAAAACTCAGAATCTAAGGAGTCAAATCAGCTTATGGATTGGAGTTTAGTGCAGATACTGAAATCACTGTGGCTTCCAATTCATACAACAAACAGGGAATTTTCACCAAAATCCGCTGTACAAATAAAAACCAAGCCCTGGGCACAAACCCGACTTGAACTTGAAAAAATCTCAAATAAAGCAGTACACGATAATTAGGGGAGGATCCCCAATCACAAACATTATATGAATCATTTTTCTTTCTAAAATGTGTGATCTATATTCAACAGTCCCTTCCTCAGGGCAATTACTCAGTAATTGGCCCCGCAGGAGAAAGGTCAATAAGAAGTTTTGTACTTCTTGCAATGCATATAGCTGGGATTCTTCACTCCATATGGAACCAGATAAAATAATTTAATAAATCCCACAAAATAATAACTACTATAGTAATAAAAAGATTTAATCTAGACTGTCAAAATGGCTCTCATGGATCACATCACATTAGAAACCATTGGCTAATCCTAACTCAATATACATGGAAATGCTATAAGAATGATAGAAAAATGAGGCTAGAAGTGAGAAACAAATTCACTGTCCACATGTAAATTGTGAAAACTAAGATCCAATTTAGGAACACAGGATGAGACACAAATTATGTGTTAATAACCTAAATTGTAAGATTCTTCTACCTAAACAAATTAGGTATACATCAATATACAAAATAACATGGGAAAATTACCTTTGAATCACTACTAGCATTTTAGTAAACTTAGTTTTAGACTGCATGTCAGATCTTACCCAAAATAAAAATTAATATCCAAACACATATATGCATTACACCTGAATTCTAGAGCAAAGAATGAAAGAACTACACGACAGAGAATGACACAGTGAAGGACAGTAAATTGAAAGGATTCAGGTTTAGAGGTTTTTAAATATCATACCACAGTTGGCTATCGAGTGCAGAGCGTCCCCCTGCCCACTAAAGGGGCTGCTGTAGCATAGCAGTTTAGTGTAAAAGCCACAGCAGACCAAAATAGTGAGCTGAATAACGGCCATTGCAGCACTGTGTTCATTAAAAAAACATCCAAACAGGGACATTAAGGATTTGTTGTAGGGCTATCCTCTTGGGATTCCAGATTCCAAAATTGAAATCTATAGATATAATCAAAGTGGAAATGGCGTAGAAGACGGGATTTTGAAGATTAAGATTGATGTAGGAAACTTGTATTTGACTTTTGTTGTTATTTACTGTATTAATTGTTAAATGTTATTAGTTGAGTATTTTTTATCACTTACGAATTTATATGCATATATACAGCATATAAACGACAAAAAATTCAACATAGCAACTATCCTTACATACACTCTCCCAAGGGTTTAAAAGATGGATATTAGGTCAATAACAGCTCACTTAGGTTGTGTGTCATACATAATCAAAGGTTACCCAGTTTAACCAATCAGCGTCACGGTTGCCACTCATGACAGATCACTGTTTCCTGTCATTTGCCGATCTTACATAGACATATAAAAAATATCCCACCAGAATATGATATTTGAGAGTGAACAGGACTCAAAGGGAAGTGAGAAAATCGTGGGATCATTCCATCCCATGAGTAAGCATGCAACAATTATAATCAAAGGGGAATATTCAAATGTCTATGATAAAAAAGATATGAGGTAGATCTAGCATTTTCAAATTGTATTTCGAACTCTTGGCGGTATTTTAGTTGGCTGGAAGCAACTATTAAGTAAAATATCACTAGAAGTAAGTACGTTCAATTATCTTCAAACAAGTTAAACTGCATTGTACTTCATCCACAAAAAACAGAATCAATGCGTTGGTGAAAGGCATAAACTCACATTCATCAGCAGCACCAGCAAAACAATTCCTCAACCACTTGCTTCCAAATGAAATTTCTCAACATAAATACCCAAATGGCTTCATCCAGTCCTACCCATCAATTCCTCTTTATCAGGCAGCATCAGTTAAATCCATTGAGTTTATAAACTCCAATAATTGAAATAAAACTACACTTCTCAGAGTAAAAATGCACCAATTTAACAGATTCAATTCTATGTGACTCCAAACTCATAATAAACAAATAAAGCATCCAAATGTAATTCATCCAAACCCACAAACACAACATCTTTCTTTGCCAATCAAAACATGGACACCATCTCTCAAACTCCACGCACTATTCAATGAAATTCACCTAAAAATTACAGACAAAACTATCGAAAGTCTACCAGAATCAGAACAAATTTAATTTGATTATCGGAAGATTAATTAGGGGTATTGGTCAACTGCAGTTAAACAACTAAATAACATACTATTAATGTCGAAGCAGGGAAAGGAAGGAAGGCAACTGAGAAGGTATCTCTCAACACAGATATGATAAAAACAAATTGAGATCCGATTCTTTACAAGGTAAATCGAAAGGTGAAAAGATTTTAATTTAAGAAAATAAAAGGAAAATGACAAGGAAAAAGAAAGGGGGAAACTAATCATACTTCTCCCTCCAAGAGTAAACAAGAAAGAAGACCCAGGAGAGGGCCAAGAGAAGGTCACCAACAGTCTGGCGGAGCCAATCCCAGGCAAGATCCTCGACCTTGCGTTCGAAGTAGATCCTCCACATGGCCATGAAGAGGTGGAGAAGCGTGCAGCCCTTGGCGAAGAAGACCTGAAAATCGCGATCCCTGACGAAGGAGACCATGAAGAGGAGGAAGCCAATGGCGACGAGGAGAAGGCCGGAGAAGGAATCGGAGGTTTTGATGAGGAGCTGATCGTGGGGCGTCGATCCCAAGAGCTTGGTGGCGGTCTGGACTCCGTGGCCGAACGTGTAGACCTCCTTCATGTAGAACATCATCAGCGCACCGCACGTGACCGCTATGAGCGAGTGCAGGATGCAGATCACCATGAACGCCGACGACGATGATGCCATTCGCATTCTCTCACTCTCACTCTCACTTCTTCTTCATCTTTCAAATCACCCTAACCTCATGCCTCTGTTCTTCTCATCCAAACAACGCCTTAATTAAACTATTAATTATTTGGGGCAAAAGATTCTACCACTGTGACGTAAGTGGGAGACCTGCTAAGATAAGGATCCACTGGGACCCTCTGTTACTCCACTCTCAAGTCAGGATAATAATCAATTTTCATCTTTTCATTTTTCTCAACCTTTTTTCCTTTCTTTCCAACAGATTCATTGCATTTTCTTTCATATCATCTTTTCTCATTCACAAACTAATAAAACTGGATTGAAATCGATCTTCACAGGCCAATATTATAAAATATTGAAACTGTGTCAAATTCAGAGAATTCTATTTGTCTTATGGTAATTTAGGGTAACACGTGCTTTCCCTAATTTTTATTGTTTCATAACATTTTATTGTGATATTTAATAATCGTCACATTATTTTTTAAAATTTTCATAAAAAGCATTAAACATTTTAACTCAGCAACACACGTTGAATAAGTTTACTTGTTCTTATATGTAAAACACAACAATCTAATCAATTGTTGATCTTTGTAGACATTTGTCATCTATTTGGAAATTAATTGAAAGCTAATGAAAATGGTTTGACCAATGAAATAATATTTGTAGCGATAAACAGTAAAGAGGAAATTCATAACTTATTAGAAAATTAAATATATAGTACCTAAACCAATTATCTATTTAGTTTGTAACAGGATATCTAGCTAGCAGTCTGACATTGTTGAGACCAAATGAAAAAGTGTGTAATAGTGTCTTTAAATAAAAGAAAATAAATTAATATTCTAACCTGTCAAATGTTTGAGATAAATTAAGCATGTAAATTACATTTTATATTTATGTCAAAAATTTATATTGCGATAGAAAGTTCATTTTGATAACATGTTTCTAAAAAATTGATTTAAAATAAACATGAAAATGGCAGCTACGGCGGTTTAAATTTTGAGATGGCTACAAAAATTTTAACTGATTAAATTAAATAAAAGATACATCTGAAAATGAAAATAAAAATAAGACACCAAATATAGAGCTTCAGAATACATCCATTTTATTTCCATGATTAGGTACAGTAGAAAAAAATGGAGTTTAATGTCAGTTTCAACAAAGAAGCAAGAAAAGTACAGAAAGGTATGGTGGTGAGAAACTTTAGTTATTAAAGGGTAACAAAAGACCTTGATGGAGTACAAATGGGAGCAACAGCTACACTTTATCCTATAGTGTAATGAAACAACAGAGAGGGTTGCCACAAGTCCGGAATTTGGTCGCTAGTGACAACCCTGAAATGATAATTGATAATTATTGAGGATTTCTTTTTTCTCTATATACAACAAAAAATTAATAACCATAAACGAATTGCATAAAGTAAAAAGAATGAGAGCACACAACACTCATCTTCCCTCCAGGGAATGACTTGCGTAGGTGGAATGTCAAAACCCAAATAATCAATGATATAGTCACACTTCCAAAACTGTATAATTTGCTTCTATGTTTGTGTGTCCCTGTCTCCGGCCACAACTTTCCGGTGGCGCCTACTACTCGGTCTCCGTTCTTTTCCGTGCTTTCCAGGGCCCCTCCTGGCAACCTTTTCTGATGATGTTTCATGCACACGTTGCAATGGAGGACTGAGAGCAAATGCCACCGGAGCAGCCAGACGTTCCAATATATCCCTATGGTATTTCTGTAACCAACAAAAACAAATCATCCGTGACAATAAAGTTGACTTCATTATCAACATGTTTTCCTGAGTAATTATCAAACTATCCTTTTATTGAAAAAACACACGAACTTATCATACATAATATAATTTGTAATTAGAAAACAATTCTTTCACGGTAAACACAATACATGTTGAGTAAAAAGTTTATAACTTGATAGTGTGAAGCGAGCTTATCCAATCATGTATGATAAATGTACTGATTTAACAATAATTACTTTAATAATTGTATTTATTAAAAAGTTTGTTCGCAGAGAGTTAAAAAAATAAAATATATTGTTACAGATCAATCATGTTGTTCTGTAAGAAGCCTCTGATCTGAGATTGTTTTATACAAACGAAATAAAATCTTTACCTGAACTACAAAGTTGCGTCTTTCACAATCCAAGAACATGAGAAGATGAAAATCCACCCTGGACAAAAGTTTGTCCCTGACAGTTGAGAAACTAATCTGGTCTCTTGAAGTGAACCGGTCAACTTCGTTGAACCAAAGACAAGTAAAAAGGTTGCTGATGGGAACATGCTCTCTTACAATTACACATCCTTCAGGAACATCTGCAATTTAGCCATCAGGGTTGAGAAATGAAGCAGAAGTAGAGGCATGTCATCCAACTGGGAAACGAAGTTTAGCTTACCACTTATAAGAGGAAGTTTGGCCTCTGTATATGGAGTCAGTCCCTCATTCTTGTAAAACTCAATCTGAAAGTCTATAGAGGCATTGTCATACTTTCCAGCAGCTTTATTTGCCTCGGCCTCAGCAAATACATCGAAGCGTCTATAATGTTTAGATATTGCAAAAGTTGCATTCTTCCTCCACAAAAACCTAAACAAGGATGAGAGCAATAAGGTGATGAAACATGTATTCTATCAAGACAATCCAAGTAAACTAGCAAAACGTATGCATATGAATGACGGTGGGTCTGTCACTTCGTTATTTCGTATATAGTAGAAGATTCAATTATGTTATTCAGTTCCTTTATTTGCGGGTGCCCAGTGCGTGTATAGGATCATCCCTTATATATTCACTGACATAAAGGAGAATAACAGACAATAATTACTCAGAAATTCCTATTTTTCTTTTGTTATTGGAGGCTTCCTCATGAATCCAAAGAATATTCGTGACTATAATTGTTGGTACTTGCAAGGAGATACTCGTTATAAAACCCTCTACTTCTCAGAGGAGTGATCAAGCATCTCAGTCAAACTCGGGCCAATCTCTCTTACATAAATCATATTCAGGGACATACCCCAGAAACAATATATGAAAATCAAATAATCTCAACCCTAATTTTCGTTCCAGATACATTATACATAGTCTCGATCACAGGGAACTTGGATAACCGCCCAACCGAGATGGAGAACAATAGTTGGCATAGAGCATAAGGAAGATAAGGATCTAAAGAGGAAAAGCTAAATCCAATATATAAAGCAGTGAACATGCATGAGAAGGAGGAAAAAATAAATAAAGCAACAGAAGAAGCTGATAATAATTAAACTTTTGTTTCCAATTAAGTTTTATATTCTAAAGTAGGCATTAAGCAAGATTGTAGTACTTCAAAGCAGACATTGAAGATAAAATCATATAAAGTATGTCCTAGTCACACGCTCTTAAAGGTGATAACTGAAAACTCTATTTATGCTAGCTGATGATGAGTACTAATGCTGGTGAAATAGCAATTTTGAACAAATGCCTAGGTAGCATAGAAACAATTTAATATACTAGTTCATAATAAGAGAAAGCAGCGATGAAGATCTCTGATCCAATGTTATACACAGCATGTATTGATTTAACTAGCCAGCTGTCCTGAGCGTATATACTCTTTGTGTGGGCATAGCTTTGTTAGGCCAGATGGGAATTTCTAGATAGAGCTGTCTGAATGGTATTTTAGAACCTGGAAGTTAAGGAAGACAGTAAATGACACAAGCATAGTTTATTAGGAGCACAATACTGTTCCTTTGTGGAGCATAAATTGGAACCCGCACTTTAAAGACAATCAATTAGCATTTGTTCACTGAAATAGCCAATTCCACATCTTAAGTTTAAGCAACAATATTACAGGCAACAAACTCTATTTTGTCAGACCAGTTATAAGTTTTAATCGTTAAAACTCATACCAACATTCACCAAAACATCTCAACTAAAGACAAATATAGAAGCATTTTTTGGTCTAGAAAGATTAAGATGCATCTTGTGTGGGAAGCAAATAAAATAGTTGAACTTCCAGAATTTTCAATGCCCAGTCACGAAAGAAGGAACCAGAAAGATATGTAAGGAGAAACAACTACACAGAACAATATTGTGCAATCGAGAGATTCTATTAAGAATTCAGATATAACCATTCTTGGTAAAACCATGAAACATACTACTAGAATATATCAAGCTCCATATCTCCTAGTGCATCTGTAGTTGTAAGCTGTGTCATTAAGGTGAAATAGAATTGCGAGTGAATTCTGCACAAGCAGTATACTTCATATATCTTCAGAAGAATTAGAAAGGTGAATCTAATATCGGACAACATACAGACGTAAGACTGAAATGAGATCCCAACACAATTGTCACAAGTAAAGTGAATCCGTATATAGCATTAAAGAGCAATAATATACCTTTCAAGGATTTGATATGGATCAACAACAAGCTCGAGCTTTCCATCAAGCCATATAGAATAGCGGGCATTTGGAACCATTCTATGCAACAGAAGCTTAGGAATCTGCAGAAAAGGAAACTTATCTTTCAGGTACACAAAAATTACTACGATATGAGCAAGAAAATACAAACATTGTCTGAGTGATGTGTGTGTATTTGTTATTTTCAATTCAAGCCATAACGCTAAAATTATATTTGAAAGAAAAGAATTGTCCCAATGCTGAATGCACGAGAGAATAAATATACAATATACAATATTAGGTATTTTCATCTAACTTTCTATTTTCTTTCCCCATCTGGGCTTCCATTTGTGTATCAGGCGAGTCAGTGTAGTTTATTATTTCCTATAACAGATTCTACAAAGATGAAACCCCGGCCAACAATATTATATTTCTATAGAAATAACCAAATCTTAAAGAAAAACTCAACTTTCTAAAGCTTCAGCAACAAATATGACTAAAAACCAATATACTAATTTCATGGTGCTTGTTGACATATAATTCTCACCTTCCCAGAGCGTCTTGCATCTGTATAAGGAAGATTATGAGCAACAATAATTCTCCACAAACCAATCTTCTTGCTGATTCCCAGCCTACCAGAACTCCTCAAATATTTTTCTGTTTCTTCATCAACGAACATAAGAAAGCACACTGTCTCCTTTGAATAATCACTTATATTTGTTGGCTCATTTATCTCATCAAAATTTCCTGAACATATGATTTAATTCATCAGAAACATAACAAATTAAACATCTAAATGAAAGCCAAAATCACATAATACAAACCAAATATGGCCGATGCAACAACTATGCCATGACACTGCTCCATTTCGAGGAGGTCATCTTCATCCATGTCAAATCCTGTGTTGCGGCCAGGTTTAGTTCCTCTAACAAATCTGAATGACGTACACATGCAACATTGTAGATGCAGAATGCACAGAAGTAAGTAAAGGGATAGGACAAATATCCTCTATTACTGAAAAAAAAAAAATTATAACCACAAACAACCTTCTTCAGTACTCACAGATAAACAGAAGGGAAACATCGAACAAAATACAAAACATACCCACAGTGCACACTCATTGACTCTCGGATATCAAAAGATTCATTTCTCTGCCTCAAAGTAGGATATCCACCAAAGTCCGAACCACCAAATTCACCATCCCTGCTAAGAGTTTCCTCATGGATAAATGCTAAGTTCTTAAGTACTGGAGAAGGAGACGGCAACTTTGGCATAAGTGCAATCGCTTCTTCCACGGGAAGGTAACATACCGGGCAGGCTGAAACACAAAAAAACAAAAAATATTAAGGATAATGTCACTAAAATATCCATATCCTTCAAAAGTACCGACTGACTCTGCAACGATGAGGGATAATATTCCAATTACCATTTAACTAATATAAGGCATTTGTAGAAACAGTGAGGTAAAAAAAAAAGAACTTACGCCGCGGCCCGGTTCGCTTTTTGTCTGCCGGTGGAGGAGGAAGTGTGAAACTATTACACGGATGACCAGGAGGAAGATTGTAACCCAGAAAATAGCTTGGGGGAGGAGGAGGTAGAACTAAAATTGTGGATAATCCCAAGATTTTTGAAGTAGATATCACAGATGGAGAATCACCTATAGACGTAGTTTCATTAACTTTAATGTTATTACGCACACCGTTTCCCTCCTGTGAATCTTCACCTGTAAGCAAGCCAAATCACAAAAACTAAATCATGTGAAACACGAAAACAGATTTCCTTCCTCCACCTTACCAAGACAAGTGGCATGCATGATGCATCCCTACAAGTCTATAACCAATCAATCAAATTCGAACTCATGTTTGATGTTTCCCATGCAGCTTAAAAGAGTAACACAATCACATCATTATTAATTACTAAAAAGGAAGAAGAGAAAGTGGGGAACCTTTTCCAATGTACAAAACCCAGATGAAAACGGCAGCGGAGATTGCAAAGAGAAAGAGCATTCCCACCTTCTTTCTGCCCGCAAACTTGAAGATCCAAAGGAAGAACCTGTCTTTCTCCTTCAGCGTCTTGGGAGGCTTTCGTGCTGATTGAATTGGAGACACGCCGTTGTGCTGCAGCAGCTGCAGCTGCTTCTCCAAAGAGCCATAACTCCCAGAACGAATACCCAATGACCCACCACTCATCTTAATCTCTCTGAATCCTCACACGCCCCTCTCATTGCCCTCTCATCAAAACTTCCTTTCTTTCAATGGAATTGCACTTTGGCAATGCCACTCTCACTTCCAACTCAGCAACGCACAGAAAACCAATTGTCGGATTTCTTTTCTGTCAGTGACTGTTAGAACAGAAACGGAAAACAAAGTGGGCAGGAGCAGGGGTAAATCAAATCGAAGAAGTGCACTTAGAAAAAGCCAACAGAAATTCGATTGTGCGGCACTGAAACAAAAACTGGGTCCCTAGGAAAATCCCCTTTCTTCAAAACTAAGACTGAATCAAGCTTTTTTTTTTTCTAATTGACCCAGTAGGGTTTTTAGCAGAGAAAATCTGATTTTCTGAAATCTGAAACTAGGAAGAAATCTGAGAGAAGAAATCTGGGATCAAAAATTTCAAGTCATATTTATACAAATTTTGAATATATTTTATATATTGCTGTTGATTCTGAAAAGTGACGATCCCGGAGTAGAATATTTACCAAATTATGACGAAAACATTTTTGAGATGTGGAACATTATATGATATAATAATTAATTAATTTTTCAATGTCGCTGTTGGTTAGTATTGTTATTTTCTTTAAGACTAATTCTGTGTTGTTAATAATGAATAATTTTCTATACATTATATGCATTTAAAAAGGTATAACAAAAATTAATAGCTCTAATAAGGCATTAATTTCTATTTTAACATTTTCAATGTTGGGAAAGAAAAAGAGCTATGTAAACACAAATTTGTTTCAGATATAATATTTCTCAATTCACTCTATTTTCACTTTTTTTATTGGGATTTTTTTTTAATGAAAAGAAGTTTAAAGGGATTTAACATTTTTCAAGTAGTTAAAAATAACAGACGTAAAATTATTTTATAACTATGTAAAAAACAATTATTCTTTTTATAAGAAACAAAGGAATTAATCTTCAAATAATATGTGGTATATATAACCATTGGATAAAATAGGACCACTTTTTATCCATTTTTTTTTCTCACCACCTCACTTTCAGGTTCCTCATTTTACATTCTATCTCCTCACTACAATTATCCTTATTATATTACATTTATTTTAAACTTAGACAGCAATTATATATATATATATATATATATATATATATATATATATATATAATGAGGGGAAAAAATGAGTAAAAAGTGGTCCTATTTTATCCACTTTTTTTATTCAGCATATACTTTTTTTCCGACTTAGGTTGTTGGACCAGGCCAAACTAGTTCACTTTTTTTCTTCTTAAACTAATATTTACTGTAAAAGGAAAAAATACCAGGTCTATTGAGCACAGTAATATTGACTCATTAGTGAAGGAAAAGACAAAATAAATAATCATAAGATAATGAATATATTATCAATGAATGATATGTTTAGATTAAGTAGTAAAGTGATTTTTACTCTGATAATTACATATGTGGGGAATTATCATTGAATTATTGATGTGTTGTTTGAATATTAAGATGAGAAATTTGATACAAGATAGTCATATTTCAACGATATTGACTATGGAGAAAAAGTATTACGTGATGAAATTCGACAAATATTATTTAAGAGTTAACAATATTTGATGAGATTAGTGAAAATCATTTTATCAAAAAGGAAGACTGTTAGATGAGCTGATGTAAGTTAAAGTTGTGATTATACATATGTTTTTGTGTTAATTATTATAAATAAAGTTAAAAGTTAATTAATTAACTCTTCCTTTTATTTTATGTGGTTGTAATATTGATATGATAGTTTATTTACATGTAACATGTGATTCTACTACTATATATCAGTGAGAGGGTAATTGAAATAGTAAGAATTTGAATGATTAACTTTTTTAACTAAGAAGTAAAAGTTTAAAATTGAGCTAAAAAGAGCTAAAATTGTATAAATATTTTCTTTTAAAGACATATTTTAAAAGAATAATCTCATTCTAAAAGCACATAGCAATCTTTAAGAGTTTACTAGCATTTTGTTATACAAAAGGTTATAAGTTTTTAGTATGCATGTAAAATAATTTAATTTTGAAGCATAATTTATGAAAGTGATGGTCCCATATTTTTAACCGTTATCTTATGATTTTCAATTTAATTGTGATTGGGTCATTTATTCCATGGATTATAGAAAGTAATTATTTTCTTATTTGGTAAAACTTATAGTCAATATTGTTGCTTCCTTATGCAGAATAGTTTTGTTGTCTTCTCCTTTCTTCAAAACGTCACTCATTAACACCTAAACAAAATGACAAAAAATAACCCTAATTTCTTCCACTGACTTATGGCGAAAATAACATTTTTCACATAAATCATCCCTTACGTTAAAAAGGTAAACGATAAAATAAAATCAATTTTAGAAAAGTTAGTAATGGACTAATTTTGATTTTACTCGATAGCATGTCAAAGAATTCACGAGATTGATGTTGTACATAACCGTTATTGACAATTTGCTTGGAATTATGTAATTAATTGCTTGCATGAACAC
The DNA here is from genome assembly GCF_016808095.1 of Vigna angularis. NCBI lineage: Eukaryota > Viridiplantae > Streptophyta > Magnoliopsida > Fabales > Fabaceae > Vigna > Vigna angularis. The sequence continues at coordinate 35,219,812 of NC_068975.1, read as the reverse complement.
TGAATCAACATTGAGTAATATTTTATATATAAATATACTAGAATTACAAATAAAACGAAGCATGTGTCATGATTAAAAAAATAATTAAAATTGTTTGCCTTTGCTCGTAAAAGTTAAATTTATGAATAAAAATATATTTTAATACACCTAGCACACGTTGATTTATTGAGTTTGCAGTAATCGAATCTGATATAACTATATAACTATGAAATACACATCATTATCTTATCTGGAGAAATAAATACAGTAATAGAGAGTATCCTTTTAGTCTTGAGAAAATTTGTTTTGTCAATGACAAAAGATATAAAATTATCTTCGTTTGTAATACAACAAACAAAACACTTGTAAGGATAAAGACAGTTTTCTTTTTCAAATAATTATATACGGTAGATGTAATTCAATACGAATAATATGGTTGAAGATTATCAATTAGATATACGTAGAGCTGTCAAAATGGGTCACAATCCGCGGGACAATTCGGCCCACCACGGGTTTGAGCCGGGTTGGGTTTGAAAAAATTGTATTTTTTTTATGCGGGTCAGATTTCGATCTGGCTCATTTAAACCCGACTCATGCGAGTTGAACCCGTAGTGGGTCGGGTTGACCCACCACCAACCCACCTACCTAATTTTATTTTATTAAAATTTAATTTTAATTTTATAAAAAATATTTATTATTTTGTTTTTTCTTGAAAAAATTATTTAAGTTCCTTATTTTCAAAATTAATTAAACACGAGAGTGAAATTTGTTTAGATTTTAATTATAGAAAGTTTGTAATTTTTTTTTATTTAAAAAAAAATTGTAATTAAGTGAGCTAACCCGTTTACCCACCAACCCGTGGTGAGTCGAGCCGGGTTTGAATTTTTCTAGCTCACTAATAAATGAGTCTGGTTGGATTGACTCACTAAGTGACCAATCCGTGGTGGGCCGGGTGGCCCGTTTTGACAGCTCTAGATATATGACAATTTATAATATATAAATATATTATTTGATTTATTTTAATTATAGATATTTAGTTTCATATTCAAGATATAAATTTATGGGTTAGATATTAACTAGATATAAAATTAATTTAAATACAAATATTACTTAACAAACTAATTTTATACTTTTAAAATTAAATTAAATTTTATAAAATGAAAATATATAAATACATTTTTTTGAAAAGTTTTTTCATTTATATAAAATGAAAATATATAAATTGCATATGACTTTTGTGAATTTTTTGGATGTGTTTCTCAACCATGCAATTGTTGAAGTAGCTTTCTACATATTTTTGTAACACACAAGCAACTTGCATGTCATGCCAAACTCGCAAATAAACAACCTCAAGTGTGCATACGACACCATGGCTTACGTTTTAAATATGAATAACAAAAAAATGTTTATACTATAATATTTGAATATCATTGCATCTCTATCTCTTTCATGTATTTCTTCCATTAGGGATTTTTCAACACAATTACGTGAACTAACTACTAAAAGTAAAACTCCCCCAAGCATATCTCACATGATCCATTGCTCTTTATTTGTATGAGAATCACTTATACTAAGCTTTTATTCATGTTTTTAGTTTGGTTTCATCAATATAAATACATGAACAATGAAGATTGATAAAAAAACAAACCACAAAGTCACTACAAGATTTTGATAATAAATAGTATTCTCACGTTTAACTTATTATTTTAAATTTAATAACAACAAAAACAAGTTAATGCTCACATGCAAATAATCTAGCATATGTAATTTACGTCATAATCAGATAAAAAAGACAGAAAAAATGTCAAAAATGTTTTTTATAAATATGTATAACTTGTTTAAGTCAGAATTCAAACCATAACGTAAAATTGTTTAAATCATAAATTCTAAAATTTAAAATTGTTTAAATCAAGGTTTCAAAGTTTTTTCTTCCTTGTATTTTTTTTGTTATTGTTTTCTTTCTCGGGCAACTATATCATAATTGTTGATGGACATTTTACATGTCATTTTTTGTGATATGAAATGGTGGTGGTGGGTGTTTCATGGTGATAGGTGTTTTTCTTATATTGGATTGGAGTTTTTGTAGGCTTAACTGCATAAGCTATTTTATATTTTTATTGTATTATTGAAATTGAAACTATGGTTGTTTTTAAGAATTCAAATGAGCGCAATGTTTCCACTAAATTTGGACGTTGGTGTAATTTTTGTTTTTACAAATTACTTACATATTAGAAAACTAACTATTTACTATATTTTTTTGTGTTTTTACTATTTATTGTATGTTATAAGAATTATTAAAATTAGCTAAAAATAATTTAGACCAAAATTTTATTGTAGTAACTTCTTTTAGTATATATTTGTTAGTAGAATCCTTTAGTAATATATGTTGATGTCTAAATAAAAATGGCTTGCAATGAGGAGGGAAATCTCCTTACTTTTATTTGAAAAATGTAGATTTTAGACATTTTTATTTGTCATAAAAAAATTTAAAACTTTTATGATGTTTACTTATATAAAATAAAATAGAAATACATACATTTAATTCCAAATAAAGAAATAGCTTAAATACAAAATGATAAATTTTTCAAGAATCTAATTTCATCAAAACAAAATTCAAATACGGGTTACTTAAGTGCACTAATTTTTCAAGAATCAATTTAGATAATTATGCATAATATAATCTTTTAAAAGTGTATGTGGTTTTGAAATCATTATTAATATAGGGTATTAAAGAGTCACGCATATCTTATCCTGTTACGTGAGTCTGGTCTATTTTAAAAACTTCAATTTATCCATTTAAATAAGGGTGGACCTCCACATTATACTTACGTTTCAACGGTCTATGTATACAGTGCCAAACTATCATAGAAGGTAAATTAAACCAATAAACCGTTAAAGCATTTAATGTTTGCTTTTCTAATACTGTATTTTAATGACTTCTTAAGAACTTTGAAAAGCAAGGAAATATCTTTTTTTTTCATAAATTAAAAATAATTATAAAGTCTAATAGATCTGGTACTGATATCAAATCAAGTTTAAACTTAGAATTGTTTGATTTGATATTTTTATTTGCTATTCAATACGTGGATCCTTGCTTGTATGGTTAAGAAGGACATTTTAATTTAGAGAATTTTAATTACACAGAAACAAATATAATTTCATTCTTGAAATGGTATAAAATTGCAAATAGAATGAGTGGTCTTATTATCCAAATCTTTACATATACAAAGCATTGTACGGTGAGATACAGTAAGAACAAAGAAAAACTGATGCCGAATGGGAAGAAAACACATTTTTATTAAAATGAAACTTAAATGTATTAAAGTCTTATCTAATATTACAAAAGTGTCACCGCCGGGTTTTAAGTCTAATTATATAAAATAAGTTTTATAATTTATTACAATTTTGTCATTATATATTTTTTATATTAATTTTAAGTTTAAACGATATAGAAAAGTTTTATAATTTATTATAGTTTTACTATTATATCCTTTTTATACTGATTCTTTGTCTAATTGATATATTTTTTCATATTTACTACATTGTTGTCCATTTTTTATACCGAATAAATTATAATTGGTATAAAAACATACTATAAAAAAAAACTTTTCTGCCTTAGTGATCTTTTTATTTTTATTTATGTTGGTTGGGTAAACATCTAAAACCCACCATTTTGAGTTAAAACGTACAAATATAGAAATGACATTTTTAATACATAATTTTTTTTTAATACTGTGTCAATTATGAAAACTAACTTCTACACATTGAATTAGTATATAGTTTAATCCAATGGTGTTTGCAACCACACATTATATCCCGTTTTTTATGACTTTCCTTCTTACGAGTGATTCAAAATCTTCGTTTTCAACCAAAATTTTTAATATTAATAAAACTCAAACTTTAACATATTAGGAAAACCAAATGTAAGTATCTCTTCAAACATCCAATTGATGATAATAGGTATACTTAGAGCACTTGCATGTGATGATTTAATATTTGACATGATTAGTTAGCAACCAATTAAGGACCACACACTAATTAATTTACAGGTTACTATATACAAACCTTATTTATAACATTTTTCTATGCATGGTTAGTCTTTGTCATAACAACCATCTATTGGAGTTTTGTTTTTTAAGTCCAATACTTGTTTTATTCGAAGACGTGAGAGTCTTGAAAGCATGAAGAAGACTAAGAAAAAGACGCAACCCATTTCGAAAGCGACACCTAAGCCTCTTTCTTACACCATAATCAAATCATACAAATTCCAACTATGCTTCATTTCATGTCTAATCATAACCAATTCCTACATTGAGTGATTATCAAAACTAACTACAGCTTAAGCAATCTCATATTCATTCGCATTTTTTAATTTGGTTTGCGTGCAACACAAACTTTTGAAACGGAGACAAACATTATAATATATTTAAATCAATAAATACGGTTAATATATAATACCTTTCTTGAATCATAATCTAGAATAAATGTATTAGTAATTTTATTGATGGATACAATAATATGAAACTTAGAATTAAAGGAGTGAAGAAGGGTTGTGATGACAGCTATGGTATGGATGATGAATCCAAACTGTGTTGACATTTGATTCAAATGAAATGGCGGCCTCAACACAACTGGCTATAAAAATAATTCGCCATGAAATGTTTGAAAAAAAAAATGAAAAGGAAAATAATTACCTATAAATTGGGCCTCAAAGGAAAAAAATAAAGATTCCATAACGGATATTAGAGCCCACAATTATGTTTATCTAAGGCTAATATTGAAATTTTCATTAATGATAGGTGCAGGAAGCAATATACTTATCTAAGCCCGTCTTGCAAATACAAAGCTATCAATGGCCTGCATTTAAACATTAAGCCCTTGGATTGGAAACATAGATTCTACAGATAGGGATTGAAAGCCCACTTCCAATTTTTAACAGTATTTAATCAATATCAAATTTACTATTTTTCAGAATGCATTTATATATTTATAAGTAAGATCTTCTTGTAATTTTCTTGTAATAACGTTAAAATTATTAAATTATTGATTAAACATATTTATAAAATAAAATTTAGAGGAGAAAAAATAGACGTGCATCCCATTCAGTCAAATTGATAGGTATGAATAAATAAAATAAAAAAAATAATAAGAGAATAATAATTAATGGTGGGTGAAAAGAATAAAATAATAACTTTAATACCAGACACAATATTTTTGAAATGTTAGTTTAATATGGTAATAATTTGAATCAATATTATGGTAATAATTATAAAAAACAATTAAAATAGTATATTAACATAATTTGCTGCGTCAATTGCTTTTAAAGAGGAAAATATGATTTTTAAAGATGGACAAATTGTATGACAATAATGATAATCAATGTTTTGAATATTATTTAATTTGTTTTCTAGCAACCAAGACCATTTATTTCCCTATTTTGTTTCATCATTTAATTCACAATTAAGGCAAGATTGTCATAATAATAATAATACAGTGTGTATATAAATACACACTCTGTCATAGAAAAAATGATGAAAAAAAGGAGAGAAAGAGAGTATACCGAAAAATAGGTTCTCACCCGTAAGAGTTATGTCAACGGCAATCTCTAAACAAGAAATAGAAGAGTACTGAAAGCTAAAAAGGTATGTCACATCTACATCATTCTTTTCTCTTTTTATTATACTTTAAAGTTTTTTTCTCTAAAAGGTTTTGTTTTTTTTCCTACACACAAATAATGTTTTTTTCTGGTTTCTTGTTAGTTTCTTTATATCATTTTCTTTAGGGAAAATTAAATATTTTGGAAAACCACGTTAACTTTACACATTTAATTAAAGGTACTGTCCTTTGACAGGCACGGTAGGATGCTAATATCTTCCTTATGCGTAACCGATTCCCGAACCTAAAAATCTGTTTTTCGTAGACCATGTCTTATTTTATGGTTTTCCATAATTTTTCCATAATAAATTATGGTGACGACTCCCAAATCTTTTCTCAAACCCGTTTGTTTTTTGGCTCGCCGTCCCGTCGCGATCCCGGTTGAGACCGCATATATGATACATACATACAAACAGATGTGAAAGAAATGATAGAGATCACATATTCTAGCTGGGAAAGAAATAAAAAAAAAACCAAAAGGTTGACAAAAGTTTATGCTAACATTTATACACAAACACAAAGTCAACGGATTATTTCGTTCACATGGTACTTTTATTATTCATGTCCCTTTTGGGTTGTATTCAATAGAAATTAAAAAATTAGAGGAGTAAAAAGAAATAAAATAAACATAGTGAATGTTTGATTAATGAAACTTCTTTTAACCAAGCTTATTTTTTAATTGTATCCTCTTCCTCCTGTTATATTTAGCTCTTCTGATAAAATTGATCAGTATTGAATATACGAATTTGAGTTTTATGTTAGTTTGTTTGTGTTGTTATGTGTCACCAATTTATTGACACAAATTTAAATATAAAAATAAGGTATTTTTCTTTAAAAAAATTTAGTCTATTATGTAATTTAAAAATTATATACTATTTTACATAAGATTTTAGAAGGAAAACAAAGTGGAAAACACATAATGAAAAGTAGTGAGGGTCTATAGCGAGAAAAGAGAAAAAGTTACACAATAGTGAAATATCTATTCAGATTTTTTAGTGTTGTTATGTACTTTGTTAGGAAAATAATTATTTTTTATTGGTTTTTGAAAGTTTCAAGAAATTTTTAATGTATTCATTAATTATTATTATTAAAATATTTTATTAAACTAGGTTCCACGTACTTTTCTTTCATATTAAGAATTTTCTCATTAAAAATTTGTGTATGCTAATTTCTCTTTTATTTATTTTATATATTTCATTGTTTTATATATTATTTATATAAAAAAAATTATTTTTGATTTTTGTTGCGCTTGTTATATGTGTTACCTTTCTAATCTTTTCAACATGTTATTCTTTAATATCTCCAAAATGTATTACTTTAATTGTTTAAAAATATATTAAAAATTCTAATATAATTTTTGTGTAGTTTTAAAATACAGGAAAGCAACAACATAAAACAAAAAAATTTACCAAGTAATGTATAATCCAAACATGTCAACCAATTAACATATTTGAGAGTAACAAACATATTTATGTCAGTGGTGATTTCGTAAAGTACTTTCAACTTAGTTTAAAGTGAGTTTGAAAAGACCAACAACCAAAGCTCATTGTATTTATTGCAAGCATTGCCCATTCTTGTTGTGTATTGATAATAGAACAGACATCTCTTACCTAACTTCATTGAATCAAATATGGTTTGACTTTTTTGTTATTAAAGTATTGTTAAGGTGTTTTGAAAAAAATCTATTTAAATATAGTCATTTTCAAGATTTTGTAAAGAAAAAGTCTATTAAACCTATTGGAGTAATTTATTTAAACATGTTATGAAAAGAAATCCTAAAACTGCCTTAACTAAGTAAAGAAAAAATAAATGATACTTTGCCACACATAATTTTTTTATATTCATTTTGATACTATTTTTCTTTATTTTTTACTTTTTATTTTTTGAAAAATTACAAAAGTTTATTTTTTTTAAAACTATTTCATCTTTGTTAAGTATGTCAAATGAATATTTATGTATGACATGCTATTTTTACTCTATAAAAAATGAAGATTGAAACGAAGGCTGTGTAAGTTTCTTGTATATAATAAAAAAATGGCCCATACATGTTAGTGACAGGGTGAAAGAGGGTAAACAGAAAATGTTTTTGAAAAATATACTTTTATACTGAATTTTCGACAATATTTTAATATAATATACGTATTATTTTTTATTAATTTATTATTATACTAACATATATTTAATTAAAAAAACATATATAATATATCAAAATGTTATCAACAAAATTTATGTTAACCTATAACTGGCCTTTTAAGAAATGATTAACAGCAGTGTGTGTAAGTTTGACTTCAGTGCTGCAATTAGTGCGGACCATGACATACCAAAAGATAAAGTCATGCATAGGACTTAATTACATTATTTGAAAAAATAAGTTTATAATTAAAAACTTCTTATTCACAAAAAAATAATTCTCCGAAGTATTTTTATTTATTTTTTATATCATAAAATAAATAAATAATGTATTACATACTCTTCTTAATGATTTGTTGGGTTTATATACGATTAAAAAGTATACAATTGCAGATATTTATAGATTAAATTCGCAATGATGTCAAATGATACCTTAGTGTACATTTGTGACTGATTAATTTACTTTTAAAAAATATCAATATATGCACAATATAATGAATATTAATAAAATCTACAATGGGGAAACACGTTGTAGACAAAACCTGTCGAATATAAATGGGATTCATATTCTGTCGTCTATTATATGTCGTGTCCTCCTAAGTTGATTCTTTTCTTTATCGTGATAACAAAATGACGTCGTTTTTATTATTTGATGGATTTTGTTTTCTCAATTCCGATAATATATTACAAAGAAAAATATGTAATTTATTATAGTACTAGAGAACGATTGTGGTAGCAATAGACCAAGAAAACATGCCATAGAAATAATGACATTTATTACTGCAATAGGAACTGTGTCTTTAGAACGTCTGAATAAAGACACGAGATATATTAGAGTAACTAAAAATTCAAATTTACATAAATACTAGTATATCTATCCCTTGACCTATTATCATCCTAAATTTATGATGAAAGTAAAAGAAAGAAATATAATTTGAGATAACTTTTATGCTGTTTAACGAGGGAAAAGTGAAAAAGTTATTTTATATTTTTGTTTTAAAAGACAGATCTTTTTTACTATAAATATAATACATATTTTCAGATATTTAGAAAAATATTATATTTCTTAAAAATCAAATTTAAAAGTAATTTAAAAACATGTTGTTTTATCTACCAAGACAATATTTTAAAATAAAATCATCAATAAAAGTACTAAATTGATATAATTTTGATAAAATTACAAAAATAATATAATTTTAAAATCATGTCATCTTAAATAAAATTTCATTTTGAAAATATCAGGTCAGTATAATGAGTTAAATTCCGTATAATATTTTATAATTTTAATTGAAATCATCTTAGTTTGATACGATTTCAATAAAATTATATAAAATTAGACTTTTAAATTGTATCATTTTTTTTTCTAAAATCATTATGATATTAACGACTTTAAAACATTAGTGAAATCGAGGACATAAAATATAATCTACAGAAGTGTTTTTACCATTTTTCATTAATGTCAAATTAAATAAATTTAATGGTATTAACAAAAACAATCTAGGACGCATTAACTATACTCTTCATTAAAATAAGTGTGAGAAGTAATTTTTAGATGAAAAATATTTTGAATTTTCGTAATAGAGAATAATTTGGATGATTGGCAGTTTTCGCAGTAGTATTCAGTTTGACCTTTATATTAAGATGCATTCATTATAATTTTCAGGTGGTCAAGAAAGGCGGTGGAAAAATATTTTCTACATGTATTAAAATATCATTTTATCTTTTCTCTAGTACACACGAATGTATAATGATTTATGTTCTTACTCATGTTTGAAATATCTTTCACTACTTTTAGATTTTATTGTATTGCTGTTAAAGATGGATTTAAATCTCAATAAATAATGGATTTGAGAAAACAGTGAAAGGAAAATTAAATTATTTGTTTTAAGAGTTAGATGAACGAAAATAAATAAATTTAAAGAAACTTTTTATGAAAAGTTGTAATAATATGTTGTAGATAAAATGTAATTGTTTTAATAGATTAAAGGGTAAAATTATAATTTGTATTTATGATCAAAATTAATATAAAATGAAATTTAATTAGTTAAAAATAATTTAAAATTAACAGAAAACAAAATTTATTCAATTAGAATAAATTTTTTTAATAGATGCAATTAATTTAAAATAAAATGTAATTGGTTGACAATAATTGTAATTATATATTGAATTATAAAAAAGTTAACATTATTATTAAATATTTATCTTTTTTATTATTAAATAGTGAAAGTGAGACATTCAACCAATTTTTTTTTTCAAAAACATATTGAAAGGGGGAAAATCAAATTATTAATTAATTAATTAAATAACTTATAATGACATTTAATAATTATTATCCCTTTAACAGAGAGGAAATAGAACAGAGGAGAGAAATGTGAGGGTATGCAAATTTTGAGAAACCGTGGTTAGTGTGACAGAATTCCGGTGACTAGTTCGCATTTGCTGTTTTACGTGCGCATGCAACCTTAATTAAAATAAAAAACATGGACATTTCGGTAAAACAATACATCATTAATAGTAAATCACATCATATCTCCTATGTACGTCCAGGATAATTTCAATTTTACATAAGTTAAGAACGAAATTTAAAACAATTTAAATATATATTTTTATATTCAAAGCGTTTTTTAAAAATAAAAAAATGACGGAATATAAATTTAAAGATGAATAATACTTTGAATGATGAATAATTGATCTTAAGTATATGATTTAACACTAATAATGAGGTTCTCAAACAAATTATTTATTTCTTAAGTTTTTAATGAGAATAACTAATCATTGATCTTAAATTTTGATAAAAGATTTATATTTCTATCATATTCAATATTTTACATCACTTAAAAATTAAAACTTCATACAATTTAAATATTTATTTACACCTCTAAAATAAAAAAAATGTAATAAAACATCAATTTTAAAGCACGTAATACCTCATATAGTGGTGATTTACTATCATGTTACTTAACGGAAATATTTATCTTTTCTGCTGTTTTAATAAATCCTTATAAACAAATACAATAGAGTTATTTCTAAGTTATTTTACTGTTATTAATAATTGTGTTATAGCAACAAATAATACGGTGAATTATACCTAAAAGCATATTTAATCATATTTTAATATTTTGTTATTATCGATATAAAATTTATCTTACATTCAAAAATTATTTTCTGAAATGATATTTGAAATAATTTAGATGAAAAAATAAATAAAAGTGGAAGCTACAGATGTCTTAAACAGAACATCAAGCAGGAGTATTCACATTTGAATATCATTTTCTCATCCCAAAAGCAAGAACTTTCTTAAAAAGTAGCCACACTGGAAAATTAATTTCATAGGTCGTAAAGAATATAAGAATACATGTCAAAGTTTGTAACAAATATGAGATTATTATATTTCAATGAAATAATTTTTAATTCCTGAAACAAACATCATCACATTATGCATAATTATATATAGTAATAATAAAAAATCACTTTTTCTTTTATTTTATTATTCTTACGTGGTATAGTGTGGCATAGTGAGAAGATGACAGCCACATTGAAGGAGACATTCATAAATTGATAAATTGGCATGAATAGGAGAGAGAGAATAATCGCCAACAATTTGTTTGCTCAATCGTACAAATAATAGACACTTTTATTAATTTAGCTCCAATATTTTTATTTTTAACTTTTAATACTTTCAATTAATTAAAAAATATTATTTATATAATGTGTAAAAAAATTAATTGACTATTTTAGCTGCCGACTTCCTTATGCTTTATCCACATGTGATGCCACAAACTTTCAAAGGGATAAAAGATATTTGTTAGTTCTCACTGTAAATGTCCTCACGCTGCTCTTCCTTCTCAGAGTGCATTTTAATGACCTAAGAAAAATAATACGAAAAATATTATTCTATTTCACTAAAAAAAGGTGAGATTTAAAGAAAATGGTTTCATGTGATTTGTAGGTGAACTTGTCTACGCCACAATATAAATAAATATGTTTTAAAGTGTTATTTATATATAATTAATTACAAAACAATGATAATTGATTATGCGTGAGGATAATTAAACTATGGATATTTTTATCACAATAATAATTTTCTTTAAATAAATAAATAATTTATAATATTGAATTAAATTATTTTATCTTTTGTTTATGTCAATTCCTTCCATTTTTTTAATATATTTTTTTCCTTCTCTATTCGCGCATTTTCTTATTTATGAGTTAAATCTATAAATACCTTTAAAAAAACAAACCTTTTTCTTTATAATCAGATTATTCTTATTTATAAAAACGTTTTAATTTTAATGTTAAACCTAATTCCTTCAAAGAATCAACCCTCTTATTTTTATCATGAGAGATGAAGTAGGGATATGGTTGTCTTTCATTTGATTTGGTCTAAAGAAGAAAATTTGGATTACTTCTTCAGTTTTAACACCGATTCAGTCGTACGGTTTGAAATATATGAATACGGAGTAATGATATATGTCTTCAGAAGTAGAAGAATTTGGATTTAGAATTCTTGGTTTGGGATCTTTTCTTTCTTTATTGTCATTTGTCAAAATTAATAACATTAATTTTAATTAACTACTAAATGTTGCGATCAATGAGTTCAAATAGTTGACTCCAGAATTTTCCAACGCCACCATGTTCGTCTAATCTAATCCCATGTTTTCATACATTCTCAAGGTGCTGTCTTTCTCTCTCTCTCTCACAACCACACCTGCTTCAGTTTAAGTGTTCAAAACTTAATCACTCTTCTGTCTTTCCATTCATGACACGAGCCTGTGCTTCTTCATGCTAAAAAACATGATCAGACACAAGCTGAAACACGCACACCCTCTTGCACAACTTCTTATGATTCTTCTCTTTTTCAACTCCACATGTGCCATTGATTTCGTCTTCAACGGCTTCAACTCCTCTGAAGTATTGCTCTTTGGAAACGCCACCATCGATTCTCGAATTCTAACACTAACACATCATCAAACTTTCTCCATCGGTCGTGCCTTGTACAAGGAAAAAATTCCCACCAAGAAACCAAACTCTTCTTTTGTCTACCCTTTCTCCACCTCTTTCATATTTGCCATGGCACCTTATGAAGACACTCTTCCGGGACATGGCTTAGTTTTCATCTTTACACCTGTCACGGGCATCCAAGGCACAAGTTCTGCACAACACCTTGGTCTGTTCAACCTCACCAACAACGGAAACTCAAACAACCATGTGCTTGGTGTCGAGTTCGATGTGTTCATGAACCAAGAGTTCGATGACATCAACGCCAATCATGTGGGGATTGACATAAACTCTCTAAAGTCTTCTGTTTCCAATGATTCTGGATATTGGCAAGATGACGGTGACAGGTCTTTTAAGGAATTGACGCTTAACAGCGGTGAGAATTACCAAGTTTGGATTGACTACGAAGATTCTAGGATGAATGTTACCATGGCACCGGTGGGTAGGAAAAGGCCTAGTAGGCCTTTGTTGAATGTTTCTCTCAACTTATCTGAGGTTTTTGAGGATGAAATGTTTGTTGGGTTTACTAGTGCCACTGGTCAATTAGTTGAGAGTCACAAGATCTTGGGGTGGAGTTTCAGCAATGAGAATATTTCGTTGAGTGATGAACTTATTACTACCGGACTACCGTCTTTTGTTCTTCCAAAGGACTCAATTTTTAAGTCCAAGGGGTTTGTTGCAGGTTTTACTGTTGGAGCTTTCTTAGTTATTTGTGTCTTGGTTTTGTTGGCACTGGTTTTGATTGAGAGGAAGCGTTTGAGAGAAAGGAAGAGGCAGGAAATGGAAGATTGGGAATTGGAGTTTTGGCCACACAGAATGGTGTATGAGGAAATTGAGGCAGCAACAAAGGGGTTCTCTGAGGAGAATGTGATTGGGGTTGGAGGGAATGGGAAAGTCTACAAGGGTGTTCTAAGAGGAGGGGTGGAGATTGCTGTGAAGCGCATTTCTCATGAAAACGATGGCCTGCGAGAATTTCTTGCTGAAGTTTCAAGCCTTGGGAGACTGAAGCAAAGGAATTTGGTGGGATTGAGAGGTTGGTGCAAGAAAGATGTTGGGAGTTTCTTGTTAGTCTACGACTACATGGAAAATGGTAGCTTGGACAAGAGGGTGTTTGATTGTGATGAGAGGAAGATGTTGAGTTATGAGGATAGGATAAGGATTATCAAAGATGTGGCTTTTGCAGTTTTGTACTTGCACGAGGGGTGGGAAGCTAAGGTTCTGCATAGGGACATCAAGGCCAGCAATGTTTTGCTTGATAAGGATATGAATGGAAGGCTAGGGGATTTTGGGTTAGCCAGAATGCACAGCCATGGTCAAGTTGCTAGCACCACAAAATTGGTTGGAACAGTGGGGTACATGGCTCCCGAAGTGTTCAAGACTGGAAGAGCTTCCACTCAGACAGATGTTTACATGTTTGGCATCTTGATTTTGGAGGTTTTGTGTGGAAGGAGACCTCTAGAAGAAGGTAAGTCACCTTTGGTGGAGTGGGTTTGGCAACTAATGGTACAAGGGCAACTTGTTTTTTCACTTGATGAAAGATTAAGGACTAAGGGAGAGTTCAGTGAGCAAGAAGTGGAGAGGCTAATGCATTTGGGTTTGCTGTGTGCCTACCCTGAACCAAAGGTCAGGCCCACAATGAGACAAGTTATGAATGTTCTGGAGGGGAAGAACGATGAAGATGATTCAGAAATTGAGAATATGGATAGTTATTTGCTCCAACAATTGAAATCAAGGGATATATTGTCTGAGTATTCCCAATACTTTAATTATGCCTCACACCCAACTTTTCAAGATATTGGTAACTCTTCCTCAATGTCTCTCACTTGGTCCGAATCTGTGGTTGAGGGTAGGTGAACCTCTGCATGAAAGACAACACAGGATTTGTTCATTAGCTCATTGCTGTGTGAAACATAGGATTCATTTTCTGACACCAAGAGTTGGATACTTTTTACTACAGAGTCCAATTTTATAGTTTTGATTTTTTATTGTACAGAATGTACCATTTTAGATTTTGATCAGATATGGTATGCTTTACATCTATTATATATCAGTATAAGTTTATACTCTGATGCAAATCTTGGCGAAACCAAACTGTATCCTGTTTTTATAATTCATGACAATACTATAGAAGGAATCTGCCTGTTAATTCCTCAAAAGCTATCATAAGACCTTTTGGCTTTTTGGTAACGTAAGGAAGCAAATAAGAAGATTGAATTTTGCCATCACATTATTATAGTTAGGTGGGAATTTTGGCAGCAGTTGCTGAATCAGCACCTAATAAGCAAAGCTATATTACATCACCAAGAAACTTAGCATTTTCACTTGTAAGCTGAGAACTCAAATCACAAGAATGTAGTGATTTGTCAACAAACAGGCGACGCGTGATCTTAGACTTGCCATAACCTCAAGATTTTTGAAGTAGTCACGTATCATTTCCGAATCACAGTTAAATTACAACCGTTACGACATTTTCAAACTTTACCATCCATCACCCTTTATCTCATTTTTTAAGGAAACACGCCATGAACAAAATTTAAGATTAACATTTAACGTTTTCATGTTATAGCTTGGTTTCCACCGAATCAAGTAGATAAAGGGTGCAGCATGATATTAGTTTTATGAGTTGAATGACCAAATTTTCCACCCCAGTGGTCCTGTACCAGAAAATGTCAACATCCCTCTTTCTCATTTCATGTGGGACATTATCCAAGCAGCAATCTTTTCCTTTTGGGAAACGTATGGTAATTCCTTTTTCAGAAAACTGGCCAAAGATTTATCTGGGCTGGAAATTGAATGATTTCATGGTACTCTCACTAATGAATTGTTTGTAAGTATCAGTTGCTTTTGAACATGCAGGTTATTGAATTGACTTGTACAAGTAATACTACTCACTAATTTTATTTATAAATTACAGAAAATGAGTAAATTAGATTGAAGTGATGTGGTCCACTTTCATTGGCAAACCATTGAAAGAATCCAGCTCAAATAAGAGAAAGAAAGAGGTAAAACAGTGGGCGGAAATGGCAAAGCATGTGTAGCCCCTAGAAATAGCGTTGGGCTGGTTTTCTTAAATGCCCTTTATTTCATAGTACCGTGGGCACCTTCATCGAGTAAGAATTAAAAACAAGTGAAAAGCATTTGAAGACCGTAGTGATCTAAAAAATTTGCTAGACAATAATATTGTAATGGCTTTTTCTTACATGTTTAACTGTTCAATAATATTGTTCTAGTCAAAAAATTTATCAAACATCCTCCAGAAAATAAGAAACGGAAAGGATTACATAAAATGTGTTTTTGTTTAGTCGCTTTAGGAGTATTTTTCTTTAGATTAGAGACACAAATTGAATTGAAGTGTATTTGGCATGAAATATTATTATGGGATAAAGTTATAGTTGAATTACATATTATATTAGATTGTAAATATGACGGGATTAAGAGGTTGAATACCAAACATACCTAACTTGTTAATTCATGAATTACATCATGCTTGATCCTCCTTGGCAAGTGTGAGAAGTACAAACTTAAATTAATGAGTATAATAGCATATTACAGATAATTATTTATGTTGTAAAATACATAGTTTTGAATGAATTGTCAACATGCAAACGAAAAAGCAATATCCTGTTACCTTTTACAAAATGTACGTTAGCTTCCATCCAAACAGAATACCTAATACATATGAATTTGGTCTTGTTTTTTTAAGAAAAATCATTATGTTTGAATTGGCAATCTAGTTTCTTGTCTTCTCCAACATTGAAAATGCTGCATAATTTTTAATCAATATGGCATTTTGGGCTATTGTCTCTGGTAATTTGTCTAATTTGTCTTATATTTTGTCTGTTATCTGTCACATTTCAAAAGGTAGGATTAAATTACAACTAAAAGACTGAAATTTTTAGCCAGTCAATTACGTATATCACCATGGCAAGAAACAACATTAATTTGTTTAATCCAATGTAACACTGAATCCCGTTTTTCTCCATTTTGAATTGTCTCTCACACATTAATAACTGTAAAACAGATTCTTTTAAAAGTATTCGGTCGTTCATTTCTTCCTCCTTCATACAAGCCAAGTCATTGAAAGTGAATGGAAAATATTTGAGCTGAAACAATATTATATACAGTGCAGAATATTTATGCTGCTCCCAAGTTGATCAACGGAGTTTTAATTTAACTACTAAAAAAGAGGATGGAAATTTACATGCTTTCTTGCATGCAATTTCAATGGTGCTGTAAATCTGCTGCTCAAACGCATTCACGCACAATGTGCCTATTTAGTTTGCATTCTCCGTAAAATCCTTAGCATCATTTACCATGCCAAAGAGTCTGTGTTTCTCCAAGTAAATGGTGCTCAGAGAGAACACTGTTCCTATATATTTATATCCTATCAAGATGCTACACACATTTTTTCCACCCCTTTTTTCTTCAACCAATACACTCATCTTACTGTAACATAACTCTTCCTTCCCCCATGTCAAAAGAAAGTGAGGATTTTTCCACTGAGATTGTGCAGAGAGGTGTTGAGAACTCTGGCCCAAATGCTGGCTCTATTTCTTTCTCTGTGCGAGTACGGCCTAGGCTGCCAGATTTTCTCAGTTCAGTTAATCTAAAATATGTGAAATTGGGTTATGGCTATCTCATTAGCCATCGCTTGTACTTATTGCTGGCACCACCTCTGCTTGCAGTCTTTATTGCTCGTATAGCAAAGTTCACTTGGCACGATCTCTACGAGAAATATGGCCTCATTG
Organism: Vigna angularis; assembly: GCF_016808095.1. Lineage (NCBI taxonomy): Eukaryota > Viridiplantae > Streptophyta > Magnoliopsida > Fabales > Fabaceae > Vigna > Vigna angularis. Next base: position 35,202,302 of record NC_068975.1, on the reverse strand, counting down.
AGATTCTATTTATACCAGCCCTTTTGTTCTTCTTGCTGTATTTTTATATTGACTTGACACCTGGCTCTACCTATTTGCTTGATTTCTCATGCTTTCGCCCCTCGAACGAATACAAGGTTTAGAAAAACGCACTCCTTTTGTTAACTAGTACTCACACTTCACACACCAAGAGAGTGGATGAGTTTTAACTTTTAATGCTACCATTAGTCTCTCAACTTAGATACATTTACTTGAGTGTTTTTTGCTGTTATTGTCGAATCAAATTTGTAGTTTTACATCGAGCTTTAATGGAAATCTTCGTTTTTTTCACTAATAAATTACTGAGTTGAAACTCCAACTTTGATGTGGTAAGCCTATTTTCTATACATTCAACCTTTACATGTTTTCACTAATGGGATATTTATGCAGATATCAAAAGCAGAGTTTATTGAGCTAGCGAAAAAATCTGGGAATTTCAATGATACTACTATTGAGTTTCAAGAACGGGTTCTCAAGAAATCCGGAATAGGTGATGAAACCTACCTGCCAAAAGGAGTTTTTCGGCCTGGTTACAGAAACTCGCTGAAAGATGGCAGACAAGAGGTATCCATGGTGATGTTTGGGGCAATTAATGATGTTCTTGCTGCCACAAAAGTAAAACCGAAGGACATCAAAATCCTGATAGTAAACTGTGGAATACTAAACACCACCCCATCACTCTCCTCAATGATAGTAAATCATTTCAAGCTCAGGCATGACATCCACAGCTTCAACCTCGGTGGGATGGGTTGTGGTGCCGGAATCACTGCTATTGATCTTGCTAAAGACCTTCTGGATGGCTATCCAAGAACTTATGCACTTGTAGTTAGCACAGAAGCTGTGAGCTCCACCTGGTACAGTGGCAATGACATTGAAATGCAGCTTCCCAACTGCTTCTTCAGAATGGGCGCTGCAGCCATCGTTCTCTCAAATTTCCGCCTAGATAGATGGCGCGCCAAATATGAACTCAAACAGGTATCTCTTCCAAAGTCAGGATGTAATTATTACTTTCTGGTATTGTTTTTCTACCGAATTTCATTTTGATAATCAGCATGACAAAAGGTTAAGCTATTGAGGTGAAACTCTACATAAACTTTTTGAGGTATCACTTCTTATTGCTTTTTGAGGTATGACTCATGCATGTGGCAGCTGGTGCGAATTCACAAAGGGATGGACAACAGAAGCTACAAAAGCATACATCAAAAGGAAGACAGTGAAGGAAGGAAGGGGATTTATGTGAGCAAAGATATCATAGAGGTTGGAGGCCATGCTCTAAAAGCCAACATAACGACACTAGGGCCACTAGTGCTACCTGTTTCAGAGCAGCTTCACTTCTTCACCAACTTGGTCTTGAAGAAAAAGAAAACAAAGCCATACATTCCGGATTACAAGCTTGCATTCGAGCATATGTGCATTCTGGCAACGAGCAAGAAAGTGCTGGATGAGATTCAGAAGAACTTGGAGCTGACAGAGGAGTACATGGAAGCATCAAGGAAGACATTGGAGCGATTCGGCAACACATCAAGTAGCAGTATTTGGTATGAACTGGCTTACCTTGAGTTTAACTCAAGGATCAAAACGGGTGATCGCGTTTGCCAGATAGCTTCTGGGGCAGGGTTCGTGTGTAACAGTGTTGTTTGGAAGGCCCTTAGGAATGTTAGGAATCCCAACCACAGTCCTTGGATTGAGGACCAAACCTGAAATAGCCACAGACCTTCATTGCATGCATGCTTCCATATATCAAAGAACTAAGATAATCTTATCAATAATGAAAAAACATAAATTTAATAAATAAAATCTCTCAAGCAACCATATACTTCAATTCGTCTTGTGTTAACTTAACTCAGAATGATTTTAAATTTTTTATTTCAACAATATACCACAAATGTAATTTTAACTTATATCTACATAATTACATTGTATATAGAATATTTTTAAAAAATCATCTTTTTGCGCCCTTTTATTTTGTAAATACTTTTTTTTTGGATTTTCTTTAATTTTGTTGGATAGTGTGGGTTCAGATATAATTGACGCGTTTATTTCCAACACTGTCAAATTAATAACAAACGTAATTATATATCAATCTAAGAAGCATTATAATGATCAATAATCGATTGATTAATATGTAAACACTGTCAGATGGTGATTTCAAAACGGCAAGCATAGTAGAAGGAAAATCTGTTTATCGAAATTTGAACACTTTCACAATAAATTAATCAAATGAAGTTTTATTTTTTTGTTATCCTTGAAAACTAGATCCATTTCCACTAAAAACTCCAATATGAAACCACCAAAAGAGTATTCTAAAAAAAATTCATCTACATATAGTTGAGGAAAATTCATGAAATCAATCCTAAATAACATAACATTGGCTTTAATATGAAATAATTGGTATATTAACGAATGGGATCTCTTATCATAGGCTTACTGTTAAAGGTTTGCCATTTTATCCATGATAGTAGAGTGTCCAAAGTTTATTATTCATTAATCAAATATTAATTGGATTGAGTAACATCTAATTATTGCTTAACTAGTGGATCCACATCGCATTGTCTTCAATGCTATGAAGATTCAATGAAATAATTTAGAAAAATAAATAAAAAATAATAAGAAAAAAAAATTAAATATATCATAAAAAGATAGAATGATTTTTTGAATATTTCCATATAAATGTTTACAATAAAATTGTACAAAAACATTATTTAACTATCAATTTGTCAACATTAAACTCATCCTCCCCGGGTTAAATAAAAAGTATAAATTAAATTAAACTAGTAAACTAAATAATAAAAGTGATTTGATATACTTATATTAAATTACTTAAAAGGTTAAAGTGAATTAAACTGACTTACGACGTCATGGTTCAAATAAATTTAACTAAATTAAAATACTCTAATTGCTTTTGGATTGGTTAAACTATTTAAATTTTAAATCATTATCAGTAAACATCTTATTTAAAATATATTTTAGCATCCCTTACGTTGTGATCTAATTCAGTTCATGTTACAAATCCATCTAGCACTTCTTTGTACTTTGAAATAATTGGGAAACGACTTTTTTTTCCTAAACATATAAACAGATTATTCACTTTATTTTGACATTTCATGAACTCTTGTAGTGTAATCTTAAGTTTAAGTGTAAAGAAAAGAGAGTTAGAATTCGAAAATTCTTCAAAGATTTTTAAAAAACTTAATTTAAGAAAATACTAGAAAATAATTTAAAATCAATACTATCGTGATCACTTAAATATATACTCACCATTAAATATGTGACTCAAGAGTTAGAAAGCTTAAATAAAAGAGAAAATAAATATAAAAAATAAGTTTTAAAGATAATACGTATTTTAGATATGAGACGGAATTTCTTTTTATATTAACAAATTTTTAATATTAAAATAATGTAGTCTCATTAATTTAAAATATCTATTAACTTTAATCTTAGTTTTTTTAGTTTCTTACCTAAATGCTTTTAGACTGTAATTCAAAAAATAATAGTAAAACAAAAATTTCTTTATTCAAATTTAAGACTTTCATAATAAATTAATCTCATAAGATTTTATTTTTTATTATCGATGAAAACTAAATCTATTTAGACTAATATATATATATATATATATATATATATATATATATATATATATATATATAAAATTAATGATTCAGTATGAAGCTTTAATGGCCCTTTTTTCCTTTTCTTTAAATTTTTCAATCATTTTGTTTTAATAAGTAATGGTTCAATTGTTATTTTAATACTGTAATTTGTTCACTAATTCTATATTTTATGATTTAATTTGGTGAAAATAATATCTGAAGTTAAATATAAAACATCACTTAATAATCCATTTTAATAATATATAATAAAATGTTAATATATATATATATATATATATATATATATATATATATGAGGATGAACATATCTAAAGTATGAGTAGAACATGTTTAGAGTGTATGAATTATTTATATAAAAAAAACTATGAGACCTTTTATACATAAAATATGTGGGTCTTACTTTTCTTTTATATTATTTTTTTTTCATATGAACAATTTAATACTTAATTTTTATTAAAATTATCAAATTTTATATATATTTAAATATTATTTTTAAGAAAATAATATTTAAATTTAAATCAATTTATAAAACTAATATATGAAATAAGATTGTATTAATGTACTTTAATTTTGGAAATTATTTTATTGTTGGAAAAATTTTAATCAGTAGTATGTATTCTCCTGTTAAAATTATAATATTTTTGATATTTTAAGTAAATTAACAAATTTTGTTTTCTCATCTACTCTTATTTTATGTTTCTTTAAAGTTTTTTATATATAATAAAAGGAACCGTCAAAAAAAATTAATGAAATATTTCGATCATATTAAGTGAATCACACATTGTATTCATTTTGTCTAAATTATTTAAAATTTATCTTTTTAAATAGAAAATTTGATAAAATGAAACATTAAAAATAAATTTTACAAAAACAGTTTTGAAAATAGAAAACTTGAAATTTTTTAAGTTAATTTTAGGATCTTTTATTTATTTTCTCTACTTTCTTCTTTATTTTAAACTTTATTTCAAACTTATAATATTTTATAAACCTAAATTATATAAATCCAAGCCTTCTATTTTGAAATTTAAGCTAGAGTATGAAATATTAAACTTTCGTGTTTGTGATATTGCACTAAAATTTGCACCTAAACCTATTATACCATATTTTTTTTCAAATATATTATAGTTGTCATGCCTTATTAAAACGCACCTAAAACCCCTCCTGTCAGAGTCATTTAAAACGTACCCAAAACCCTCTGCGCGGACGCCAGATGTCAAGCAACTAGGATTCTGAAATTAGATAGTGGAAGGCAGGTGTCGGTAGTAGAGCAGACGCTCGCTTGGACGTGGGAAGAAAATGATTGTTTCTGAAACTTCCGTCCCACTCTCCTCTGCATGCACCCTCCTTCCCAAACTCTGAACTTTTCATTTTCTCCTCTTTCTCACTAGAAACTCTGTCTTCTCTCTAAGAAAACTCACCTTTTTACTCCTCCGATCATCTTTCAGACACCGTTCGGTTTGTGAAGCTGAGTTGGTGAGTCCTTCTCTGCACCCAATCGTTCTATCTCCTAGGCATGCAAATCCAGTTTTAGTTTCCTGTGTTGATCGTCATTGTTAAAATGAGTGATTCTGAGAGTGTTTGATTTTCTTGGTTTAGTTGATAAGCTGTCAAACATTGAGGGTAGAAGAATTGGTGGAGGTGAACTGTATTTCTGCCTCTAGGACGTTCGTTCACAGTAGAGGTAAGGGAAGCTTATTTAATTTAATTTACCTGCTTATTTGGTTGTATGAACGATCGCTTATTGACTGAAAGAAATACAATGCATGATGGTTGATATGTTTAGAGTGTATGAATGCGAATATGAGTATTTGTTTGGAGTATGATTTATTAACATGATGTAGAATTATGAAATACGTAAATTGACGTTTTATGTGAAGTTATAAGGTTATGAAATGATGTATTGAAAAATGAGTTGAAGATAAATGAAAATCTGAATATGAATTTCTCACTATGATAATGTGCGTTCGTCATTGAACGGTCTTTGACCGTTCGGTGTTTCTAGTAAACTCCTTTGAAAATGAATTCTTTCATTTGGGAAGAATTCTAGTTGAGGACGAGCGCCTTCTTGTAATAGTGCTATGTTTGAGCGTTCGGCCAAACGTAGATGTACCTGAGTGTTACGTGAGGAACTGAAAATCTTGTAAACAAGTATTTGTATATTTAGTTATTCTTCAACACTATCTCCAACGTGTCTTATCATAATTATTATTATTAATGTTTCTATTATAAGTTTAAATTAGTGATAGGTCTCAACCCAAGCTTTCGTAATGAGTGGCGCTCGGTCTTATACCGAACGCTCATACTCGTTTTTAATTTATCAATCTTGATGAAACAGCGTTCGTCCAATTTCAGTAGAATCTCTTTTACCGTGTTCGGTCATTGACTCGCATTAGGTTTCTGTATTTGAATTATTCCAAATATGGTTCTTTAACGTTGTGATGTGTCTACATTCGTTGGATCCAACCTAGAGCTTCCATACTTGATTTATAATTTGAATGTTGGTTTGAACTCCCGAGAGTTAGTTCATTTAACTGATTCACGATATAAATAACGTTCGTCATATATTATATATAATTGTACCTGGTTCATTCACTAAATCTAATAGTAACTTTTTCGGTCTTATTCTATTCGGGAACGGAAGAATTCTCTGTCTCGTTCCTTTCGTCCTTCCTCGTTCTGAAGAGGAATGAACGTTCGGTATTTGATGTTCTTAGAATTTGTGATAAAGATGACACTAAAGTGAAGAATTATAAAAGATGAAGAGTATATGAGATGAATAAAAGGTTGTGGATTTTGAACGAGCGTTCCGGGGAGGAACGACTCATGAGTGAATATTTGAAAGTTGTAAAGTATGATTGTGGTAATGCTAAGCTGTCGATTCATCCTGATGTTCCGTGAGTACTCGTCCTCACGTAGAGGAGAGTAGGTCATGTGTGGGAACGGAAGGAGGTCCTAGTCCTTAGGGGTACTTTGGACAGATAGGACTAACCTCGGGTGGCAGCTGATGAGAGTATTCCAGTTACTACATCACCCGGGTGCACGAACGTCGTAGCTACACAGGTTTCATACAATCCGGACGGTCGGTCTAGTAGTAGGCCTTGCTTGAAACGTATTGTGAACTTTATCTGTGTGTTGATGGTATGAATTGTATGATTTGTAACTGAATTAAATTACATAAGCTTACCCTCTATTCTCTGTTATGTCTTGTTTTATACGTCCGTCTTGTCGTTGCAATAATCATCCGTGTGGATGTGAGCAGAAGCGGACGCGCTGTTGAAAGATGCGCTGGAAGAAGGAAATTTGGAGGAAGAGAACCTCATCGACGTTGAAGTTAAGGCCGAATCGTAGGACGTTCGGTCAGTAGTTTAGTTTTAGTATAGTCAGGTGGTCGTTCGATCACCTTCCCTTTTGTTTACCTTGATCGTTCGGTATAAGTTTTGTAAACCGTTCGGTCAAAATTTCCTTAAGCTGTGTAGTAATTGGTATAACTTTTGTATGTAAGGCCGTTCTGTCATAATGCGTATGTTCCTTAGTGTAAAGACTGATCTGAATTATTAATTAATGTGATTATTCTATTGTATAGTTCTGGATTGTATTTTTGCGATGTTACAATAGTAATATCTATAATTTTTCTGGCTAGACCCAATTGTCATCGTTCACACAATATCATGCATGTTTTCAAAATAAATTGAGCAAAATAAATTAAAAAAATGATATAAGTGTAAATCTTATTCATAATTGTCATTAGTTAGAAACTAATTCATAATTATCACCATTTATAAAAAGAGAAGAATATTTGTGATCCGTCACAAAAAGAAGGAGAATCATCGATTCAATAGGTACCAAATCGAACGGATGTCACCTCTAAACTCAATTGCTAAAATTTTCTTAACAGATTTGTTGAATGATTCTCTGCTAAAATATTCTTGTGAAACTTTCCCATGCAAAAATGTCCATGAAATTTAATTAATATTTTGTTTTTTCAAGGTTATAAATTTAATAAATATTTGGTTTTCATAAAATTTTATTTGATATTTTAATTTAAAATGTATATAATTATAATTTATTTCAAAGTTTTTATTGAAAAAATTGATGACGTAGTTTTAATATTGAATATTCAATAATATTATGTTTCATTTTTAATAAATTTTTTTTTTATAAAAATAATTAAATGATATAAAAATAGTGAAAAATCCGTTATCTGAATAAAATTATAAAATAGACAAAAATTTAAGTTTGGTACGGAGACGAACTTTCTTTTTGGAATGATATTTAAATTATTGTGTATTTAAATTATTATTGATCTGAATTTAAAAATATTAAACTAATATATATATATATATATATATATATATATATATATATATATATATATATATATATGGGTTTGCTAATTCACGTCTGTTTTTTCAGTTGGTACATTTTAGGAATATGTAGGTTAAGGGTATTTTAATAATTTTTATTCTCAAAACTAAAAAAAGAAAGAGAAACCCCCGAAACCCTTACTCACATGTCTTATTCCTCTCAACCCTTTCCCTTTCATCTTTCTCACTCCAATTTTTTCTCTGTCATCCTTACTGTAGCCCCAATTGAAAAAATCAGAAACACTTGCCGTTAAAGAATCTTACAAAAAAATGATTTTATAATGAGTTTTCATCTTATAATTTTTGTCTTATCTAATTTTATCCAATTTTCACAAACATAAAGGAATTGGTAATTGACCTGGAAAAAATTAGAAATACTCTCTATTAAACAATTTCTTACAAAAAAAATGATTTTATAATGAATTTTTATTTTATAATTTTTGTTTTATCTAATTTTACCTAATTTTCACAACCATAATGACATCAAACAAATTGGTAATTGGCCTGGAAAAAATTAGAAACACTCGTTGTTAAACAATTTCTTACAAAAAATGACTTTATAATGAGTTTTCATTTTATAATTTTTGTGGTATATAATTTTATTTAATTTTCACAAGCATAGTGACATCCGAAAGAATTGGTAATTGGCCTGGAGGGTTCTTTTAGAGATGATGATTCAACATATGCAGATGATGAAATTAGAGAGGTTAGTGAAGATGGTGAAATTGAAGAGATCTTGAATGAACCTTTGCCTGAAGGTGAATATGTCAATGACCCAACTCTTTACAAAGGCAAATTGTTTAAAGGCAAGTGTTTCTGATTTTTTCAATTGGGGCTACAGTATGGACGACAGAGAAAAGGTTGGAGTGAGAGAGATGAAAGAAAAAGGATTGAGAGGAATGAGAAAGGTGAGTAAGGATTTGAGTTTTTTTTTTTTTTTTTTTAAGTTTTGAGAATGAAAATTATTAAAATACCCTTAACCTTAAGGGTGTATCAACTGAAAAACAGGCGTACGCGCGTTAGCAAACCCCGTATATATATATATATATATATATATAAAGATTCCGTGTGAAGTTTAATGGCCAATTTTTTCTTTTTCTTTAAAATTTTCAATCATTTTGTTTTGATAATTAATGGTTCAATTGTTATTTTAATAATGTAATTTGTTCACTAATTCCATATTTTATGATTTAATTTCACTTCCTCCGTTTTAATGTGGTGAAAATAACATCTGAAGTTATATATAAAACACTCACTCAAGATGAACATATTTAAAGTACAAGTACAACATGTTTAAAGTATGAATTATTTAGGGTTAAATATCTTTTTAGTCCCTAAACTATTGGTCGTTTCTAGTTTTCGTCCCTCTTTCAAAGTAAGGTACAATTTGGTCCTCATTCTTTTCGAAACGTTCGTTTTAGTCCTCGGAATTTTGGTTTTAGTCCTCATTTGTTGCTAAATGAGGACCAAATTTTTAAACAGTGTTTAGTTTTCGAGGACTAAAACGAACGTTTCGAAAAGAATGAGGACCAAATTGTACCTTACTTTGAAAGAGGGACGAAAACCAAAAACGGCCAATAGTTTTGGGACTAAAAACATATTTAACCCAATTATTTATATAAAAAACCTATGAGACCTTCTATACATAAAATATGTGGCTTTTACTTTTGCTTTACATTTTTTTTTTAATATGAACAATTTAATACTTAATTTTATAATAAAATTATCAAACTATATATATTTAAATATTATTTTAAGAAAATAATATTTAAAGTTAAATTAATTTTATAAAACTAATATATGAAATAAGATTATATTAATGTAATTTAATTTTATGTTGAACTACGTACTTTAATCCTTCTTTTTACACACTTATTTTTTTAAATCACTGATATTCTTTGGAAATTATTGTATTGTTGGAAAAATTTTAATCGGTAGTATGTACACTCCTATTAAAATTATAATATTTTTGATATTTTTAAGTAAATTAACTAATTTTGTTTTTTCATGCACTTTTATTCTATGTTTCTTTAAGGTTTTTATTCCGTAAAAAAATCATTATATGTTAATGGAGGATTTCATATCAAGTGAATCACACATTGTAATCATTTTTTTCTAAATTATTTAAAATTTCTCTTTTTAAATAGAAAAATGGATAAAATGGAATATTAAAAATAAATTTTACAAAAACAGTTTTGATTTTAATTTAATTTTAAGACCTTTTATTTATTTTCTCTACCTTCTTCTTTATTTCAAACTTTATGATACTATAATACTTTATAAACCTAAATTATCTAAATCCGATACTTTTACAAGTAAAGCTTCTATTTTGAACTTTAAGCCAAAGTCTGAAAAATTAAACTTTTGAGTTTGGAATATTTCACTAAACTCTGCACCTAAGCTATGTTATGCAATTATTTTTTCAATATATATTACATAATATATATGATTTTATCAATAAAAAAAATAAAAGTGTGAATTTTATTCATAATTGTCATTATGTTGAAAATCCAAGTGTAAGTCTAAGTCTCACATTAGATGGAAATGATAAAGTAAAGCAGTATATAAAGTTGAAAGACCTATTAATCCATTGTGGTAAAGAGTGATGTTAATCCTTTGTATAATTGGATCCATTTATATATATATATATATATATATATATATATATATATATATAATATTATGAGGATGAAGTAGGAAATAAAGTGTATTTAAATTATAATTGATCTCAATTTGAAAATATTAAAGAAATGAGATATCTTTAATGTTGCATACTGTTACAGTGTTCCTTTCTCTGGAAAATATCTTATGGTATCTTTGTTCCAAGGAATAAAAAAAGTTAATGATGTTTAATTATATTTTTATTTATAATTTATTTTAGTTATATGTGTCTTATTTTAACTATGAGTATATTCAAATAATATTATTTGGGTTAATAATTATATATGTAGTATTGTTTTTTTTTTAATTTTAGATATTCATCACCATTTTCTCTTTAAAAGATATCAAGATTAAATAAAATTAATTATTTTTGTAACATCCTAAAAATATAATAGTAAACTATATAAAAGAGTTATCACAAGTTCAATATTAATAATAACAGTTGACAAAATTGAAAAATAAAATAAGATTTATAGTCATTGAAAAAGAACTGTAAAAGCTCACTTTATATATAAAATAGCTATACCAAAACTATAAACAATATAACTATCAAAGAGTGTTACACATCAATTGCTCTTCCATCTAATACTTGTTCCAGTGAAATCTTATTTTTTATGCTTATATCCACCTATGATTGTAGTAAAGAAGAAAACACAAACAAATTAAAATATTATTTGAATATATGTTAAAATATGTTTCATAAGAGTCATATAGATAATATAAATCAAATTAAACATTTTAGCATAAGAAAACCTAAACTATCCAGACTTAGAATAAATATGACATTGGGTTTTGATTATAAAAAGCAATCATTTATTATTTTAATAATATCATTGCAAGCTCAGATTAAAACAACCATCCTTCATCCTAATAAAAATATTAAAAGACCTAAAAAAAATTGAAATGATTAGAACCGTGGGCACCTGTGAATGGATATATGTATCAGAACCCTTTGTTTTATTCAGTTTTCTTTCATTTTACCATAGCTAACGAAATTAAAACACTGTAAATTTTTGTTTTTGGTGAATAATGATACTTTTACAGTATTTTTTTGACAACATTTTAATATTATTTACGTGTCATTATGTAATTGATCAAAAATTACTTCACAATTAATAATAATAATTATAAATATCAAGGATCAATCACAAAATAACAAATAAATAATATTAAAATATTGTGCTAAAAATATCATTATCCAATTACTTAATACGTTATCTTACACCAAACAGTACATAATATATCTTCTGGATCTCATTGAAGCAAGAGATTGTAAACAATGGTGACATAATTGGCATTCTTAATTATGTTTGACTCTTTCCTTATGCAGATACAAGTGCACCAAACAAATTACACCTTCTAGCCCGACAGAAATTGCTATTGAAAATGGATATGTTCTTGAATTATTGAACTCGTGAAAACGGCTTATATATACTATTGTTGCAATTATTTTCATCCAAATGAAGGTGTTTTAATTTGAATTTCGGAAACCTCGATTTTTTAAATATTTTCATATTATTTTAATTGGAATTTTTCAATATACTACTCTAATGGTTGTTGAAAATTTAAAAAAACAAATACCAAAAAGTTGTGTCCAAATTGTATATTCCGATTTATAATTCCTTTTGCTTATGAGAATTTTTAGACTGATCTGATTCTCGTACCCATGAAATAATAATAAATAAGATTTTGCTGTGTTGTGTATTGTTTTATAAGATTTCATTCAATTTTGTGTGATGATAAATCTTATTATTAAATATGTAACCTTTTGTTGTTCTCACAAAACATTCACATTTTAATATTTAGAATGAGGTTATAAAAAAAATATTTTCTTACAGCTGTTATAAACAAGTTTTTTTTCTAAGATTTTGAAAGTTTTTGTTTAAAAGAATGTGTTTTAGTGCAACATCTTGTAAAAATAAATCTTATATATTAGATATCAAAGAAGTTTGATCCTAAATACGTTTTTAGAGTTAATACATGTCTTATAAAATACATTAAAAAAATTACCTAAAATTGTACTTCCATTTTAACTGGCCAGTTCCCACTTGGACATTGTAAAATAATTGAATAAACTATTACTTTATCTTTAAATTAAATTGAATAATGACTTTTTTCATTTTATCTATATTTATTATTTCATTTTTCTTATCACATCATATATATTATATAAATATTAATTTTATTTTCACTAAATATATATTAATTGATGGTGTTGTTTTTTTCGGTGATGGAAACACACGGAGCGAAAATTTGTAAAAGAAATTCAAAATTCAACGTGAGAAAAAGACATAAAACGAGACTATTTTTCTTTTGAAACATTCTTCGCATTCATGCGGATTTTCGAAGAAATGATAAATATACATATATTATATGTTTATATGATTAGTTTTTATTATACTTTATAATAAATAATAATAACAATAAATATTAATATCAATATTAATAATAAATAAATAATAATAATATAATTTTATTAATTAAAATATTTTTTAATTTGTTAAAATTATACTCTCTAATACTCTTGAACAGTGCTTTATTAACACAGCCTTAAACTTACACGGTCTCCCTCTCTCACTCGCTTTCTCATAACGAATAAAAAACCTAACAATTTCAATAGAGACATTCTTATGTTAGATTCCATCCATGTATCTATCTATCAAACTTCAAACACCATACATACTCTGACAGTGCCAACACACCATACACATCCCAAACCACCATAGGACAACATGTAGCGTGCACCAATGTACCTCTATGATATGTATATATATACCTAATTTCATTCATTTCTTAATGCTATCTTATACCTAAAAATTCAATTCAATTTATATCTGAAAATAAATTTATTTTAAATTTAAGAAAATCAAAATTATTATTTTTTAAATCTAATTGGAGATAAAGTTTTTTTAATACGTTTAAATTTGTTTTCATAATAATTGAGATCAATTTCTCACCTAGTATGTTTTTATAATAATTATAATATTTTTTAACCACTCAGCAACTGATTCAATTTTAAAATTGACTTTAACTAATATTGAATGTATTCGATGTTTCTGTTTTGGTTTACTGTTCCTGTAAACAGTATTTTCGTTTTCTAGGTTTTCTAATTTGGGGGTTTTGTTAGTTTGTTAGTTTGACAGCTTTTGCTGCCTTACCGGAACCATATATAAAGGTTTCCAGCATCTGTAATAATATAACACACATATTCATATAATATACGATTTCTCTCTTCTCTCTTATCCCTGTTCAGTTTAAGAGGCTTACCTTTGTCGCGGGTTGTTTCTCCCGTCGTCCTCCTTCCGATCCACCACCGTCGCGGTGCTCTTGCTGGACGAACATGGAGATCCCACTTCTCTCTTCTTTTCGCAGCTGGCTCACTAACACCTTCTCACCAAACCTCTGACCATCAAAAGCTTCCAGTGAGATTTTCGTCTCACGTTACTGGGCCTCAAGTTGTGGGCCGTTTCTTTTCCTGCTAGGCCACCAGTTTTTCTTTATGGTACCAGAGCAGGTCTTGGACCTGTTCTGCCACTGATTCCGCTGCACATCCTTCATCTTCTTGATCTTTCTTTGGTTCTTTGAAATTTTCTTGCTAACAATGGAGAAACTGGACCAGACCAATAACCCAGTCAGTCCCTACTACTTACACCCAGGGGAGAACCCAGGCACCTCCCTCATATCTCAGGTCCTGAATGAAACCAACTATACTTCTTGGAGTAGAAACATGAGAAGGGCTCTCTTATCCAAGAACAAACTGAAATTCATAGATGGAGGCATCACAAGACCCGAAAGAAGTGATAGTCTGTTTGATTCTTGGGAAAGAAACAACATGATGGTGTTATCTTGGATCATTAAAACCCTCTCACCCCAAATAGCTGAGAGTGTGATATATGTAGAGAATGCACAAGAACTGTGGGAAGAATTGAAGGAAAGATTTTCTAAAGGAGATCACTTCAAATTCTCAGATTTACTCCAAGAAATTCACTCCATCAAGCAAGGTGAAAGGAGTGTGACCCAGTATTTTACAGATTTGAAAATCTTGTGGGAAGAACTTGAATTTCAAAGACCTATTCCCATTTGCAGTTGCAAAATTCCATGCAGATGTGATCTGTCCAAAGCATCACAGAAATACAGGGACATGGAGCATGTCATATGTTTCCTAAAGGGCCTAAATGAATGCTATGATACTGTTAAAACCCAGATATTGCTTATGGAGCCTCTACCCAACATTAATCGTGTCTTTTCTCTCATCATACAACAAGAAAGACAAGGGAAAAATGCTTCTAATCAGAATGACAGCAAGATTCTTGCAAGTGCCACTGAAAAGCAAAATCAATGGAAGAACAATCAAGGCTGGAAGACTTATGGACGTGGAAATCCTCCTAGAAATCAAGGAAGAGGGAGAGGGAGAAACCCCAACTACGGAAAACAGTGTTCCTACTGTCATAAGATGAACCACACCATTGATGAATGTTATTCCAAGCATGGATACCCACCTTGGTACAAAAAAAATGACAACAGTAATGAAAACAACACTGGACAGAGTGAATGGGGGACAGCTAATGTTTGTTCAACATCTACTGGAGTACAGACAAGTCAGCAAAGTGTCACTCAAAGTTCTTTCACTCATGAACAGATGCAAAAGATACTACAGATGCTGGAGAAAGTTGACACCCCATCTCACAGCATCAGTCAAATCCAGAAAGACAACACAGAGAATGCACCAGGTATATTTTCATGGATCATAGACACAGGGGCAACAGATCATGTGACCCATGATAAAAACCAGTTTACAATTTTCTATAAAATCAGTCCTATATCAGTGAAATTACTCAATAGTTCTACTGTCACTGCTCACTATGCTGGAACCATACATTTCTCTAAAGAATTTGTGATTTTTAACGTTTTATATATACCAGAATTCACCTTTAATCTCATATATGTTCAAAGTCTCACTAGGGATATAAACTGTACACTAACTTTCTCTTCTAAGATGTGTGAAATTCAGGACAACTCAACATTGAGGATGATTGGGTATGCTAGTGTGTGCAAGGGACTCTACCATTTACAATCTTTTGGAAGGAATTTAGCTCCTAGTTTTACCTTTTCGTATGAACATGACAATGTAAATATTTGACACTTTAGACTTGGTCATCCTGGACATAAAACTCTTGATAAGATGTGTAAAGTTTTCCCTTATATTCAGACTGCTAATGATAATGATGCTTGTGATATCTGTCACTTTGCCAAACAACGCAAATTGCCTTTTCCTAAAAGCACTTCTTTATCTAATGACTGTTTTGACATGATTCACTGTGATATTTGGGGTCCCATATCTACCCCCTCTGTACATGGTCATAGGTATTTTTTAACTGTTGTTGATGACTACAGTAGGCATACATGGATTTTTCTTATGCAAAATAAGGGCCAAACTAGAGAACTGCTGCAGAGCTTTATTGCTAAGGTTAAGACACAACATAATAAGGCTATTAAAGTGATAAGAACCGATAATGGACCTGAATTTAATTGCTCTAGTGTCTATAATTCTTATGGAATTGAACATCAAAGAAGTTGTGTTGAGACTCCACAACAAAATTCTGTTGTGGAAAGGAAACACCAACATATATTGAATGTAACCCGCAGCTTGATTTTCCAATCTAATATCCCTCACATATATTGGTCCTATGCTCTATCACAAGCTGTTTATCTGATCAATAGACTTCCCTCTCCTATCATTAAAGACAAAACCCCTTATGAACTCTTACACGGTGACTCACCCACCTATCTTGACTTAAAGTTTTTTGGTTGTCTATGTTTTGCATCTACCTTAGAAGGTAACAGAAGTAAGCTCGATCCTAGAGCTAGAAGGGGTATTTTTCTAGGATACAAGAGTGGGATAAAAGGATATATAGTTCTTGACATCAATAGTAGAGAAATATTCATAAGTAGGAATGTTATCTTCTATGAAAATATTTTCCCATATAAAGACAAACAAGCAGGAAGAAGTAATCATGATAAAGATAAACAAGACATATTTTTTCTTGATGACATTACTTGCAGCCATGAACAGGGTTCTGCTGAGAATGAGAGAAGAAACAACTTAAATCCTATTCAGAACAGTTCTACTAATGAGAGATTTACTGAAGAGGAAGCTGCCACCGAGAATGTCAATCCTATAGATCAAGAACTTGGAAATGCACAGAGAAAACCCAGCAGAATGAGAAGGACTCCAGAATACTTAAAGGATTACATACAACAAAGTGATCAATCTCCATCCACTCAGCTGTGTGCCAAAAATGGTTTGATTACTCCCTATCCCATTAAAATTTTTTTGTCTTATAAATCCCTTTCAGATAAGCATTTGAAATACACTCTTGCTATAACTGTGAATAAAGAGCCCAATTCCTATGAAGAAGCTAAGAACAGCCCTGAATGGGTTGATGCTATGAGGAAGGAAATACATGCTCTGCAGATGAATAAAACCTGGTATTTGACCCAACTTCCTCCAGGAAAGAGATCTATCGGATGCAGATGGGTCTATAAGGTGAAGCATAAAGCTGATGGCACAGTTGAGAGATATAAAGCCAGATTGGTAGCCAAAGGCTACACTCAACAAGAGGGAATAGATTTTTTGGATACTTTTTCCCCAGTTGCTAAACTCACTTCTGTTAGACTTTTGTTGGCTCTTGCAGCCTCTAAAAGCTGGTTCCTACACCAACTTGATGTGGACAATGCCTTCCTTCATGGAGATTTGAATGAAGATGTTTATATGGATCTTCCTCCAGGATTAAATGTTGATAATAAAGGACTGGTCTGTAAACTAACCAAATCCTTATATGGGCCGAAACAAGCTAGCAGACAATGGTTTGACAAGCTTTCATCATTTCTTATTTCTTCAGGATATACCCAATCTAAATCTGATCATTCCCTATTTGTTAAAAGAACCCCTTCGGATTTCACAGCCTTACTTATATATGTTGATGACATTGTCTTGACAGGGAATTCAATGAAAGAAATTAATCTCATAAAAACTCTTTTGGATAATCAATTTCAGATTAAAGATTTAGGAGAACTCAAGTATTTTCTTGGGTTTGAAGTGGCTAGATCGAAGAAAGGGATACACTTGTGCCAAAGGAAATATGCCTTGGATATCCTAGAAGAAACAGGAATGCTAGGGAGTAAACCTAGTTCTACACCCTATTTGAGCAATACTAGCAGTCTATACAAAACAGAGGATTATATGGAGAATCCTAGTGATTATAGGAGATTAATAGGAAAATTATTCTATCTTACTAACACTAGGCCTGATTTATGCTTTACTGTCAATCTTTTAAGTCAGTTCATGCAGGAACCAACTAAGCACCACTATCAAGCCTTACAACATGTACTTAGGTATGTCAAATCAAGTCCAGTTGAAGGACTTTTCTTTGCTGCTGATTCTAATCCTCAGATAAAGGGTTTCAGTGATTCAGATTGGGCCACATGTCCTAATACAAGAAGGTCTACTACTGGATACTGTATTTTCTTAGGCAACTCTCTTATCTCATGGAGGTCAAAGAAACAGAGTACGGTGTCAAGGTCTTCCACGGAGGCTGAATACAGAGCTCTTGCAGCTACAGTGTGTGAGATGCAGTGGTTGCACTATCTTCTTCAAGATTTACACATTGAGCCAACAGCTACTGCTGTCCTTTATTGTGACAACAACTCAGCAAGGCATATTGCCCACAATCAAAGCTATCATGAGCGAACCAAGCACATAGAGTTGGATTGTCACGTTGTTCGTGAGAAAATACAAGCCAAGCTCCTACATTTGCTTCCCATTCGATCAGAAGGGCAACTCGCAGATATATTTACTAAGTTTCCTCACCGGACTAGGTTCAAATCTATTATTCCCAAGCTTGGAATGATAAATATCCACCATCCAGCTTGAGGGGAGGCTATTGAATGTATTCGATGTTTCTGTTTTGGTTTACTGTTCCTGTAAACAGTATTTTCGTTTTCTAGGTTTTCTAATTTAGGGGTTTTGTTAGTTTGTTAGTTTGACAGCTTTTGCTGCCTTACCGGAACCATATATAAAGGTTTCCAGCATCTGTAATAATATAACACACATATTCATATAATATACGATTTCTCTCTTCTCTCTTATCCCTGTTCAGTTTAAGAGGCTTACCTCTGTCGCGGGTTGTTTCTCCCGTCGTCCTCCTTCCGATCCACCACCGTCGCGGTGCTCTTGCTGGACGAACATGGAGATCCCACTTCTCTCTTCTTTTCGCAGCTGGCTCACTAACACCTTCTCACCAAACCTCTGACCATCAAAAGCTTCCAGTGAGATTTTCGTCTCACGTTACTGGGCCTCAAGTTGTGGGTCGTTTCTTTTCCTGCTGGGCCACCAGTTTTTCTTTAACTAAATTTAAGAAACCAATTTCAAACTTATAAAAAAATGAAAGACGTGATTTGGTTAAATTATTTTTAAAATAAATATTTTAAAACATTGGATTGAAGATAACTTTTCTTATAGGGTTGGATTAGATAGCTATTTAAAAGTACTTGACACTAGACCTCTCCCAAAAGTACAATTAAGCTTTTTTTATTGATTAAAAAATTGGTTCTGGTTATGTATAGTTTAGTCAAGTATAGGGCAATTTTTTAAAGCAATTATTGGCATTGAATATGAAAGACAAATGGGTGAGAAAGGTATAGAAACTTAAAAAAGAGTACATAAATAGCAATAACTTTCTATTTTGACGTTTTGTATATTTATTAGGTATTCTTTTATTGACCACGGTATATATATATATATATATATATATATATATATATATATATATATATATATATATATATATATAAAAGTTTGGAATTCTAATATAGACAATGGTTTCAACAACACAATGAATCAATTTTTGTTGTTGTTAATAATATTGTAACAGACAACGCACACCTCCTTGTTTTCTTATTATTATTATTTAACATGTTTAATTCATGTCTGTCGAGAGAGAAAAGGCGGTTTATTAATTATTTTATTATTTTATGTTTCTGTTTATAAACATATAAATCATATTTAATATTTACAGTAAAAAATTATATTATCATATAGATAATGTTTTTAATTACTGATAGTTTACTATGTAAAAAGTTAGTGATATTTAAGTTAAAACTAAAAATAAATAAATTAAAAGTGGTAAAATGTTTAAAAAAATATAGGAAAAGAAACACCTGTTGAAGAAAAAAAAAACTCAGTATATAAGCACTATATTGTTCAAAATTGTTACCATATACATTTATAAATTAAATTAATTATATTTGTCTGCCATGAATGGACGTGATTAAAAAGAGTTAGAGAAGTTTACTATCGTTTTGTTTATGCTATTGATTAGAAAATGGTAACAGTATATAAATATATTTCATCTGCTCTCTTTACAGATGATAACAAAAACCCCACCAAAAGAAAAGAAAAACAATTACTATAATGAAAATTTGATAATTAGATATGATTATTTTCCTTATTATTGTTTCACTGACATTCTGGTTGCGAAAAGAATAAAAATTAACTCCAAAAAACGTTAAGAGAAGTTAAAAATACCAAGAAAAAATTAAAAAAGGATCAAGTTTAAAATAAATAAGTAAATGATTTAAATTTATATACTTAATACAAAATATAATTTTAATTTCTATTTTTTCTCTTTAATAAAAACTCCACTAAACCAAAATCCGTGTAACATGCACCTCCTCCTAAACTAATAAAAGCATATTGACCATCTAACAATGAACTTGAAAATGCTAATTTTACTAATGATGATATTAAACTTAGATATTGCATAGTTCTAGTTAGGGCAGGTTATGTTGTTAATTTTTAATATAAAATTATACTATAATGAAACTTCTACCATCTTCTTTGAAACAAATTATTTTAAAATTCAATGGCATCTTTTCCTTTAAATTATATCATATTTAAAATAATAGAATTTCTGAAAATCATTTGAGTTAGTTGTTATTTGTAAAATCAATTAAATGCAGTTAATTTAAATTTCAAGTTCTGGTTGTTTGCTAATGCAGATTAAACTATTTATTTTTTACTAAATATTTCTAAAATGAGATATATAAATTAGACTCTATAGTAAAAATCTAAAAGCGTACTCTTCAAATCTTATATAAAATTTTTCAAATTTTCTCACATGTATAATTCTTTTAAATATAAAACCTTTGAAATTATTTATACTTTAAATTTATAATATGTAATAACTTTAGTAAGTTTCGAATATTTGAACAAGGGAGACATAATAAACCAAGTTTAAGAAAAGAAAAGCTAATAAAAAATATTTTTATTATTTTTAAAATTAAAATTACATAACATGAAAATAAAAAAAAATAGAAAATCTAAAAAAAGTAAAAGTTTATTTATTTGTATGAAGGAAATAAGAAATAAGATGTCATCTCGTTTCATTGTGACAAGTATTGTAACTAGGGATGACAATTTTACCCGCGGACACGGGTATCCGCGGGTAAAATCTGCGGCGGCGAGTAGTAACTATCCACGGATATTTACTACCCGCAGATAACAGGTAGCGGGTATTTTGAAACCCGCTTCTAAACAGGTCGAGTACGGGTAGTATACTACCCGCCCGCGGATACCCGCTTCCCACGAAAAATTAAAAAAATAATAATTTATATATTTTTTAATTAAATTAATTAAAAATAAAATAAAATAATATTTTATTAGATTAAATTTAATTAAAATTAAATTTTAATTTATATTTAATTTAATTTATATTATATTATATATATATATATATATATATATATATATACATTTTTGTAATTTATTTTAAATATGTATTAAATATTTCTTTTTATTTTTTGCGGATATCCGCGGGTATTAAAATACCCGCAGGTATTTTTTAAACGGTTATCCGACAAGTAGCAGGTCGAATAGGAGATACAATTTTATCCGACAGATCGAATTGCGGATAGACACTACCCGTACCTGACCCGACCCGTTGCCATACTTAATTGTAACGTGGCTGCTATACATACAAACCTATTATCTGAATATATAGCCTTATAGCTTGTCATACCATGTATAATCATGATAGTATATATTACATTATTTTCTTATTTATATATCCAATTACATATATCAAAATAAAGAATAATAGATTTGTTAATAAATCATTTTTTTTTGTTTTTTCAATGATTTATTAATTTCATAAATTATAATCAAACTCGTGACTCGATAACATTTTAAACATATCAACTCGTAATTAACACGTAACTCAACAAAAATATGTTATACTTCACAAAAAATCAAGACAACTTATATGATACCTAATCTAGTAAGTAAGAACGTAAGAATTTCATAAGCTTCTCAACTCTAATATTTTCATCTACATAACTTTAAAACTAGTAAAATTTAAATATTTTTCTAATGATATATGATATTCAAATGAACTACATTTCATCTAGCATTATTACACTTAGATCATTATCTCTCGTATTATTCGAATTCAATTTTATACAAAATTTCATAACAAATTACTAGTACAAGTCACTAATCACATTAACCTAGTATTTAAAACATATTTAAATTATTAAAAATAAAAAATGTATGTAATACAATCATTTAAACTGTGTAAGCAAATACTATAATTTAATTCTTTAAAGAAAATTTCTGAACAAAAAGAAAATTGTTTAAGTAAAATATCATTTATATTTTTTGAATTTATCTCAATTTTAATAAAAAAATTACATTAATCAGACATAAATATAATTTTGATTTTGATATGAGAACAATGATAGACATATTGACCCTGTTTTCCTTTAAAATTATAAAAAAAAAATTTTTTATAGACATATCTCAACATTCATTTTCATCATTTAAGACAATGTAGGCATCATAATTCAAACAATGATCACAAATGTTAAATTCCAAATTTCTCCCAACTCATAGATATGATCAAATACCACATTATATAATTTGACATGGGATCCAACGTAAGGCTGAATTAGCAATTGAAGACACTTTTACTTCTATTATGGGATTATCCAAATTTGTTTGCCTTAATTTGAAATCTTTAACTATAGAGAAAACACCCTTAAAAAAGTTAGAATTATCATAATTTATTTATAAAAAATCATATTAAACAACTATATCCACATGTTTATTCAACCACGTTATTTTTGTTATCAAATCACAAATGCAATAATAAAAAAAAAATCCTATTCTTACTTACAACATGATCCAAAAACAAGTAACTCAAAATATAAGAAGAAATATTGATATACTAATGTTGATGTATACATAAAAAGCATAAGTTAACTATAGGTCTTTTCTATGATAATATATAACATAATATTTAAATAACTTTTTTCGTCATGTTTTTATTATTGTGTTTTAAATTTTGTTTCTTCTAGAGATATATGATTTAAAAATTTAGTTAAATCTGTCGAATGGTGTACTTTTAACTGTTGTACAACTGGGGAGTGGGGCATAAAAATAATTGTAGAATGGACGCAGAATTACCGAGATGCCCTCAAACTTGTCCCACCACAGCCTTGAATGGGTCTCCAATGTCGCACAATTGATCATTAATCATTGTCATTAATTGTTAACGATGATGAAGAGAAGAAAAGAAAAGAATTGGGAATCTTTTTGTTTTTGCAGTGTCTGGACCCGAAAACCATTCACAAGACGCCGCGTATTTGACTCGCTTTACCAAATATACTTCCTCTTTCGTATGGGCCCCACCCATAATTGCATCGGATAAGATCTACGATGGACGTTCCTGATTCTGCAACGTTGAATCCATCTTCTGATCGTTGTTCAGTGATCCAAAAATTGGGTTCAGATGAGAGGTACACGTACAATTTCACTTATCTTCGTATCATTTTTAGTTAAACATTTTATTATTTTTCTTTTTAATTTAAGACAAATATTTTTTTTTAAAAGTTATTTTCACTTTTAGTTCGAATAATGACATAGAGTGAGCAAGTGTTCTAAAAGAAAAAGAAAATAAACTCACAATTTACATAAATGTAAAATTACATTAAAAACCTCTCAATACGATTTCGAAATTGTGTTTAGAGAAGACACTTAAAACTAATAAAATTAAATTTATCATTTTATTAAGCATAACTCTCGTCCCATAAAATAAATTAAACTTATTAAATATTCAAAAAATCAAAATATTATATATAATCGTGAGTCAAAGTCTTATATTTGATAAAGATGAAAAAGTTGAATCTTTTAAAGAAATACAATTATTGTTTTAAGTTTTTTATTATTAAAGATTGTGTTTATTTATTATGATCAGTTTGGTTCCTTTAAACATCAAATTAAATAAGTATAAATACATGAATGAAGAATTCTAGATGTGATCATTTATTATATTGACAGTTTGTCTAAAAATTATGATAAAATGGTGGTATAAGGTTATCATTCCGTTTATGATGGAAATATTTTGCTTAAAGAAAAATATATAATATGAAACGAACTCACCTAAAAGGAAAAATGGTTAAAGATTTAAATGTAATTTATATTTTACATTAGGTATATAGAAACGTTAAACACTTTATAAAAAATAATCCTTATACAAGTTTAACTCGAAGTCTTATTAATGCATGTTACTTTTAAAGACATATCATATATTTATATACATGTCAAACGTTGTATTATTTAATACTTTTTAAAATTACTATCAAATTAGAAGTTTCTTTCACACAATTTATGTTTATAATGTTTTTTTGTTAATGTATTATAATTTTTGTAATACTAAAGTATAAATTCTTTGACAACTTGTTAATTTTAAATAAGTTTAATATAAATAATAGAAAAACAACTTTTAGATAAATAACAATTAGTAGAAGCTACATGGTCTAATTAGATTATTCTCTAAATTTGTAAAAATAAGAAAAGTGTACAAATATAATCCACAAATTTCGAGTCACTTTTTAAAGTATTCACATCAACATATTTTTAATATTCAATAATTTAATTCAAGTTTTCAAAAGCATTAATAGTAAGTGACGTCACTCAGTGACGACCTAGTAAATTATAAATTTATTGATTTTGTAACAATAAATTTGAATTAAAGTAAACTTTTGTTTTTTTGCATTAAAACTGTATAAAATCCATTAAACTCTCAATATGTATTCGGATTAACATGCAAACGCATAACACATATAATTAATTAAAACGTATATTATATATTAAAGTCTGATAAAATGAATTTATTATTGTGCTTTAAGTATGTTTTATTAAAAAACATGCGGATAGAATAAAATAATCCTGGGAATAATAAAATAACATAATAGTAATTTGATTTGATATCCGAATATTCAAACGAGAAGTGATAATGAATGTAATTTAGTGAGAGAATACAAAGGAATATGGAAGGATATCCCTAGAAGAGTGTATTGTTTGTTATGATTTAGCAGTTTGATAACAATAAAAAAATGCATGGCAGATGGCAGAAAAACGATGAAGAATAAATGAATGAATATTCGTATATATCTGAATGATTAGGATAAAGGGTATAAGTTGGAAAAATGAAATTATTGAGTGATCTGACGTGGATCCATGCTGTATCAACCCATCCCAACCCATCTACGTCATTCGTCAGATCCAAATAATCCAATCCTCACCATCAAAAATCCACCCTAATCACATTCATGTGCGCCGCGGGCAGAGACTAGCTGGGGCCCACTCCCAACACCAATCCTCGTATAAAACCCCTCTCAGAACCTTCATCCAAAACTAAGTCAAATAACCCAACTTCATACACAGCACGCCACATACACACATATCCCATAACCATGGCTGGATCCTCCATGGCCACCGCAAGGGTCACCAGGTTTCTGGCCAGCCACCACCTCCACGACCACCGTGACACTTGTGTCCCTGATGTTGAATTCGAATTTCTCCATGACGGAGAAACGTTGTTGGCTCACAGCGCCTCAAGTGACGACTGTCAGAACCCCAACGAAATCGAGTTCGACGAAGATGAGGATAACCGAGACACCGTCGAACAAAACAGAACCTTCTGGGACAACCAACACCAGATTTTGCAGGTAGGTTAAGCTAATAAACACAGCCGTGACTTCTTTAGATTAAGTTAATTTCATACCACACGTACAGCTATTACTGTACTACGTAAATGTATATTCTGTCAATTTTTTATTTTAATGGAAAAATTTTCGTTTTATCCAATTTGTTTTTTTCAGTTTCATTGTGGTTATGTAAAAAGTTACTCTATCATCTCAACGGCTTTACAGAGTTTTAATTTGGTGGACACCATGTAATGTGATATATCTTTTGATCTCATATCAATTAGTTGTGGAAAATTAATAATAAAATTAAAGTACTTGTAAAAAAAAGGCAAAAAAAATTCTTAGCTTCTGTATGCATTTATTTACCTTGATTAAGTGATGCATGTTTGTTTTGAGATGTTGACAGAGGAAAAATCTTGATGGATAAAATGGTTGATGTTATAAGGTTGTTTGTTTTTGGCGTTTTCGACTCAGTAGGTTTAATTTTGTGCAGGCGAATGTGTACAGAACAAGTTCTTTGGAATCAGGGATAAGAAATGCGACGAAAGAAGCGCTGCAGAACATACACAGCGCAGAAACGGTGTGCGGTTGCGGAAGACAGATAGCTCTCACCACTTGCAGAAACTGCTTGATGAGAGAAGTTTCTGGGCGGCTTCAGAAAGCAGGTTACAACAGTGCTGTCTGCAAAACAAAATGGAGAAGCTCACCAGAAATCCCATCAGGTGAATACATTAATTCCAATTGATTAGCGCTTTTAATCTCTTAAAAAAGTGAAAAGCGATCTTGGATGGTGGTTCTTAAGATAAGATCCTTTTACTAAACTATATTATCCATGTGGACAATGTCACTTTCAAATAGTAATTAAACTGTGCAAGAATATTATTCTGAACAATAAACTATGATTCGTCGGCACTTGGTTAAGGAAGTTAGTATTCAGCTGATTCCCACAAGTGGATCTACGTTGTCAGTGTCAAATTGCTTATATAAAATTATTAAAAGATGTGAAAACTATGTGCAGGGGAACACAGTTTTTTGGATGTAATAGAGAAGACAAAGAGGGGGGAGATGAGGGTGATCGTGGAGCTGAATTTCAGAGGAGAGTTTGAGATAGCAAGGGGAAGTGAAGAGTATAACAGACTTGTAGGGAAGCTGCCGGAGGTGTTTGTGGGGAAGGTGGAGAGATTGAGCAACCTGATAAAGACAGTGTGTGTGGCAGGGAAAAGGTGTATGAAGGAAAAGAAAATGCACATGGGGCCATGGAGGAAGCATAGGTACATGCAAGCTAAGTGGTTAGGTCCATGTGACAGGAACACTTCCACAACTTCACTCTCAATGGGATATTCTCAGAGAATACCAAAGCCAAGGCAAAAGGCATCTTTGTTGACTGTTGATCTGCTAGACAAACTTCCTAATATGCATTGCACTGCTGTTGAGGTTGTCTAATTTGTAAAGAGAGACAACCTTAGTTTCATTTCTTTCTTTTTTCTTCTTTTTGTTTTCTTTTCTTATTCATTCTCCCACCCTTTACTTTGTCGGTATAATGAGTGATCGGTAAATGTACCATACCCGTGTACATCGAAATAAATGGTGGAAATGAGTGTGCATTTCAAAGCTAATCTTCAAGTTCATATATCATACACTAATTTTCAACACAAAACAGTTTGTCTTGCGTGGTTTTTATTTTTTATGTTTTTCACATGTAAACTGTCAAGCTTTTTCCATGAAAAAGTGTCAAAAGTAACTTTTTTAAATTGGTTTTATATAAAGAGTCATATAAAGTAATAAGAGTATCTGAAATGATTGCATGAAAACAAAGAGATATATGATTACAGTATATTGTAGCAGTTAAGTAAAATAATCCCTTTCAGACTTGTAATCCTTTGTTTTCTCCTTTTCTTTCCCAAGTAGCAGGATAAGAGTATCCTAAGTATAAACAAATGTAATAACGTAGCTAAGATGTTGAAATTTGGGTTACTCAACCAAATCATTTTCTAAACCAAAGTTGAGATTGTTTTTGTGGGGACATGTGAAATTTGTCCAAACTATGGTTTGTTTATTAGATACAGAATTTCCAATAATGGGCCATTACTTGTGTTTTGGCTTTGAGCTCAGTGATAAATGATAGGCAATTGCTTCCTGCACACGAAGAAAACAATTTCTTTCCGCACCCCGTCAACTTTTCTGATACAGAATTTCTAAAACAATTTTTTAAATAAGATTTTCGATGGGGAGCTGTAACAGTGGCAATGAAGAGTATTTGAGTATTTTATTGTATTGTGCATGAAGAAATTTGATGAGGTGCAGAAAATAATTGCATGAGTGATATAAGACATTTTATTTTTGTGGCTGAAGATTTTGATCTGCAGCTAAAAAATAGTTAAATGACTAAAGTGTCTAGGTGTTTTCAAATGATGCAATATTTATAGAAAAAAAAAACATTCCAGAAATTTTGTAAAAAAATTTCTTATTATAGAAATATTTTCATAATATTTCTAAAGTAATATTTTTTAAGACGACTTTGTATAATTCTAGATTGTTATTTTCGAAATAGTTCTATTAAATAAATTTTGTTGTTAATTGTTGCTTTCTGATACGAAAGTGCAATGGAAAACTCTACTATTGTTAATTTGATTGTGCTTCGGACAGATAAGCTAAAAAATTCAATTTAACTATAAATAAATAAAACTTTATGAATTTTAAGAGCAACCATTTAGTTTGATGAATTTTCAGTTCAAATTATTAAAATAATTTTAAAAATAGAAGAAACGAAATCATAACATATATTGAATATGTTGATAATTTGAATAAAATTTTTCATATGAAAACAATAATAATCGAACATGACAAAAAAAACTAAACTTTTCTTAAAAGATATTTAAAAAGAAAAAGTTTGAAAAAACGTATTTACGTAGAAAGTAAAAACAAATAAGAGGTAACATCAAATATAAAGGTAATGTAAAATATAAAGTAAAATAAAAAATAAAAACTATCTGTAGTAAACAGGAAATGTAAATAACCAAATAAATCAATTTTCAAAGAGAAAAAAAATTAAATAGAAGACCCTTTTGTAAGCATGCACATAACTACCATTCCTTTCATCGTTTTCAATTTTTTTCATTTTTAGAAATTCGGTACACGTTATTTTGTCGTTCTCGAAATCATCAAGAACTGTAAGATAATTTATGAAAGACATCTTCATTAATTAGCTCCTTATGTTAAAAAAGTGTTGTTAAAAAGTTATTAAATGATAATTAAATTTAAAGTTAAAAATAATTAATTATTATATTGACTAAATTATATATTATTTAATAAACTAAAGATGATTGAATATGTTTTTAATTTTTAAACTTAGACGCAAAATTGTAATGTGTTCACTCTTTAAACTTTAATATAATTTTGTTTCAAACTTTAAAATTGAATTAATGTAGCTCTTTTAATCAAAGTGTTCGATAAAATTAAAATTAAAGATTTTTAAAATATAAAAATAAAAGTAAATAAATAAATAAAATACAATAAAATGATCCGTAACATTCATTACTAACATAATGTTGAATATATAAACATCAATAGTAAATGGGCTAAATTAAATAAATTTTAAAAAAAATGAAACTTAATTTTAGAAAGAGAAAACCTATGACCAAATTGAAAAAATTTAACAATAACCAAAGTATTTAAATCTATTAATAGAAATACGGGACCAAATATTTACTGCTAAAAAAGAAAAGACCCACCATAGCTCGTGGACGGGTCCAAAGTCTAACCTATGCCTTTCTTTTTTATAATAGCCCAAAATATTTATCTGTTTATTCGGCTCAAGATTCAATCAATATCACCCTCCCAAATTTGGTAACTTCTTGCTGTATTTCTGTAACATCCCAAAATATAGTAATTACTATAAATTAGAATTAATTACAATTAACAGTTAAAACATGCAGTCTTATACTAATCACAAAATTCCAAAACCGAACGTTCTTACGTACAGAGATAAAATACCGTACAGCAGTATTTCAAAGTTTAGAGACGAACGGTTTTACAAACTTTAACCGAACGTCCAAAAGCTAACAAAAAGAACAATAAAAGTTACAACTTAACGAGCGCTCTAGGGCTCGGCTTTAACCTCTACTTCGACCAGATTGGCGTCCTCCAAATTTTCTTCTTCCAGTGTTTCTTCAAGTAACGTCTCTCCGTCTGCTCACATCCACACGGATGATCATTGCATAGACAAGACGAACGTTCATGGACGAACGACAACACAAGGAAATAACACAGGGTAAGCTTATTGAATTTAATTCACAAGTCATTCATACACATAGCATTTTCATATTCATAAAATATCACAACACATAAAATCAGTTCAAACTCTCATAAGACAGACCGTCCGGACTGTATGAATCCATGTACCTACAGGCGTTCGTGCACCCGGGTGATGTGATAACTGTAAACATTCAACAGCTGCCACCCGAGGTTAGCCCTATCAGTCCAAAGTACTCATTAGGACTAGGACTTCCTGCCATTCCCACACATGACCTACTCCCCTCTACTCGAGGACGAGCACTCACGGAATATCAGGATGAACTGCCATCAGTAAATTTACCATGGTCATACTACACAACTTCTCGTATTCAACTCATAGAGACGTTCCTCCTTGGAACGCTCGTTCAAATTCCATATTCATATAATCATTCCATATAGTGTTCATCTTTTCAAACTTCATAATTCATCATCATTTACATCTTTAGATTTAAGAGCATAAAATGGCGAACGTTCAGTCCTCTGAAGAACTAGGACGAACGTCCAGAGAAAAGTACTGAATGAACGGAGAATTATATAACGAACGTTACTATCTATTCGACCAGTTAAATGAACTGACTCGTTTTGAAAGTGCACTGGTACTTAAAGAAATTTCATTATGAAGACCTTAGACCAGATCAAATGTAAGAAGGAGGGTCAAGAATATTTAGAACTATTTTTGTAGTACTTCGCATACGGAAAACGGAGGCCAGTAATTGAACGAACGTAAGGAAAAGTGAATATTTTAATACTTGAACGAACGCTATTTTATCCAAGTGGTTATTCAATAATACGAGAGCTTGGTATAAGACCGAGCACCGCTGATGACGAACGTTAGGTAGATGACCGAGCACCAATTATGACGAACGCTTGGTACAAGACCGAGCGCTACTTAAGACAACGCTTGGTATAAGACCGAGCGCTATTTAGGACGAACGCTTTGTTTAAGACCGAGCGCTATTTGGGACGAACGCTTGGTTTAAGACCGAGCGCTATTTGGGACGAACGCTTGATTTAAGACCGAACGTTACTTATTTTAAATGTTTAAAGTATTTATATACAGCTGAGCTGAACCGAACGCTCAGACATAGTAATTCAAATGGGGACGCTCGTTCTCGATCAGAGTTCTTTCCAAATGAAAGAATTCCATTCTAAGTCATTTTCAGGGAACTGAACGGTATAAGATCGTACGATGACGAGCGTAATTTATCATAGAGAGAATTACCATATTCAGATTTTTCAACTATAACAGATTCCAGATTTCAACATTTCAGCTTATACTTTATACTTCATATAAATTTCAATTTATAAACTTTATAACAATCATTTTAAATAATTCATATTCAACATCATCATACAGATTTATTTCATACACCATAAATATCCATGTTCATAATCATACATCTCAACCATCATCCATCATGCATTCATACTCATACTGCATACATACATTCTTTCATTCATCAACATGCATACGTTTTCAGCAACATACAACAGCGTATGAATTAAATCAATAAGCTTCCCTTACCCGGATTCGTACTGCAACTTCTCCTAAACTTAAGATTTGTGGCTTCGTCCAACTAACGTTTTTCTACCCTCAATGGTTACTTAACTCTTCCAAATCAAATCTAGCCACAAGAAAATCGAAACACTTAGACTACACACTTGCATGCAGCCAAAACTTAACTTTTCAGGAAATCTAAGAACGAATAACTAAGGAAGACACTTACCAGCTTCAGCTTCTGAAACCGAACGGTTCTTCTTGAAGCCCTTGTCACCAGGAGTCCTTCTATGGTGTCGGAATCGTGATCGGAGGAGATGAGACGGTGGTGATCTTAGAGAAAAGGTGGGGGAATCGTAGAGAGAAGGAGGAGAGAAAAGAATTCTCCAGAATTATGAGAGGAGTGTGCGTGTAGAGAGAGAGATGAGTTTTTCTGAGAATGCAGGCTTTGTTTCCAGTGCCGAACGAACGTCCGCTCCTCGTCAGCCACGTGCATTCCACTAACGCTTTCCAGACTCCTCTCGTCGTGACACCTGGCGTTCGTTAGTGAACTGTCGCGCTCTCCGAGTGACACGCAAACTGCACTGCGTTCCCCACTCCAGACTCCATGCAGCGTGACACCTGGCGTCCGCTTTTGGAATGCTTCTTCCTGCTGCTGCCACGTACGCTGTTGAGGTGTCTCGTTCTCCAGCTGCCACGCGTACTCCAGCGTACGTTATTTTCCAGGGTCTTACAACTTCCGTAGTATCAGTTTGTATTTCCATAAAATTTTGTATTTCAAATTATTAAATTTCGAATATATTTTTCATTTTATATTTTAAAATGTATAATTTAAAATATAATTTTTTGTATTTCGAATAGATTTGTGAGACTGCAATAAGAAGCTGCCCCAAATTTTGGTGGGTTTTGTAAGCCAGGCCCAACTTCACAGTATTTCTTTGTTTTACAAATTGCACCAACCAAATAGAGATGATCTTCTTATTATTTTTTATGACCTGACAAATGAAATAAATAAAAAATTCATTGAAATACAAAAAACAAAAATATGTTATAGATTACACATCTTGGAATACCAATATTTGTGGGTCTGCAGCAAGAATCTGCCCCAAATTTGTTTGGGCTTTTGTATGCAAGGCCCACCTACAGAGTTTTTTTTTTCATTTTGTATCAACCAAACAAAGGATGGACTCCTTTATTATTTCTTTTTATTGTCAGAAAACCGAAATCAATAAAAGAAAATCAATCAAACATGATCCTCATTGATTCTTTCATATTTGCAGTTGTATCCTCTTGAACTAAATCAATTTAAAGTGACCCAGTCTCTGTATAAAATATATAAAATGTTTTAAATGAATACTGAATATATAAATCAAATTCTAGATTTACAACAATCATATTATATTACAATACAAGGTATGTTTATCCGCTGACATTTAAAAAAAGATATTAAAATTCACTATGTAAAAAAAACTGAAAAGAGGCGTTTTATTAAATAAAAACTATTAAAAATATTCTTGTTAACATTTTCCTAAAAATAATCATTGTAATCTATACAACTTGATATAAAAATCTGATAACTCTTTATGAATTTAGTTAATAACAAATTTCTTTATACTGTTTTTAATGAATCTAATACGGTAACGTATTCCATTCAAAGCAATTTATCGATGCAAGAATTTAATGAGTTGGGCCTGTGAATTTGTATTTCCTAAACTGAAATGAAAGAGAATTAATGAGATATTATTTTTTGGTTGGAGTTCGAAAGCAGACTGAAATGGTGCATGATGCACGATGCAGATGCAGTCTAAGGCATCCGTGCGAACCGTACCTTAAAACCTTTGCTCCATTAGATGCCTTAAGTATACTAAAAAGTAGATGGGAGTGTGAATTTAGCAACAGTAACTGCGAAGTGTTGCTAAAAATAAATAGGAAAGGCTTACACGTAACCACGCATCCGTACGAATTCCCTTAACAGTGACACTTGGATTCCTCCACTCACCACATTTCAACCATTTTTTCTCTCTTTCTCTTCTCCATCATTCATTCTCATTCATTCCAAAACCAAAACAGAACAAACAAATTTATGTCCCTCTCAGTCTTCTTTGACTTTCTCCTGTGGTCCCCACACCCACCACCCCACTATAACCTAACCCATCACACTATGTCTCTCCACACATGCATCACTGTTCATATTTTCAGAACACATCTATTCAAAACCATTCTTATTGAT
The DNA here is from genome assembly GCF_016808095.1 of Vigna angularis. NCBI lineage: Eukaryota > Viridiplantae > Streptophyta > Magnoliopsida > Fabales > Fabaceae > Vigna > Vigna angularis. Next base: position 35,168,579 of record NC_068975.1, on the reverse strand, counting down.
GAAATGGTTGATGTTTTTGTGTTATGTAAAAAACAAAAATAATTATAAAATTATGATGTCATAATTCCTCGACGGTGACAAGGAGGAAATGAATGAGGTTTGGAATTGTAAAACCGACAGACACACACTACAACCTTGAAATGAAATTTATGGTCTATTTTCTCCGGGTATCTTACGTAACGTATGACAAGATCCTTCTATGACCCTACTAAATATTACTGCTAATTTCTAAAATTGAAAATTTAACGAAAAAAAAAGAAAGATATGCTCTGTAGTCTACACCTGTCTTTCTCTTTCCTTACGGAAAAAAAATGGTATTAGGTGCACCATTTCTCTCCATCCTTGCAAACGTAAAAAGGCAAACAGAAACTCCATTTCTGCTTTAGCACCTATTTCATCTTCTCACCTCGGTGAAAGCCCTTCAGGTAATGCATGCTTTATTATTATTCTATATCTTTCTTTTGCTTAAACTTTTCTTCTTTTTCTTTTTCTTAAATCTCGTTTACCTTATCTGCTATTAGTTTCATATCGCTGTGATTCTTTTACGGATTTTCCCTTGGGGAGGTAATCAAGGCTGTTTCTTTGTTATCAACACAAATGACTTATTTTCTTTTACTTTTTTGTATATTTCATGCTTTCTGTGATCATTTTACCTTTTTCTTGGATGGATGGATTGATTTGTTGAGATATTTGTGTGGATTTTTTTCAGGCTTTTACGGAAGGTGGGTTTTGGCTAAAGGGGGTGCTTGGATGTTGAGTTTATGGATGCTCATGTTCTTTTGTTGAATAATATCTTGTTTTGCCTCTGTCTTCAGCTTTTAATGGAACCAATCCTGCCCACTTTTTTTCAAATGTAAAGATCGGGTTTTTGGTTATTCCTCCCCTCATTCTGGTCAAAGGGTCTCAACCTGGTTTTGAGATTTCTCAGGTAGGGGTGGAGGAGTTTCAGTTTTGTAAGTACAAGATCTTGATAAAAAAGGTTTTTGTAGAAAGGAAAAGTTGAGAATAAGATGGGCGAAGATAGTAATTCTTGGATTAGGAGGACAAAGTTTTCACACACAGTGTGCCATCGTTTGGATTCATCTAGATTAGGTCATGTTCCTATCGGCATTCAGTCAGAGCAAAAATCAAGCCCTGCCTCAGAGGTTCAGAGGCACCCCATAACGAACAGGCAGAGATCTTCGTCACCATTGCCTGTGACTTTTCTTTCTGAGGCCTTCAGGGAAGCTAGACATGATCAGAAGAGGTTCTCCACACCGAATCCCCAGAGAGAAAATAGGACTACGGGGAAGGAGTTGAACAAGGATTCTCCGGAGACTAAGGAATCAAGTTCAAAGTTTCCTTCCCGTAGTCCAAGTAAGAAGGTGAAGTCAAAGCACAGCAAGGATGCAGCATGGACCAAGTTTTTGGATAATGGTGGAAGCAAGATTACTGCTGTCGAAACAGCCGAAGAGTGGAATATTGACATGTCTCAGCTGTTTTTTGGCCTAAAGTTTGCTCATGGAGCACATAGCCGACTTTACCATGGTGTATATAAGGATGAATCAGTTGCAGTTAAACTCATTATGGAACCCGAAGACGATGAAAGTGGAGATTTGGCTTCTCGATTAGAAAAACAGTTCGTTAGAGAAGTTACCCTCTTATCTCGTCTTCACCATCAAAATGTTATAAAGGTGATGGCATTTTGTTTCTTATTTTGTATATGCTATTTACAAAGTATAAATGCATAGTCCTGATGCTGTCTTCAATGCCTTTTGAGTAAGGTTAGTGCATCTGTTGTTCTGCTCTGATTACCATGTTCAATTTGAACCTTTAATCATGTTGAAATATCAAGTTTTAAAAGTATGCATACTACCAGTTTATATTCATCTTTTCTCATTTATTTGGGTTTAATTGTGTTCATCGTATGATGTTGGGATTATTTATGAGGATGCTGATCTGTACCTGTTTTCTGGTGTGTTTTGATGTGAGTACAGTTCTCAGCAGCGTGCAGAAAGCCACCTGTTTATTGTATCATCACAGAATATCTTTCGGAAGGTTCCTTGAGGGCATATTTGCATAAGTTGGAGCACCAAACTATTTCTCTACAAAAGCTTTTAACTTTTGCCCTTGACATTGCTCGGGGTATGGAATATATACATTCTCAAGGTGTGATTCATCGAGACCTTAAGCCAGAGAATATCCTCATAGGCGAAGGTTGTCGCCTTAAAATTGCTGATTTTGGCATTGCATGCGAGGAAGCCTCTTGTGACATACTGGCCGATGACCCAGGCACATACCGTTGGATGGCACCCGAGATGATCAAACGTAAATCCTATGGAAGAAAGGTTGATGTGTACAGTTTTGGGCTTATCTTATCGGAGATGTTGACTGGAAATATTCCATATGAGGATATGAATCCAATACAGGCTGCTTTTGCCGTTGTAAACAAGGTATGACTCCTTTGTAATTGAAGTCATCAAGCTTTGTAATCAACATCTCAGTCCTTGCCTAATGTTTGTGTTATGTGGTGTTGTGATTGTTCAGAATTCAAGGCCAGTTATTCCATCAGACTGTCCAGCTGCTATGAGAGCTTTGGTTGAGCAGTGTTGGAGCTTGCAACCAGATAAGAGGCCTGAATTCTGGCAGATTGTGAAGATATTAGAGCAATTTCAATCTTCACTTGCTCGTGATGGAACCCTTACTCTGGTGCCGAACCCTTGTTGGGATAATAAAAAAGGGCTTCTTCATTGGATTCAAAAGCTTGGTCCTGTGCATCAAAATAGTGGCCCTGTGCCTAAACCCAAGTTCACATGAATCTTTCAAGTGTCCTGGCTTTTATCTACACCAGGTCCGTTGTAATTATAAATCAAAGGTTTGTTTTTGAAGTTCTCTGAATGTAGTCACGTTATGACATTCATGTGATAGTAAATTGATTTTTAGGCTTGCACATAAAGGTGAAAGTTTTTTTTTCTTTCTTTTTACCTGTGTGCCTACACAACTTATGAAACTCTTGCTTCGTTTGTCAATCTAGAGACTTCATACCAAGAAATCTTCACCCTCTTCCTCTTATGAATGTTCATAATTCTTGTGTGGATGTGTTTCCCATAGGTAAAAAAAGTGTAGGATTCTTTTGGTGCTGCAAAATCTAATACTAAAATTCTTAAATCGAGAACCAAACAAATAAGATTAACACTCGAAAGATAAACCGTGCAAAGGGAGCATGATTCAGGCTCTGTAAAAATTAGTTATTACCTTATTACCAACTTTCAACTATAAAATTTCATTATTTAGACTTTTTTAAGGAAGGAGTGTGGAGTATTGTTAAGCTTGTAAATGTTTATCAAGAAGATATAAGAGATTTAGTTTCAGAGTCGTTGCTTTCTGTTTTTTTGTGTATTTATAAGAGTTATTCAAATAATAAAAAGTTGAATGCATTTGAAAGAAATTGATAAAAAATTTAACATATGTGATGACTTTATTTTTTTTACTTAATGAAATGAATGGTAGTTTTGCTAAGTGTTCAAAGTCTCATATGAAATAAAAACGAGTAATATATAGATAGAAAGACTAATAAGGTTTTGAGTTAGAAGCCGTATATAGGTTTATTCATAACCCTAATCTTCCTATGTCTATTAAAAGAGGGGGAGAGAGATAGAAAGCAAGTTCGGTCCATAATATTATTATTGGTTTGGAACTGGGCTCGGATTAGGCCCGTGTATACTAAGCACTCTCTCCGTGGGCCCGATAATTCTTTTGACACACTTGTTAATGAGTAATATGAAAAAACTAATTATTTCATATCATTTACTTATCTTAACTCAGTTTTTGGTTGTTATACACGTAATAAACATTTTTTAACCACTACAAATACATTTGAAATTTAAAAAAAAAATTGACAAAAAAATCAAAGATAGTAAAATTAAATTTTAAAAAAGATTAGAGGAATAAAGACACGTTTCACTATTATTAAGTCGTATGTGTTACATTCTTCATAAACAAACAAATGTAACACATTCGCAAATTCTGTCAATCTTTTTACAGCTTCACATGTAGAAAATCAAGATATACTAAAATCAAGTTTGCACAAACATTCAGGCAAACGCAGTATAACCGAGTCCGACAAGAAAGGGTGTGTTTAACATAGTTTTCGAAATTTATTTTATACAATATTTTCCAAAAGCTAATTTTTAATAAAAAGGAAGTAGGAAAATAAAAAGTGAAAGCGTAAGAAATAATAAAATATACACAAAGCAACTCAAAAAAAGTTCTATTTTTTTCTTTTAGAAACTAAAATAAGCTTGCTTCGCTTATAGTTTTTCAAGTATTGTAAAAGAATTATCTTAAAAAACTACTGCAAAGAGAATAATGGTGTATTTTCTAATAAACGAGTAAGTATTTGTTTTGAACTATTTACGTATATATGTGTATACCTAAGAAAATGAAATTATAACATTTTGAAAATGAATTTGATTAAATTGAATAAAGAAAAAATTATGTAAATTGATAAATCAATGAGGTTTGTAATATTCATTTGAGTTACACATATTTTTGCCTAAAATCTAATGATTTAATTTGGTTATAGTTGATGTGTGATTTGTATAGTTAGATGTGCAAAGCTGAGGAGCTGAGGAATTGGTTGAATTTGAATTTTTATGATCCATTTATTGGTGAAATGAGTTTGTAGTGAGCATTATTTTAGTGGATTGGGCCTAGATAATTTTTGGGATTACTACTCGGATTTAATGTAAAAAAAAATTCACTATTTACTTATATTATTTAAATAAATTTGATATTTATGGTACTAATTTAATTTCATCTATTTGTGTGTGTATTTTTAATGTTTTTCTTAACTTGTGAATTGAAATAATCAGTGATAATTCAATTGTTTAATAGAATAAGTTGGATTGATGTAATTGACAATTATTTATTTGGTAATTATCCAATTTGTGAAAACAAATACTCAATCCTATTAACTTCCAAATCATGTAGATTTATATGGTAATATTTTTTCCTCTTATTTTAATTTATTATTATGTTTTAAAAAAATTACCTGTAAATCTCAGTGTAAATGTTTGTATTTGGCTATCTAAAACTTATTTGTTTAGAATTAGGTAGTGTTAAACAATTCACAAGGGAATAAAATACAATCCTTTCATTCATTTTCCTTTTCCTTCTCAGAGGTACATCTTTTATAAGCAATATTAAATGCTTATACTTAAATAGAAAACAATATAAAAACAGAAAACAACTTTAAATATTTAAAACTTATTCCTAATTAAGTGCAACAATAATTTAAATCTAAATTATATCTTAAACAGGTAGTTATTTATTTATCGGGTTTTTAGATATTTATACCCATCTATCTGTTATACAATAATTCAAAAATATTATCAATATATATATATATATATATATATATATATATATATATTTTTTGATAATATAAATATGATTAATTAGTAAAAAAATATTTAATATCTCAATATACATTTTTCTCTTAAATAAAAGAAAAGCAAAGTTTTTTTTCAATAAAAAAAATATATTTTGAAGTTTTCTCATATATACCATGCACAATAAAGAATTTGTGGAATTTAACCATCCTTATTTTCTCTACAAAGCTTTAACTCTAATAATTTAATAACTTTGTGCAGTTGTAAAAGTAGGTAAACGTAAAGAGTTTAGCTTATCTTGGTGTATATCTATAATAAGTCAATAAAAAACTATGAGTATTAACTTTTTTGTTTAAGAAAGTTTGAAGTTTTGTTTATAAAATATTTGGACAATTGTTTCGAAAAGACAATCAAAATAATGCTTAAGTTTTGAGTTTAAAAAAGAATTGTGGAAAGACCACTTTTACTTTCCCAAAAAAAGTAAATAAATTTTGTAAGTTGAATAACTTATAATATTATTTTCTCTGTATCCTTATCTTTTAAACTTGTCTAACAAGTGGGGGGAGAGATTTAAGTGACGTTTGGACTAAATAATTAAAGTTAATACATTATATACATAAATTTCTTACTACTTTCCAATTTCGTTAAACGGTTTTCTTTTTCTTAATTAACCTTTTGGTTCATAGTATAAGAGTGTCTTATTTCTCACTTCTATCAAATTGTTTTTCGTATATATATAATTTAGTTTTTAAATAAAATGCGACAAATAAAATGTTATTCTATTACTTTCCCTTAAAATAAAAATGTCGATTTATTGATTTACATAGATGGCATATTTTTATTTCATAGGATTGTATTTTATGTGTAAAAGTTATATGAAGAGAGATGTTGTTTTATTTTACATGGTTTCTGATATGTTATATTATTTTGAAGATTTTTCTATTCTTTGTTTTAATATAAGAGATTTATAAAAAAAAACACGTTTTTCTAATTTTTCTTTCTTTACAATCCAATACCAGTACAGTTTTCTTAAGTTAAAAAAAACATTTGTTTTCATTCCTACGATAAAATCCTGTTAAATATTCCTAAATTAAATCACGGCGCCCCAATAAGATTTCATTTATTAAGTTTAAAACTTGTAACTTTGATTAAACGTGCTTTTATTTATTCTTTTAAAGAGTTTCAGTCATTTTATTATGTTATGTGAAACTTATATTTAGAATTTCTTTTATTTTCCTTTATTACTTATGTTTGAGTTAAAGTAATTTAAATAACTATAATCTATTGTATGGTTGATTTTGTTTCACGTCACACCGTGGCTTCGGTCTTACCCAACTATAAACAGGCTTTAATATATTTTTATTTGTATAAATATTATACAATTTTATCTATTTACTTTAATTTTCTGTTATCATTCAAATAAATAAAAATAAAACTTCACCGTTTTTTTTATTTTATTTATTTAAACCATATATCTTCTATGTTTTTTTTGTTCTGATTTATTTTTTTTCTTATGTTCTTCTCTATACTTCATTTCTATAAATGTAACTAACCTTTATTTAACAATTGTTTTTTAATTTAATAAAATGATATAAAAAAAAGTTTAAGTAGTAGGACCAGTGTCATCATTATATTTATAAAAAGGATCAATCAGTGATTTAAAAAAGAACGACCCATATTGAGAGGAATTTGACTCTTGAAATATGCAACGTGCTTTAAAAAATAAAAGGTAAAAATAATAACTGTTAAGGTTACACGAATTTTATAATTTATATATTTTTTATTTTTTAGACTCTGAAACTATTAAGGAGAAGTATATTTGATAAACTAAACTATTTGAAACCCTAAAAACAAATTGCATGAAAGATTTTTTATTTCCTTGGGGTCAGAGAATGACGTATAAAGATGACGTCATACACATGACTTCATATAACTTGCAACAGTAAAAGTTAAATGCTAGTTGATATCTTTAAAGTTAAATGCTAGTTGATATCTTTAAAGTTAAACTTAATCAATAAATACAAATATTATGAATTCACTCTCTGATAATTTATAAGATATTCTTAACCTACTTTCTAATAAAATATTCTATTATTGAAATTTTTTAATTCGTTTAATATATTAATCAGCAAAAATCGTACTAAAATTAAAAGTAGATATAGAAGGAGAAATTTGAAGTTAATTTAACTCTTTTATTTCCGCATTACATTATATGGAGCTATTCATTTAAACCATATATGTTAGTTCTCTATGAAATATTTATAGAATCTGAAATAATATTGAGATGAAAGAAAATTTCATCTATACCATATATTCAAATTTAAACTGTGAAGTTAGTTTGCATCACACAAAATAACTTTAATTTTAATACTTCTAAATTAAATTTGTATTATAAGGAATTAGTTAGTTTTATAAACTATTTTTATTATACTCAATAATTCGACCTCACTTGAGAAGTGTAATTTAAATATGTATTTTTTTTAGATGTGTCTTTTAATAAAAAAATCAAAATAAAAATCTGTATATTTTCAAGTAGACAATATCTCTTAATATATTTCTTGAATATAGATTGATCCTGTTGATCTAATTCGATAAGCTTTGGATGAATCATCTCTAAAACATCTTTTAGACAACACTTAAAAATGAAAATACAAAATCTCACAAATTTTCAAGTTTTTTAAAACAATCCGAAAAATAAAGGAGTCTCGAATTTCAAAAGTTAAATTATAATATAATCAATTAATAAATTTGTAATTCATAGTTTTATTAATTTAAAAAAATCCAAACACAATTTGATTAAAGAACCTTTAAAAAGTTTTAAAACTCAACGCGTCTCCTAGTTATATATGAACGTAATGCTCTTTAACAAAATAATAATATAAACTTAATAGAAAAATAAATCAGTAAATATGTCAATATTATTAAAAAAATTAAAAAATATACTACAATCAGAAATACAATTTTAATAAGTATATTATGATTAAGAGTTTTAGAAACTTAACAAAATTGAAAACCTACATATAATTTACAAAATCATATAAAATTTAAAATATAATTTTTGTAATGAATATAACATGATTAAATACAATTTTAAATACTTAGAAAATTTAAAACTCAAACATAATTTTCAACCATCAAAATTTAAATACAAAAATTTCGTCGTTCTTTAGTTTAGCATACATAATCACGAGATCCGTTTTAGAAAATTTTAAAAATAACAATGACAATGTTTTATGATTAAGTTAGAATTTTATTTCACGTCTCTCGTGACAAATATTTTTGTTTTTATATGAATACGTATTTAAATTTATAAGATTTTAAATATAAGAGTATCCGTTTTTTTTTAAAAAAAAGCTTATTTGAATACTACTAAATTCCGCTGTCTTATACTTTTTATGATTTTAATTAACTGTCATATTCTTTTAATAACTTTTGATGAATATCACAGAACTTTTTTTTATTAACAGTTTTTTTTAATATTTAATAATTCCAATTAAAAATAACCTTTTGTTCCTCCTCGCTTCATTCGTTGAATACGCATTTTTTGACTAAAATGTATTTGCACATCGAAGCTTTTAGGTTTGTCTAGATACCATGATTTGAAGATAGTTCTTTTTACCCTTCTTTAATTAGTTTGATACAATGTATCTATTTTCGGAAATTGATTAAAGTTAATGAATGTTGTAAGACAAAAGTTAATTATTGTGTCTTGCAAAAGAGATTAATCAAGAATCAACTTCAAATTTAACTTTGATTTTATAAAATTCAGTTTTTAAGTGATATTTACATTTATTTATTTATATATTATGAAATCTATTTATATTTAGTTAATGTTAAATTTCTAGTATATTTTTTATTTTCACGTTAAAATAATATACATAAAATATCAAATTAAATATTAATAGATTATATGATAATGAATATCATCACATATTTAGTTTATAATAAATTTTAACTTGTGATTTTGATATCATATTAATAAATACTCTTAATATATAATTTAATTTTATAAAATTAATTTATAAGAAGAAATCTATTCATCGCTTTACTTTTATTTTACTTAGATTTTCAACAAAGAAAATATTTTAAGTAAAAAAAATTTCATTTAAGCCATTGATTTCACGATATTTGAATTATTGGTTTTGGCGTATTGCGTCGTCTCCTGTAGAGAGTTAGCATCTGACAACCACAACTTTTTTTTCCAACTAACGAACGATGTTTGCCCTGCAACTACATAATCTCATGAAAAAAATCAGAAGGTGGCCCATTGAAAGTCTCAAAAAATTCCCTCGTGTTTCCTTCATATAGTCACAAACGTCAATCTATACACATTTTTGCAACTAAAAAAGTCCTCTAATAACTCAAGTTGTTTCCAAGACTCTACTTTCGTAACCCTTCATGCACTTATCACGGCAAATGTTTTGAAACTTTTATATATATATATATATATATATATATATATATATATATATATATATATATATATATATATATATATATATATATATATATAAAACCTGCTTACCAAAAGTGTAAGTAGTTACAAATATTTTGTAGAAGTGTCACTAGTATAGTTAAGGGAAATGGCACCGATTATTTTTGTTGATAGGCACCGGTTCTTGAACCGAGGTATATTCAGGCGAGGTAAAAAGCGGTGGACTTTATGCCTCGGTTTTAAAACGGGACATATAATGATACCATTAGGCCTCGGTTCTAATAATCGAAATCGTTTCACTACCTTTACTGCCTCGGTTGGAGCCTGAACCGAGGCAGTAAGGTCCTTTTTTTATTTTTTTTTCTTCTTCTTTAGCCATTCCTATCATTTTGGTGCCTCAGGCTTCTTTTATGTCTTTGCTCAAGCTTCTTGACAAAAAAATTTCACAAACAAACCAAACCAAACAAGCTTAAATCACGCTTCAATGGCCTACAAAACAATTTTTTTGGTACAAAGGATCCTTCTCACATTCAATTCAACAAATCAATTTAACAAGTAAAGTCAGATTCAATTTAACAAAGGAACCAAACAAATCAAAACAAAATCAAATCTTCGATGTGAACTTAGATTCAATTCAAAATGAACTCAGATTCAATTCAAAACAAAAAGAAATGAAATCTGGAAAAAAAAGCTTCTGGATTCGCCTCCGCCACCTCAATCGCCGCATCCGCCTCCGCCATCATCGTTGCCTCTGTCGCTTCTCCTCCTCCTCCGCCACATCCTCTGCATTCGCCTCCGCGCCCTCCGCATTCGCCCCCGCGCCCTCTGCATCCGCCTCCGCCACAAGGCCCCCATCCCCGCACCGTTCTTCTCCGTTACAGAGCCTCAATCCCAGCATTCTCATCACTGTCGATTCCTCCTCCGCCACCTCAATCGTCGCTTCTCCTCCTCCTCCGCCGCGCCCTCCGCATCTGCCACCGCCATGCCGATATTCTCCTCCAGCCGCCGCATCTCATCGGAGATTGTCCACTCCTCTGTCGCGCGCTGCTCTTCCTCCGCCGCCGCCGACTACGCGATGCCTCTCCTTCCTCTACTGCTCTTTACGGAAACGGTGGCAGATCTGGGGCTGGCAGTGGCGTGGTGTGGTTTAGTTGTGGGAGGTTCGTGGGGGTAAGGTAAGGAAGAAGCGAGAGCGAGAGGAGAATCCAAGAGCGAGAGGAGGCGAGAGGAGGCGAGAGCCTGGGAGGGAGGCGAGAGCCAGGGGAGGCGTGAGCGAGGGGAGGGGAGGGGAGGGGAGGCGAGAGCCAGGGGAGGGAGGGAGGGAGGGCCAGGCGAGGGAGGGAGGGAGGGAGGGAGGGAGAGCCAGGGGAGGCGAGAGTGCGGAGGGAGCTAGGTTAACTTGGGGAAAATTTTGGGGAAAAAAAGAGAGGCTTATATGCCTCGGGTCTGAGCAGCAGAGGCTTATGCCTCGGGTCTGAGCAGCAGAGGCTTATGCCTCGGTCCTTCCTACCAACCGATGCCGTATACTTCTTTCACCTCGGGTTTTTCTTAACCGCGTCAGAAAATGTGTCAGACACTGATAATTAGGCACCGGTTGCCTTCACAACCGAAGTGATATCTCTTTTTGGCACCGGTCTCGTCTGAACCGAGGCCTATAAAGTCTCGTTAATTACGAAACTGCCACCGTGTCTGAATAGGCAGCGGTTTTGTATAAAAAGAGGTCTATTTGTGCGAGTTTAAAAGTATATTTTGTACTAGTGTGTATTTGAATTGTATCCAAGTGACTTTTAAAATTAATAAAATTGCATTAATTTATGTATTATAAATTAGTTTTATTTTTAAGTAAGGATAACATGATACACATTCACATTCTTTTGACATACTTAATAAAAGTAAGTGGTCTTAAAAGAATAAATTTTTGTAAATTTTTGAAAAAGAAAAAATAAAGAAAGAATAGTGTCAATTAAATGTAAAAAAATTATGTATGTCAAAGTATCATTTTTCTTTATTTTTAGTGAACATAAGATTTATAATAAATACTTAACAAATTATTGAATAATGAAACTATCTAATTTGATAACCCTCATGGTAGAAATGATAAGAGATCGAGTCAAGTATAAGTAATTTCTAATTGTTTTATTAAAAAAACATACTTTTGGAATATAAGTGAAACATATATACTAAATTTCTTTATATATGCAAATATTTATGAATATTCATAAATGTTTTTATATTTTATTTTTAAAAAATTAAATAAATTTATATCAAATTTTTATAATATAAGCTTAAATTAATGAAAAAAAAATATTTTTTCTAAAAAAATTTAAATATGTTGTGCCAAAAATATAAGTTTTAATAAATTAATATTTCATAAAATAACTTCAATATTATTGGTCTAATAAAAAAATATAAATATATAAAATCAAATTTTAAATGATTATTTTATTATTAATATCTAATAATTTTATTTTGATCATTTAAATTTAAGAAAAAACTTAATTAAAATTTACTAGAATAATTATTAGCTGATATCATGTATATGTTTGATACCATAATATCCTCGCCTGTCCTATCATGACATACTCATTAGCGTTCTGCAAACAAATATTCATTAAAAATGTCCATTATATATGGGTACAAATTATTTTATCATTCCTACTTATAGTGTTTTAAATATTATTGAGAATAAACATTAATGTAATGTTAATCAACTTATAGAATAGAATATTACATTGTTTTTCTTCAAAGTGAGAAGAATAAGAAAGGTAAAAACATTACAAAAATAATCATATACTTTTTTGTCTGAACTTTAAGTATAAGTTTGTGTGAACTTTAAGTATAAGTTTAACCAGTACATTAAAAAAAAGAAATTTAAACATTAAAGATGGAAAAAACTTATAACTCTGTTATTTTAAGATTTTGAATTAGAGATAATGTATATATCTTATATGTATTTAGCTCATATTATATTCAATCTTAAATGTGCCAAAGATCCATGATTTTCTACTAAAGTCAACCTAAATTTAGAAGAAAATATACTTACAGGTAATCTCACTAAATCATTTAACATATATTTGAAAGACTGTGTATACATACATAATAGAAGGAAAACGTGGTTCAGCATGTGATGAATTTCTTTAGGTAGGGACGAACGTGTCCCATGATCTAATCGTGTTTGTGTGACTAAAAATGGAAGTGTTGAAGAAACAAAATTTCATTATTAAGGAAAAGAAACAGTGAAACTTAAGACATAGCCAAAGCTAGCTGGGTCCACCTCCCAATATCTGAACTTTGATCAGTAGGATCTAATAATATTATCTTGCTTTTCAAAAAGACATTAACGATTCCAAACAATTGACATCATTATATCAGAAGCGTTCGCTTTTGTCATGGGAATGAGCATTTGAAATTACCACACCAATCTGCTGCTGCCATGAATAATACTGATATGGAGAACAACCCTAGTCCTTCCCGAGTTGATAGAAAATTCATTGAGAGGGACAGAAGAAACCAAATGAAGGCTCTCTTCCGCAGACTCAACTCTCTTGTGCCTCATCAAACATCAAAGGTTTTCCCCTCTTTCACTTCTCTCAACTGCTTACATACATTTTATTCAACCAAATATATTGTGCAGGAAACGGTGCTAGTTTCACAAGTCTTAATATTTGTGCATTAAAAAACTCTATTATCAATCATTTGCCTTCTTATTTTCTCATTTCTCTTCAAATTTATATTTCTATTTCCATAGATATTACTCTTTTTTATTTTAATCTGTTGTAGGCGGTTTCACTGCCGGATCAGGTAGAAGAAGCAACAAACTACATAAAGAAATTACAGATGAATATGGAGAAAATGGAGAAGAAGAAGAACAAGCTACTAGGAATAGAAAGACCAAATGTGAGCATGAATGGAGGAGGAGAGAGAGTAGGGTTTAAATCTCCACGGATTGAGATCCGACAAATGGGTTCAGCCGTAGATGTTGTTCTGATAACTGGGTTGGATTCTCAGTTCATGTTCAGTGAAACCATTCGTGTTCTTCATGAAGAAGGATTAGATGTTGTTAACGCTAGTTATAATGTTATCCAAGATGCAGTTTTCCATTCAATACACTGTCATCAGGTCAGCTCAAATTTCATCTTTCCTTTCCATATATGCAACTGGGAAGATTCTTATGAATATAGTCTCAAACCATAAACCATAAATCGTATCTGATATATAAAATAATAATGATGAAAACATGTCGAATTATATAATAATTTTTCCAATAACTGAGTCTGAATGCATTGTTCAGGACGAGAAATTTGCCAACGGAGCTGCTAGGATATCTGAGAGGCTAAAGAAATCCATCTACGAGTCTAGCTACTGTGCTTTTTAAATTTTCATTATTATATATTTAGTTTTTCTTCTATTTCATTTATATATAGTTTTTTTTAATCCTTTCTTGTTGTTTTTATTTATTTGTGTTTTACTTTTCTGTCTGTCTTTTTACTCCATCTGTTCAACCCAAAATGGAAGGTGCAGCTTTAGCTTTTACCAAGGTTAAAGATGCGCAAATTTGGTATGCCAGCTGTAATTTGAATTAAAATAAAAAAAAAAATCTAAATTAGTTCTGAACGAATGTCTTAGTGATGAACCATTGATTGAAATTTTTCATAAGTTATGAACAAACTAATCTATTTATATATATTTTTTCATGTCGAATATAAAAGAAATGTATTTTTATATCAAATATTCATAAAAGAAATATAATAAGTAATTGATCATTCATATAAAAAATTAATAAAAAATACTAATAATTAGGAATGAATATAGATATTTACTCCAGAATTAAATATGAGAATTAATAGAGAATTCAAAATAGAGTTGCAATTTACCAGCCAGCTAGTAAGCAAATGCATATGCTCTGATTCTTGTCTCCATGTTTTACGGAAAGTAGTCTTATTTTAGTGTGTCAGGCAGACCTTGTGAACCAATGATGGACTTACAATATTACTGTAAACTTTTTCTAAGGAAGAAAAACAAATAATACTTTTACCAGTTTTTATAATTTAATTTTTCGCTAAATTATTTTTTCATGTTATTAATTTCCTTAAATAAAATTCCAATCTCGCGCATTTTTATTTATTAAAAGTGAATATGCTATGTTTTCCGTTGGAGTGAATTCAGAAATTTCTCTACAAAGATTTACGGACTCATTTTTCAAAGTACTATTTTTTTAAAGTTTGTACCTATTGTCTTTAAACGCCCCTTTTTTAGTTATTTTCTCTTTGAATATAAACAATTTTTTATTTTTTATTAATATGCATATGAATTTTTTACAGATTTTTTGTATGCAATAAGGTCATGGTTATTGTCAATCTTAACAGGTGTACATTAAGTATTGGGATACAAAATACTCATTTATACACATAAAAAATGTTACGAATGGTAAGTAAATATTTAAAGAGTATTAATGAATAATGCGTTATAATGCTTTATAGATAATTTAATAATTATTTATAAAATAATTTAATAATTATTTATAAACGAATTGATATTGACAAACCCTAATATTTGTTAAATAGGAAGATACACTGATGAAGAATAAACATGTCTAGAAAGAAATATCTTTGTTTTTTATTATTATTTTGATTTAGTTTTGTGTTAATTAACTTTTTGAATGTTATCTTAATGTTTAGTAAATATTACAGAATAGTTTGAGATTACAGAATAGCTTGAGTGTATGTTCGTTTCTATGGATTTTACTGTTGTCGGTGATTATCGAAGACGGATTTGTACATATATCCGTGTTCGTTTCTGCCGATTTGCGAGGATGGATTACAGTGAATTTGCGGGATACATCTGTATATGGTCACTCGCATATATGCGACGATTTGTGCTGATTGTGAATAAAAGTTCACTTTTGCCCTTAATACATTTGATAATACCAACAGAGAGAAAAGGGAAAAATAACATTCGATTTTGAGATGGGTTAATCAATTTTAGAGCAATAATATAATAAGGAACGTTAATATGAGGCAGTGCTTGGTACATCACGATGTTACTGTGGCTGGGTGCCTTTGGCCTACTGCTTAGTAGTGCATTTTGTTCACTTTCACAAGCTAACTACGTACTTTGGCAGGATAGGCACGCAGAGATTCGATTCTCTGTGACGAGGAGGAAGAAGGACGTTGTGTGTGTTGATGGAATAAAGAAGCTGCAGGTTGAAGATGAAGAAGAATTTGCGGGTTTGAGAGGCGGAGAAGATGATGAATAGTACGAAAGTGGGTGGCTTAATCGGTTACAATATGCGGGTATGCAGTTACAGTGGTATGAAGTTTTGTGGGCACATGTGTATTCGGTTCCCTCAAAGGGGTATCCGGTTACACGGCTAGAAAAAGTATGCAGTTTTGGTTATGGGGTGGGGTATTGGGTTCAAACGGGAGTAGCTGGTGGAAGCAGAAAAGGCATCCATGCCTTCAAAGATGATAAAGATTTAAAAAAAGGTCAATCCATTGCACCCGAGCTACTGCAAGCCATTGAAGCCTCTGGACTTTCCATTTGGTGCTTGCACGAAGTGGGAGACACACGTAACTGCGCTCAAACATGGGCAAGACGTGTTATACCTATATTTGATGATGTTGATCCTTTGGTGGTTCGCAAACATAGTGGATGTTATGACATAGCATTTGCAGAACACGAATACAGATTCAAAGAAAATGAAGGCAAGATGGAGGAAGGTAAGAGATGGAGAGAAGGTCTCACGGAAGTGGCAAATCTCTGTGGTTGGGATATTTTCAGGCCACAATATGCGTAGATAGAAGAAATTGTTCAAAACATAACAAATGAATTGGGTCCAAACTAGAATAAATTGTTGAGCTGGTTGGAAGCCTTCGGCTAGGGTTGCAATTGCAATTTCACTTCTTCTGAGTTTGGTTTATTTTCGTTTTGATTACTCATTTTTTTATTTCATTTTTAAGTTCTTAAACAGACATTATTCTCTCTATTGGGTGTGGTAGTGTCGTAGGAATAAATGCAATTATAGATTCAGTAGTATCAATTATAATAATTAGTTTTAAATTATAATAATTAGTCTTTATTAGCAAATTGTTGTATATCTATTTTTCCTTTATTTAGTTAATTGTTAGAGCTAAATTGGTAGAGTTTGTCCCCTTTACTCTTTCCAATTAGGTTATCAATTTTGTAATTTATATCACAATAATCAAATGATGAAATCAATTCATTCAAATACTTTTTTATATAATTAAAAGTAATTATTATAATTGATAAGCAGTTCCAAAAATTGATGTTCTAATAGATGTTGTTTGCAAATTACTTTTGAGCATTATAATATTTTTACTAAATTCATTTTACTTCTAAAAATTATAATTTTTTAATAAATTAATTTTACTAAATTATAATATTTTTACTTTTAAAAAATTGATTTTAATTATTATTTTTAATTTTTTACTCTTTATAAACATTTTTACAATTAAATATAACATTAACAAGTAACATTTTAAATTATTAGGGACATTTTAGTAATCTTTAATTTCTACTAATTAAATTTTTTTTTAAATTTGTCACATCAATCAAATCTTTCACTAATTCTCACAGACTTTACTTCCCAATCCATTCTCAATTACTCACAAATCTACTAAAAAAAACAACAAATAAGTTATTTCAATTCCATTCAAATCATCTCCCCATATCACTCTAAAAGAACTAACCTGAGTGTTTTACGAAACAATGTTAACGTTCCACATAGATTTCTTAAAAAATAAATAAAAATGAGGAATGAATGGCTTTTTCTTTTTCTGAATTTAGCCCGGAACATAGGGATTCAAAGAAAAAACGAGGCCTCATTTCTGAAAAGATATACCAGATTCGACGTCATCTAAAAGAGTTTGGATCAGGACCCCAATTGCTAAGGTCAAATATCTCTAAAACAATGAAAATATTCATCTGGACAATAATTTAAAAAAATAAAAAATTAATACTTGTAGAATACAAAATCTCACGTAAAATAAATCCAGATAAGTTTATATACAAATAACTTAAAATATTTCTATTGATAAGAATATGAGATTCAAAACGGATAATATTTTATACTATATATATTGAACCTCGAGTAGAAAATACATTTATGAAATTATGTTCTAAAAATTTAATTCCAAAAATTCTATTAAAAAAATGTAATTATAGATTTTTTTGGAAAGCATGTTTATAGGAAAATTCCCAAAATATATAGTTAAAACGTCATTTTAATGAAGAACAAAATTGTTATTTAAAAAATTTGAGGAGGTGCAAGAAATTGGGGGATTCAGGAAGTAAAACCCGAAAACCTAAGGTTGTATTAGTTCCGAGTCCAGCCCACGCATACTACAAGTAAATAAAAGAATTGGCAAGGGCAAACACGTAACAAAAACATTGTATAAAAGCTGCTTTCGAAACTAGGGTTTCTCACTCGTCTTCTGCTCTCTGAGCACGCCAATCTGTTCCTCAGATTCAACCCTTCGCATTGAGCCAATGGGAAAAGCATTCGACGTGGGAGCCGTTCCGTTCAACTCCGACGGCTGGGGACCACCGGAAACAGCGGCCGCCGGCGGTAGCAGCAACCTTCCTCTCAACGTTCCCTTTGCCCCCTTCTCCCGTTCTGACAAATTGGGCCGCATCGCCGACTGGACCCGCAATTTCAACAACCCGACCCGCTCCAAGAACCCCGCAGATTCCGTCTTCGACTTCACCAACGATGACTCCTTCCCGGCCTCCGCTGACGACGACGCCTCATTCCGCCTCGTCGATGGCAAGCCTCCACCGCGCCCCAAATTCGGCCCTAAGTGGCGTTTCCAGCAGCAGCGTCAGCTTCCGCAGCGCCGCGACGAGGAGGTCGAAGCCCGAAAACGCGAACAGGAGAAGGAACGCGCACGTCGCGATAGGCTATACCACATGAACCGCTCAAACCCTAATGCGCCGCGTCGTGAAGCCGCTGTTTTCAAATCCTCTGTGGATATCCAACCGGAATGGAACATGCACGACCAGATCCCCTTCTCCACGTTCTCTAAACTCTCCTTCACCGTTCCCGAGCCTGAAGACCTTCTCCTCTGTGGTGCTCTCGAATACTACGATCGTACCTACGATCGCATCACACCCAAAAACGAACGCCGCCTGGAACGTTTCAAGAATCGGAACTTCTTCAAGGTCACCACTACTGACGACCCTGTTATACGCAGACTCGCGAACGAGGACAAAGCCACTGTTTTTGCCACCGACACTATTCTCTCCACTCTCATGTGTGCCCCAAGGTCTGTATATTCGTGGGATATTGTCGTTCAGCGCGTTGGGAACAAGCTTTTCTTTGATAAGCGTGATGGGTCGCAGCTTGATTTGCTTTCCGTTCACGAGACCTCTCAGGAGCCACTGCCTGAGGCTAAGGATGATATTAACTCTGCTCATTCGTTGAGCGTTGAGGCTGCCTATATTAACCAGAACTTCTCGCAGCAGGTTCTGATCAGGGATGGGAACAAGGTTACTTTTGATGAGGCTAATCCTTTTGCTAACGAGGGTGAGGAGGTTGCTTCTGTGGCTTATAGGTATAGGAGGTGGAAGCTTGATGATGATATGTATCTTGTTGCGAGGTGTGAGGTGCACAGTGTGGTTGATGTGAATAAGCAGCGGTCGTTCCTTACTTTGAATGCTTTAAATGAGTTTGATCCTAAGTATTCGGGTGTGGATTGGAGGCAGAAGTTGGAGACTCAGAGGGGTGCCGTGTTGGCCACTGAGCTTAAAAACAATGCGAATAAGTTGGCTAAGTGGACTGCTCAGGCTCTTTTGGCTAGCGCGGATATGATGAAGTTGGGGTATGTGTCTAGGATTCATCCCCGTGATCATTTTAATCATGTGATTTTGGCTGTGGTAGGGTATAAGCCCAGGGACTTTGCAGCACAGATCAATTTGAATACTGCTAATATGTGGGGTATTGTGAAGTCTATAGTTGATTTGTGCATGAAATTGAACGAGGGAAAATATGTCCTTGTGAAGGATCCGTCCAAACCTCAAGTTAGGATCTATGAGGTTCCGGCTGATGCGTTTGAAAATGATTATGTGGAGGAGCCACTTCCGGAGGATGAACAAGCTCAGCCTCCGGCGGAGGGTACTGAGGAGGCAGAAACTGGTACCACCAATGATGTGGAAGATAAGCAGATAGACGTTCAAGCTTGAGAGGTAATTGAATTTACTTCATACCCTATTTTTGGGGGTTAAGAAGTTGCGTACTCTGTTCTCCGACTCTTCCATCAAGTTCAGATTTTTGTTTTCTGGGTTAATTGCTTATTACGAAGATATATGGCCTTTTTGTATTTGTTTGGGATGTAATAGTGGTATGCTAGCCTTGCTTTATTACATTTGAGTTGTGTATGCTGGTTTCAGTTCGTATCTTTTTATAATAGAGTTTTCTAGTCATTGTTATTATTCCTTATTATTTATGTGATATTATTGATGATCGAAGTATCTATTGCATGATTTCCTTGTGATGTTCCTGTTTCGAATAGTAATGTTCAAAGATATTATAGTGACATTGCTAGTATTAGTATCGGACTGCTGCGTTTAAGTTGGTTGAGTATTGGAAATACCTTTCTCGTGTAAACAAGAAAATTTCATGAATTCCTAGTGATTAAAATTCTAAATCTTCCTTAGGTTCGGGTCATTTGGGATTCTACTGGTAGGAGCTTTCTATGCATCTTTACTTATTCGATTTAATCTCTTGAAATGAGGACAACGGTTCGGCAGTCTGCTATACATTTAAGACGTTGTCAAGACTATCCCTCAAAACATCATACTGAAGTTACTAGTCTTGTATGTTACCTTGCTATTTAGATTTTTAGTTGAATCTAAACTTAAAATGTGAAGATTTCATACAAATATTTTTTTAAGCTTTGTTTTTTTGTCTGGCTGACCTTTACTCTCATATATACATCTTACCTTCTAAGTTCAATTAATTTTTATTGAAGTCTCTGCAGCCATCTTAATAATTGTTTGGAGCAAAGTTGTCAAATTTAAGTTTCAATCGATTTCATTTTATGAGTTTGAAAAACCAAATTGTGTATTCGGCTTTAGTATATTAAATGGTTGTAGATCGATAGTATATTAAATGGTTGTAGATCGATAATCAAATGCAGTTCGATAGTATATTAAATGGTTGTTGATCGATAATCAAATGCAGTTCGAAATCGTTAGATGTTGCAGAAGTCTTATTTTTAATCTTGTATTCGGTTAATATTATTATTATTTACTCATGCATGAGATATGATTCTTGGGGTCGGTGCAGGTCATGGATGAAATGTGGTTCTTGGGGTCGGTGCAGGTCAGATGTGTATCGGAGCTGATGGCCGTTCATTTGGGATCAGATCACGCTCAGAATAACAACATTTTTTTGTCGGCCAAAATTTTGCAATTAACTTTTTTGAATCAAAAGTTACAATCCGAACTGAGTTTTTTTATGCTACCGCGGTTTATGAGTAACAGACCTTATCCTTCAATTGGGAATGATTGTGCTTTACAAGTTTCCAGCAATTGTTATCATGCGGTCTAAAGTCGACTAAATTAGTATTAAAAACATATACGAACTTTTATGTCAGATCTTTTATGCCATGTGCTCGATACAAAGTAGTTTTAAGGGTAATAAAAAAACAGTTATATTGTAACAAATTATTTTAATAGTTAACAAATTTAATAGTAAACAAATGACTCATTTTAATCGTTAACAAATGCCGAGCCAACTTTAGGGACATTCTATGAACACGAGGCCTATCGGTAGAAAGAAGGAAATTGGTTTGGTATCTTATCCTTCTCTCTTATTAAATTAAAATTCTGTATATGAATTTGTCATGGTGATAGGAATTATCATATTAGAAAGATTTTAGTAAGTCTTTTAAAAAAATTTAGCAATTTATCTTTAAAAAAAACTTAGCAATTTAGGTTACCGTCAGACTTACTTAGCTATTGAACCGGGATTAGAAGTTTTACTTTGGAATCTAAACTTAAAATGAAAAGATTTCATACAAATATTTTCCTAAACCTTTGGCTTAAAAATGAGCTGCTTTATAAATTAATCAAGAAATTAAAGAACATGTTTTTTTTTAGGCTGTGTTCGCATCAACTGAATTCACTGTTCATGTGAATTATAGAGCGAAGAATTGAAGGTTACGTCGTGTTTGTATGAGAGGATTGGCAAGGAAAAGCGCGAACGGATTTGTGGGATTCATCCATTTTTGATCATCCGCGGAAGTGAGAAGATTTGCACTGATTTTAGGGTAAATGTCGTGTGTGCCCCGACCTTTATATTAAATTTCACATAAGTAAATATGCAGATGAATACCAATTCCATAGCATAGTGCACCAAATAAATAACTGATTATTGTTGGTTTTGATTTGCAGGGATGTAGAGGAGGAGGAAGAAGGACGTTGTGCGTGTTGGTGGAATGCAACAGGTGGTTCTTGAAGATGAAGAAAGTGGATGGGCGTATTTGAGAAGATGATGAACAGTGGGTAACCGGTTACAGCTATCGGTTTGCGGTTATAGTGTTGTGAAGGATTCTTTGCATTTCTGTAATCGGTTACAGCTTGTGGTAACCGATTACAGATCCCTCTCGCATATGCTTTATTTGGTTACTGCTCTACGTTCACTATCAGCCACTGATAATTTTCACTGCTGTCTTGTGTGGACCGTTGTTTACCACCATCTCTTTATTCTTTGATAAATACTTCTTCATGTTCTTCTCGTCTGTAGAACCCGATGTCTACCGTTATCGTCCATTGTTGTTTGCAGTTGTTTTTTTGTCGTGGTTCTCTCAAGTAGGCACCATATTTGGATTGTTTCTCTGAGCAATGGAGAACCCAACCAGTCATGGAGGCAGATTCCTTGTAAGGAGTTGCCTCCAATCTCCAATCTGAATGGTTTTTGGATTCTACCATCTAAAAAAAATAGTTATCCGAAAACGAAAAAAAAATGACTTGCAGATTCTATAACTAAAATAGGAATTTCTTTTATATGTGGTGCAAGAAAAGACTGCCCTGATATGAATTTGTCGAGCTTTGTATTTGGGGTTAAGGGCCAAGTTTCCATTTTTGAAAAGAAGATTGCAGGAAAACATAAGCAGACAAGGATGAACAGTTGTATCAAGTGTGACAATATATATTAGGGGCAGTTAGACCATTTAGAACTTGTAATTCTTTTTGATGAAAAAAAATACTCATTATATATTTGTGAACAAATTTAATGGTTGAAAAATATTCTCAGAAGTTGATTTAAAAAAGAATTAAAAGGAAGTTGGATAAATTCAATGGGGCCATTGCTTATTGCATCCCTGTTTTCATGCGGCACCCAAGTTAGAAATTTTGAGCATGTGTGAGGCCACATACTGATTTATCCAAACGATTGTTTGGTGTTTCGGATGTTACTATCTAAAGCAGAGTCTATGGAAATTGAGAAGCATAGGTAGTTGTGAATACTGTCAAGTTAAAATACACTTTGTACTAAATTGATATTATAATTTAATTATACAATTTAAAATACATTCATTTTACTACAATTTATTTTTTATAATTTTTAAATATTAATTTTAATAATTTTTCATAATTTTTTTCTCTTTATAAACATTTTTACAATTAAATATAACATTACAAAATAACATTTTATAATACTTTTATAAGTAGGGGCAATTTGGTAATTTTTATTTTTTACCAATTAAACAAATTTTTAAAATCTATCACATCAATCAAATCCTACACTAATTCTCACAAACTTTATTTCCAAATCCACTCTCAATTAACCACAAATCCACTCAAAAAAACAACAAAAAAATTACCCTCAAATCCACTCAAATCCATTCAAATCATCTCCCCCAAATTATATGCCATAATAAGATAGAAAATCCATTTAAAGTTTTTTAGTAATAATCACTATATTAAAATTTTTATTAATTCCGTCACAATTAAAAAGTAGGGTTAGAAAATGATCTTAACTTATTCAATTAAACTATTTCAGCGAAATTTTACTTATAAAACTTTATATTTCTATATATATAACTCTATATAAAATAATATTCTCAATTTTGTAACATTTTATTTTAATAATATAATACTATTATATGATAATAAAATTACTAGATGAAAACAGATGTAAACAAAATAAAACCGATCTAAGTAAGTTAGAATCCAAACTAATGATATATACAAACATTTTAAACATTATATACATGATACACATATCACACAAAAATATACACATATCACACAAAATGATACATTATATTATTTTATGGTGTTTCTTCTTGGATATTTCCTTTTTTATCCCTACATCCCATCCCATAAAAGTTTTATTTCCCAAATTACCCGTCATTAAAAATATAATAAAAGTACTTTCACGTTTTTATTTTTAATGTTTTTTAGATTGAATTTTCGAAAAGATATTTCAAAACCCGGACTAATAACTATTGAGGGTCACTCCCTCCACCACCAAAGGTTGTTCTCTGCACCTCCCCAATTTTTTTTATTTTCAAAACTGACCTTATTTAAATATTTATTTTTATTTTTATCTATTTTAATCTAATCTCACTTTCTTTCATTCTTCAATGTGTTGCACCTTCTACACCCTCACACCGCAAAAAACTCTAATCTAATTCTACTTCTGCACTTGTTCACTGTCTACAAGGCGTCCACCACCGCCAACGTCGTACCGGCGCCGACGCCTCAGCCTGCTCGTCCAAGCTCCTAGCCCTCAATCCCGCTGTCACTAACAATGACAACATTCATAGCATGTTCGTGCTCAATTCGATGTTGTCGCACGTTGGAACTTCCACTAGAGGTTTTCCTGTCTGCGTTCTCGTCCAAGACCAAGGGATGGGATACGAAATCTAAATTGGAATCAGTTTCTTCGATCGGATTTTCACGGCGCGGTTGCCGCCTCGAGAGCTTCGTTCTTCGCGCCACGTGGGAAAGGGGAGGAGACGTTGGAGGTTCAGAATTGGAAAAGGAATAGCGATGCTTGGGCGCATAGGAACAAGCGTAGAGTGGCAGTCTCGTGGCAAAGCATCGCGCGTTGAGTTGATGCTATTTTGAATTGTAAAAACTAAACTTCTGGGTCTCTACCTTTAATTTTGTTTTTGGCTGATGAATTGTTGGTTGGGATTGTGCTTCTTTGAATGTTGAGGTGTAAGGCATGAATTGGTGAGTGGTGTTCAATTTTTTTGCTCTTGCCCTGATTGGTATCGTGTTTCAGTATGGATGTGAAACCGAGATACGAACCTAACAAACCTCAACTGCTCCTTCCTGTGACGCCGTTACTGTGATATCTCTCTTCCTATGTTATGCTCTCTGAGGGGAAAGTGGGCTGGGTACCTGCAAAGACACTCCGACGCTCAAGTCAGAAAAGGGATCTCTTGAATCTTTTCAGTTCAAAGTGATCAAGAAGAAGAATCATTTCTCTCTCTTAATTTCTCTAAAGGGAAAAACGTACCATTTTTCTAGTGTGCTTTGTGTATTTAAAACAGTAGAATAAACCGTTTACCTGAAAGTCCGGATGGTTACCGAAGTTTACTATCTGGAAGTTGTAACCGCTAGATCGTGTCTGATACTGGGTCAGTTTATTCCCGTGATTTATGGCATTGACCGATATTCGTAATTGGTAACTTCTAACCGCTACACCTTTTAAGTTTAAGATATCGCTCATTATATGTCGAGCGCCTTATGTACTGATGTAACTATGCTAACTGTCGTGCGAGCATTTTGTCACGACCTCACTGTGTCGATCACCAAGTGGTCGACGTCGAACATAAGAAAACCCAGAGAATGGTCGGTTGGGTTATGTGTCGATCGTTTAGTAGACCATATCACTATTTAATTGTCGATCACCAAGTAGTCGACATCAAACTGTAAGTGATACGAACATAAGAAAGCCTAGTGGACGGTTGGTTGGGATTGTGCTTCTTTGAATGTTGAGGTGTAAGGCATGAATTGGTGAGTGGTGTTCAATTTTTTTGCTCTTGCCCTGATTGGTATCGCAAGTGTAAATGACATAGGGATAGGAACTGAATGGTTAGTTTTGTTTTTCTGAACCGGAAATAATCAGTATCTTTGGAAATAATTGTTCAAAGTCAAACGGAGATTCATATCCGTTGATTTGCAGATTTGTAGGGTAAAATAGGAATGAAGAGGTGCAAGGAGTATGCTGTGTGGTGGTGCAAGGAGTAATACTCATAACTCTAATATCGGCCCAATTAGATGCTCTTGGACTTCTTAACACTGCAAACAAATAATAATCTCTACATATTAATGTCTTTAATTTTCTTATAATAGTTTCAATATAGTTAGATTAAATGAAATTTGAACATGAAATAATATACTTTATACTAAAACCATTTTATTATCAAATTAAATTTATGCAGAACTTACTAACTTATGTAATTTTTCATTTCCAATTTACGTTACCACCATAAAATTGAAATAGAAGTAGATTGAAATGAATGTGTTTAAAATGAGAAAAAGTAAATCAAATATCAAACTACCATTTTGGTATGTAAAAAGATAGGAAAAAGCAAAGTTTAAGAAAACTTATTGGGAAAACACGCATGGGAATGAAATTTTTCCTTGACTCAAGTGTGTATGTTATAATTATAGATTTTGTGTCAATTCCCTTTTTTTTTCTATAATAAAAAGTGAACCTTAGATAACGAAATCTAAGTTGTTAAAAAAAGTTTGGTCCATATCGAAACTCTAGGATCTTTTTAACGGTGCTCTTCTATAAACTCTTTTAGAAAGAAACTCATAAAGATAAATAAAATTATATATATATATATATATATATATATATATATATATATTTTAATTAAGTGGTTCAAGTTATATTTACATATTTTAGAGTTTCAACCTGTTATGGATTTTGTTGTAAAAGAAAGCATCTCAATTAATTAAGGAAAAAATGTATTCACATTTAATATATTATTATTATTATTATTATTATTATTATTATTATTATTATTATTATTATTATAAAGATGAGATAATATTTGTTGTAGAAAATAATTTGGTCACAATTTTGTTATGAAATTTTTTTGGTGAAGTTAACTCTACAAGTGTTTTATGTTTTGATTTTGATCCTAATATATTTGAATTAAAATGCATAGGTAAAAGGGGTTATGATGTTTGTTATAGTTAGAAAAAGGAGGAGGTGGGTGTTGATATGAATAGAATCGTGGCAAAGATATTATGAAGGTAGAAGGATGAATGAAGTGTGAGTGATTATGAAGATTATTTTTATTGGTTTATATTAGTCAATGCTAAATATTAAACACCTTTTTGACTCTTTTTTACTTTATGTGTCACTGCATTGGCTCCATCTTCAATCCTTAGTCCTCTCAAGTGCAACTCACACCATACACGCGTGTCTTTACTTTCTCTACATTTCTACTTTCTTATTAATGAATTTAGACACATTTCTGTATAATCCGTATTTATAAAAGAAAAAAAAAAGGAATGTTATAGGATATTGGTAGGTTTAGTTTTATTAAAATTGTTATTTGCTAAAAAAATTTCACTTACATTTAATTTACTTTTATGTTAAATTAAAATCAAACTGATCAGCACCGAATTAGATTGGATTTGATTCAATAGATAAGAATTAAAAAATGAAAACGTTATGATGGATTTGTTTTAGTTCTCGGACCATGTTTTTACTTTATTTTTTTTAATAATTTTTATGTGATGATAAATGATTAATAGATTTTTAGATATTAATATTAATGTTTTTTATGAATTTATTTAAAATTTGTGAAAGCTTAAAAATATGATTAAAAATATTAATATCATTTATATATTTTGCTATTAAAAAAGTTAAAAGTTATAAATAGAATTCAATTTAAACAATATTTATTATATAAAAACATTAATCACTTTAATTTTTTTTAAAACCTCTAAAACTCATTTATCTTCTTTCTAAGAATTTAATCTCCTCTTTCATCTCTTTTAATAAACACATATTAAGATTTTTGGTGTCGAGAAAAGTAAATATGTTCGTTTATATTTGTCTATGGAGAAAGTTCTCATTTTATTTTTTTCTTGAGTCAATTACACATTATGTTGCATGTGATATTTGAAGGCATTGTATATGACCTTGAACAACATTTGTTTCTATATTGTTTTT
Source organism: Vigna angularis (assembly GCF_016808095.1). Lineage (NCBI taxonomy): Eukaryota > Viridiplantae > Streptophyta > Magnoliopsida > Fabales > Fabaceae > Vigna > Vigna angularis. The sequence continues at coordinate 35,140,597 of NC_068975.1, read as the reverse complement.
GTGGTCATGAGGGTGTGTTTTGATCATTAATATGTTATTTTTATGTGTAGTTAGAGTTAGAAGGAAAGTTTTGATCTGTGTGGACTCTCAATAAATATAAACTATTCATTTAAAGTATGGGAAACAAGTTTATTTATGATAAATGTTTTGTTGTTTTTGAATTGATGAACTCATAATGATCATTAGTACTTTGAATTGGGATTAATTGCTTGAACTATTGTTTTATGGTTTGATTGGTATTGTTGTGTGCAAAGCTAGTTTGGATGAGCTACTATTGTCCAATTTGATAAACCTAATGGTTATTTTGAACTAAAATAAGATATTTAAAACTAAGAGGGAATTAAAGTTACATAGATGGTCTAGTTGAACAACATATTCAAGTCAAATTGTGAGTTAAGAATTTGGTACAACACAGGACAATACAAAAAAACCGTTGGACATCATTTGTAAAAACTAGAACAGTGAGCTCAAATGTTCAAGAGTGTTGGGTGTTACCCTGCTACCGCTAGGCATCACAAATCAATGAGCTATAGGGCTTTAGATGTCAAGCGTCATCCTGGTATCGCTAGACATTATGAAGTCGAGGAGCTCTTGGGTATTTCGCGTTAGGTGTAAGACTTACAATTAGGATACCACAGGTTTTTGCTAGGTGGACCATATCTTTTGTTGGGCACTAAATGGAATTCATTTCCAAGAGTCCCTAAGACTTGTGGCACTGGGCATTCTTGTGTCCACTCTCCATTCTTGCTGGATTTCCTTTTCATCCTATATATATATATGTGTGTGTGTGTGTGTAATTTTAAAGTTGAGTCTGATTATTTTTAAACCACAATCATTTCTAAAATGTCAAAAAAAATCCTCGAAAATCATTTATCAGGTAGAAAGAAAGGTATGCTCTCCTCATTCTCTCTCACCACATCCACTTAATCTTGATTAAGTTATCGTCCCTGACACCTTAACTAACTGAAACTCTTGTTGATGTGCTAAATGTTACCCCATTTTAAACCAACTCCTCAACTTTCCAACTTAAGGATTGAACGATCATTTACTTTTGAACAACCAAATTTGTATTTGTTATGCTGAACTTACCTTCCACATATATATCTTCACTACCGTTTGAAAATTTTACCAAAAATCTTAAGATATTCTTAGTCTTAGACCGTGTTAAATATCACTTCACATCATTTTATGATTACAGAATGATTGCACTACTGTTGTTAAAAATGCTAAACCTGGTTGGCTGCACTATTATTGTTAAAAATGTTAACTAAGTACTCACAAAATCAGAAGTAAAACAAAACATTTTCAAGTATTTCAGTTATTGACATGGTTATTTTACTTGTTTTTTATCCATGATAAGGTATTTGTATTGTTCTTTTTTTATTTCAATGGTATTAATGTTTATGCAACAATTTATTTCATGGTATTTTTCAAAATTTGAGGATAGTAAGTGTTTCTTTATTAGCTTTTCTACACTTCTGTTCACGGGCATCAATTCATGTTATGACTAGGGATGACAATAGGTCGGGTCATGCACGGATAGTGCCTACCCGCAACCCGATCCTACAAAAAAATAATCCATCCGCTATCCGACCTGCTACCCGCAGAGATACTTGCTTAAAGAATATCCGCGGATATTTTAAAACCTGCGGATATCCGCAAATATTTTAAAAAAAATATTTTTATAAATTATTAAAATAAAATTTAAATAAAATTACAAAAAATATATAAAATATAATATAATATAAATTAAATATAAATTACATTTAGTTTTAATTAAATTTAACCTTATAAATATAAATTAATGTTAATTTTAATTAAATTTAACTTAATAAAATATAAATTAAATTTTTATTTTCATTTTTTGCGGGTGGCGAATATACACGGGTACGGATAGTATAATATCCGCACCCGACCCGTTTATAAGCGGATATTAAAATATTCGTTACCCGCAACCCGCGGGTATTAATTATCCGTCGCGGGTTTTATCCGCAAATATCTGCGGGCGCGGATTTTTTTGCCATTCCTAGTTATGACAAAGTTGATCTTCTTAAGCATGTGATTAAGGATAATCTTGGTGAAAAAAAAATTAATTAGGTAAGTATTTATAATGGCAACCTCCTGCTCCATATAAAAAAAAATAGTATTTATAGATAACTATATCCTTGAGAATATATAATATCGTTTTCAATTTTTCCTTAATATGTTTTTTTTAGAAAATAGTACTATTTTTCTTAGTCTAGGAAAGCATGATTGTGTTGTGTAGTCGAAAAAAAAAAACTTTATTTATGGAAGGAAATTTCATAGATGACATTTCTCACACATTTCGTTTCTTAATCGTCTTGCTACTTATAGTCAGAGACAATATGATAAATTATAGGTTTAATATCCATTTTGGTCCCTTGGATAATGTTAATTCAGTCTCCATTTTTAAAAGTGTTTGGAATATGCCCATAATTAGTAAAATTTGCATTTAATTTGTCCCTTCCGTCAAGTATAACCAAACAGAGTTAATGGGGTGATGATCTGGCAGCAGTTATTGGTAATGTGTCATTATTTAGTTGTGTGTGTGACATGTTATTTAACCATCCTGCCACGTCAGATTTGCCTTCTCCACAGAAACCCTAATTTTCCCCTAGACAGAAACCCTAATTTTCCCCTAGATCGACCCTCAAAGTCGATATGAACCCTAATTGCGTGAAGCTATTCGAAACCTCCACGGCCAAATCGCGAGTTTTCCTCCATGCACCACCAACAACCATCTTTCTTCGTCACGGCGCAGGGAGCAATCACGACACAAGAGCTTCCTTTTTCCCAATCTGAAACCTAATTTTGGGTAGGAAATGGTCTGACACTTAATAAGGTCTCATCGGCCACGTTCATCTGAGTCAAAGCTGATCTAACACGTTAGCACACACACAACTAAATAATAACACGTTACCATTAACTGTTGTCAGATCATCACCCTATTAACTCCGTTCGGTTATACCTAACGGAAGGGACAAATTAGACGCAAATTTTAGTAACTGTTGACATATTTCAAATACTTTTAAAAATAAGACTGAATTAACATTATCCAACGAAAGTGGAGACCAAAAAAGGTATTAAATCTAAATTATACTAAGAAAGATGATAATGAACTCTTCGAATTTAAAACTTTTAAATGAGAAATTTGTTTTTTAAAATGCTTATCAAGTTTTGAAGTGATAATTTTCAAGCATCTTAATATTATAATTATAAAACTAAAAAGAAAATATGATTATGTAAAAATATTTTTCTAATACGTCCACCGTACATATATAATATATATTTCAAAGTAATTTAAAATGTTAATGATATCTTTCTATATTTATTATTGTATTTTTAATTCCTATTAACCAACTTATATAAGTTTTTAGACCAAATATAATTTAAAATATAATATATATTTTTAACTTCTTAATTTAATTTTAATTATAATAAAAACAAAATTCGATATTCTTAAAAGTAATCAAAATACTAGTTATATACATTTGTCTGCCCTTTTTACTACTAAATTAACTTTTACAGCGTTATTACACTCACATTCCTTATAATATACTAATTCATTCTATTGTTGAAAAGATATTTTTAACTGTGTATTTCTACGAGAAAATTTATATCATTTCAATAAATTCTTAAAGTAATTTATCGAGTGTATTTTTAGATATCTCTTTCAAACATAAAAAAAAGTGTATTAATTATTTATTTTTAAGTTGCTTTTTCATGTTGGATTTTTTGTCACTAATGAGAAAATAAACCACTTTAATTGAAAGCAATTTAAATATAAATATATTATTTTTAATATAATAATATAAAAATTTGAAACTGATTTTGATATTCAAGAAAAGTTTCTTTTAGGCACTAGCCAACTGTCATTGTTGTTGAAAAGAAAAGAAAAGAAAAATGGTCAATTACTCGTCCTAAAATTTGTTATTTTGGGAAAGTATTATTAACATTTTAACTGGAAAAATTGGATTTCATGCAAAACTATAATTCTATTAACTAATTAGTCGTACCATAAGAAGAAATAAATTATTATAAATTTCTTTCTAAAGTCAGTAGCAAATCTAACTTGACTGTAATGTATTTATTTTTCTTCTTTCTCTGAATCAATCATTAAAGACAATTTGTAACATAAGAGGGTTTGATATATTCTAAGTCTTTGGTCAGTTTGAAACACTCATTATCTTCAGAAAAAATTCTCAACAATAAAAAATATAACTCATTTAAAATTTATAAATTAAATTAAAAACATATATTAACATTTAAAATTTATTTTAAAAGGGCATTGTAAGATGACAACCCGAAGAAACATTGGGCGGAGAGGATTGATGTCAGTGTCTGGTATAAAAAGATCAGAAAAGTAAAGAAATTTATATTTAATTTATTTGGTATCTATTATTTATTTGATTCCATTAAATGATAAAAAAAACTTATTCTATCCTATAAGAATAAAAAGAAAAATGAGAGAGAACATATTTTTTCCTCCATTTATTTCCTTTCTTTTCAGTGTCCTCTTTATACCAAACAATGAAGGTGTATTTTAATAATAAATATATAAAAGTAAAAAGACAACTACTGATCCATGCATCATAAATATTTTCTTTACCAAAAACAGAGACACAGAGCGACAAGAATACTTTTATTTAAATTTTATTAAATTGAAGTAAAATACAAAGGTCACAAATTTGTTTTGAAATTAAGTAAATTCAATTTCAACTTATCAAATATAGTTGATATATGATAAAAAATAGTTTCAGTTGCAGTTCCTACAATAAATTGTGGTATAACCAGACAAATTAACTCTGAAAATTTGTTTTAACGTAGATAAAACATTAATCATGATTTAATATAAATGTATAATTTACCATTTCTACTATTAAATGTTCCTTTGTAGTCAAATGTAATAAAATATGTTAATGTTTAATGAATTTCAATCAATTTAACATTATCATTTTAAAAAATACTATAAACTGAAGTTTGAACAGGAGCTTCAATAAAACTATAGGATAGAAGGAAAGAAGTTTATGAAATATAATTTTTGATGGGTGCAATAAAAAAAGCAGTAAATGAATTTAATAATAGTCTTAATGAATATAAAATAAAATAGTTTTGTTTGGTGAATTGAAATTTAGAAGAAAAAGGAGATGATAATATGCAAAAGAATACACAGATGTATTAATTATTGTGAAGGAAAAGAAAGAGTTTCCAATATTGCATGTCACATATTTAGTAGAGTACAAAGTGCAGACAATGTATTATGAGTAATCACTGTCAGAGCAGTGTAGCACACAAGAAGTAGATAGCGCGTAGGGACCGAAGTTCAAGAATCTAAGGTCTCTACGACACATTTCATATTTTTTCTTAAACGAAATAAAACAAACTTGAAAAAGTCTCATCTGGTCTTCACTTTTGTCTACTCACTCATCTCTTTCTTTTCCGTCTTCCTTTTGTTTTTCTCTCATTTCAGCCATGGATTCCAATCATTCCATATCCCCGAGACAGCAAGACAATCAGAAACCATGGCAGGGACTGCAATCTCCCAAAGCCGTCGCTAGATCCGAACCCGGGAGCCCGTACCCGACAACGTTCGTCCAAGCGGACACGTCGTCGTTCAAGCAAGTAGTCCAAATGCTGACAGGCTCCTCGGAGACAGCGAAACAAGCGTCCTCGAAACCCGCGGCGAACCCGACCCACAGCATCCCGCCCATGAAATCCGTTCCGAACAAGAAGCAGCAGTTCAAGCTGTACGAGCGGAGGACGAACTCCCTGAAGAACAACCTCAACATCAACCCCCTCACCTCGTTTTTCTCGCCTCGCAAACCCGACATGCTCTCACCCAGCATCCTCGACTTCCCCGCACTCGTCCTGAGCCCCGTCACACCCCTTATACCCGACCCGTTCGACCGATCCAACGCGCCCCCTTCCCTGGACTCCGAGGCCGAAGATAAAGCCATAAAAGAGAAGGGTTTCTTCTTGCACCCTTCTCCCGCTTCTACTCCCAGAGACGCCGAACCTCGCTTGCTCCCTCTCTTCCCTACCACCTCTCCCAGAGCCTCAGGTCCTTCTCCTTCTTCTACCGCCGCTTCTTGAATCGCTTCTCTTTCTTTTCTTTATTATTGCCCCTTTTCGGATTTTCTGTAAGATTCTTATATAATTTCTGTTTTATTATTGCCATTCATGCCGGTTAGAGAGATCCGTTCAAAATTTGTAATGCTTATTGAGAGAAGGGAATAATCCTGCTTTAATTGTATGTATAAATTATGCCGTTTTCCCCCAATCTCCACCGTTTCTCTTCGTTTGCAACAAGCTCGATTTATTTCTTCCAATTCAAGAATGTGAATTTTGGTTGACTTTAAAGGGGTTATACTTTTATCCGTTGGAGTAATGAGCTACGGTTCTGGGATGTAATTCATGTACTGTCTAGCTTCTTCTCGTTTACTTTTGCTGCATTTTTTCCCCAGAGTCAAATCCTTTAATTATTGTTGGCATAGTTAAACTTTAATGCTTGTTAAAGGTGAGTAAAACCGTAATTAATGAAATTAATTTGAAATTATTGATTTGAATTGAAATGTGGGTGAAATTAATTTTAGCTACACCAAAAGTGTAAACCGAAGTGGTTTAGGTTTTAGCTACACCAAATTGGATGTTTATTGAAAGAAGGTGTGACAGTGTGTTGAAGGAGAGATGCATTTATAATTAGAGGTGAGGTGATATTCATAATTAGCAAAATTAATAATGCAGTGTGTACTAAGTAGGGTGTTGATAGAGATGGTAGGGAAGAAAGTAGAATGAGAAAAGGAGAGGTGTTGGTTTGAAAGTGTGTAATCGCAAAGGCAGCTTTGGGTTAGCTGTCACAGAAAGCGTGGAAGAATGGGGAAGGAATCTGGAGCCGTGTGATGTGTTTCTGAATGAGGGAAAAGATCCCAATAGTTTTGAAGATAGGTTTTCACATACTATGTGCTTCTGTGCCCCCAAACATCACTGCCATGACGTTGGTTTCAACTTTCAACAGAAAAATATAATAAATCCAAACATGCTTGAAGATAATTAGACGGAGTTTAAGGCATTAATTAATTGTTTGGTTTGTGCAGTAGTGTTGAAAGAAGGGTAGGGACCCCATTGGTTTGAACGTAAAGCGTTGGAGAGGCGTAAAAGCAATGATGAGAAGAGAGTGTGGGTTTCTCAGGTTGAATATTTTAATTAAGGTTTTTGACTGAAAGAAGACCAGAATTGAAGTGAATGGGGACATGGGAAAGTGGAGGTTGTGATCATGTCATGGGAAGAAGAGAAGAAGCTCTTTCACTATGGATATGATTTGAACCCATGGTTGGTGCTTCATTTATTCAATGTTTCAAACTTCACATGTGCACTGCCACCAATTTATAATGTCATCTTCCATTTCTATTTCCCTCTCGCAATCAATTTGGGGCAAAAAATATAAAACAACTCACATGTGCCACGTTTTGATTTGACGTATTATTCATCGTCATCCTTCAAAAATCCATCCATCACAATACTTCAACCATGACATCTTTGACTATATCTCCGCTTCCTTTGGTCCACCTCCTCTCCTCTTTAATGTTAGCTACACACTCACTTCAAATATATCATTTTACTCAATTTAATTCAAATTTAGTTAGCATCTTTCTATTAACCAACTTTCGATCATTTTTAAAGCACTACTACCTTTTTTCAAAATAAATATTTTAAAAATAACCACGAATATGTTTAATGATTTTCTTAATATATTTAAGGTAATAATTAAAAATGTTCACAATACATACGCTTAGTATTTATAATAAAAATGTATAAAAAAAAATACAGCGAATTTATTATTTAAGTAATACGTGTTCGTTGTCTTAACGTTACGCTTAAACATTCAAAACGACGTTTGGATCATAAGATGTATTGTTTTATGAGCAAGTGGAATTTTTAATTAATCGACAATTTTAGTATGTGATTTACACGTATAGTGGTAATTGTTTTCCAAAGCATGTGTCATTGTAAAAAGGTTTGAAAAAGTATGCATAGTACTTAAATCATAATATCTTGTGTTAAATATCTATGATGTTGAAAAGCCTTCTTGGAATCCATGATAAGTATGATTAGATTATAATATGTTATTTGGTGTGGAAGAAAGTTTATATGGGTATCTGAACCTTGATATCGGGCCCTTCAGGAGTCATGCTGTCCAGGTCTTATTAAGCAAAGGGATATTGGTTATCATCTCAATATTAGTGAGTTAATGATCTCGATAGTAATGCACATTATTAAATTGAGTTAATCAAAACTCCCAATATGAGAGAATCAAATATTTTTATTAGTGATGTTGTTTTGATTAAGAAGAATCAAAGTAAATTTAAGTGGAAAAATTGCAGTGGAGATAATTTATGTGTTTAAAAACATTATTTTTCTTTAATAATATTTTATTGAATATTTATTTATTGTACCAAATAGAAACATAAATACTAATAAATAATTAACTATTATGTCTTCTTCCACTCCAATTTTTAATCTGAAAAGAAAGACGGCGTTATTTGATTCCTGAATCCCATATTTATTCTTTTTGTTTCTCTCGTTTTTTCTTTTCTTCTTATGCAATAAATTTGCGTCTTATCTTCACAAATTGAAACATATCAGAAGTCTTTTCATTGTGTTTTTCCTAGAATTTTAAATTTAATTAAGAAATGTTTATTTGCAATGTATATTTTTTTAAAAAAAATTGAATTCCTACATTTTTTTAAGTTTTGTTTTACTTATATTTCTCATAAAATTATTTAAAGAAGAAAGGTAAAACTCTATTTTTGTATTCAAAGTTGAGAAGAAAAAAAGGGCCTACTGTATATACTCAAGAAGAATGTTCTAGAAATAGTATAAATCTAACACACTCTAATTGAATTGAATATGGGACTATATTTTTGTTTTCTACCATACGTAACTGTACTTACAAGAGCAAATTGGTCTTGGCACACACTTAGCTCTTACTACTGAACTAGTTTTTTTTTTTTTTTAAGTTATCGGTCTTCTCAATCCACATATTCTCGATGCTTTCAACTTTCTTCGTGTTTTTGGTTTTCTTTGCGAGCCGGTTACCTGCAAAAACACTTTACGTTTAAATAAGTTTCCGGTCTTACAAGGTTATACGATCAAATAAGTTTTCGGTGAGCCTTGATTTTTTGGTTTTGGTGAAGGCCCAATCTCCTTTTAATCATGTTTTTGTGTTACAGTGATGTGTTTATTTATTAACTATGTCTTTAATCTCATATTATTAGGATTTGGCCTTGTTGTTTCTAAACAGAGTTTTGTCGCAATCTTTCGTTTATTGCTGAAAGGTACGAAAATATGAGGTGATGGTTAGTTTGAAATGCTACCGAGTCTCGTCCTCGAGTCTATATCCATCGTCCTGATAATTTATATTATATACTTAATGAAAAGTCTTTTTTTAACAACTTTTTTATAACAGTTTACGTGATAGTTCGTGATTGGTCGATTTTAAATATACAAACCAATAAAATAGTGATACGTAATCTATTATAAAAAAGTTGTTAACATATCATAAACTATACTCAATTACTTGGCATTGACTTTGTGAAGGTTGTTATATCATCTTTGGTGTTAACATTTTATATAGATCTAGTACTAATGTTGATTTGGTGTTATGATATAATTATGCAATTTTGATTTGGGTAATTAAATAAATTTTTGTATTAAACTTTTTGATTTAGTTAGTAATTTGATTATCTATTTTGGTCATTTATTCAATTTAGTTTTTATATTTGTTTTTTATTCATTTAAGTTTTTACTTTTTATTTTAAAAAAAACTCAATTGAGTTTCTGTTTTTAAAAAATATTCAATTGAATCTTTATTTTTTTTCAAAAAACACTTCACGTGGATCATCTTATTAAATTTAGAGTTAACATTGTTTGAAATGTATTACGTACAAAAAAAATTGGATCTAATACATTCAATTTAACGGAATGAATCACGTTGATTTTATGTAAAAAAATTGAAAACACACAAAATATTGAAATTAATTGAGTAAGAACAAATAATAACCAAAATAAATAATAGACTTAAATATATCAACAAAATTAATAATTAATGTTTTTTTTACATAACTCCAATCTTTGTTTTCTATACATTCCAAGTGTTTGCTAAAAGAAAAAATTCTATGAATCATTGTGAACTTTGCTATCAATAGAATGTACAAATATATGTGTGTGTGTGGTACTTTTATAATACTGTAAATAAATAAAAATTACATACTTTTTCATCATTTAATTATATAGAAATTAAATAGCACTTTTATTAAAAATACTTATTTTATTTTATTCATCTTCAACCTTAAAATAGCATTAATATATAATATAAACTATGTGAAGGTCTTATAATTTGAAAATAATCTAATCAGTTATTTGTTATTTAATTAAGTCTCTTAGTTAAATAAAGTGGATGTCATCTCTATTTGTTAAATTGATATTAACTTTAAAGGTCGAACTATAAAAATCAAATTATTAATTAATCTTAAATATTATAAAAGTAAATACATATGAATTACTTAATATTATGATTTGTTGGTTAAGTTGGATATTTTTTTTTACAAATGTATTAAGTGTTTTTTAGGTGAAGATGAATGAAACGTAGAAATTGAAAGGAAATGTTTTACCCACAGCATCTCGTGAGGATTAGTTATTAAGTGAGTCACCACAAATTTCTTTAGTAGAAACTTCAAGTTGCCGAACTAGACAATCTGTCAATTTAACCAGGATTAATATATTCTATTAATATCTTTACGTATATATCAAATTTAGGATGATTTTTCAAGACTTATAAAATTATTTATATAACTTATTTACTTTGAAAAGCAAATTAATGGGTTATTCCTACTTTTTATAGTGTGTCGTAGTTTTGTCTATTCGTCAACACTTATTCTTGCATCCACTCAAAATCACCCGACAGACAGAAACATAGTTAAGATGACTTAGGATTCCCCGGTAATGGTAGAAAACCTAACGATGCAAGTGAAGCAAATACAGTGAAAAAGTGTATTCCGTTACATCATTACATCATTTCACTGCTAATTAATAATAGCTAGGACCCAATACCGTTTAATACAATTCATAACTCACAACGCTATGCAACTGTTAATAATAATTCTCCAACGTAGATTATTGTGTTGACATTATTTTCTTTATAATTATGAAACGGGTACTTAGATTGCAGCAACTTTTGTAATTGTTGAAAACAAGAATTGAATTCGTGTTTTTGTGCGAATTCAGAGTTAAAAGTGTCGTTGTTTCCAGCTTCTTCAGCAGAGACGATGACCTCAATTATAAGCCGTTACTGTAGGATGGAGACGACAGAAGTGGGACCTGTAACATGTTTAATGAATAATATCAACTTTGAATTTTGCTCTAAAACAAATACCAAATCACTGACCAAACAACAACTACGTTAGCCCCACGCCAACCCCTACTTCTAACAACCAATATTTTTATTTATGTAAAATGTTTTATAATATAAGTTGCTAATCTTGGATAAATTTCTGTCTCTATCATCCTAACCCAACTCGTGACTGTAGAATTCGCATTGGGATGTTAACTGACTCCAAATTGGTGAGATGATTCTCCTCCTTCATCATGCAAAAAATCTCATATCTCTATAACAAACTTCTAAAAATGGAGAGTTTCCAAAGTTTTAAATATTGTGAAATTTGTTTTAAAAATAGTTTTTGTTTCTGCTCAAATGAGATGAAGATATTTCCGTGTAATACTTCTGTATTAGACGAACGTGTATTTTCTCTATTTTTGATGGTCGATCGGTTTGAAGGAATGACCTGCAAAATACATTCTGACATTTAAGTCATAATTTTTCTCTCTAAGGTCTAAAGTAATTCAATTATGGAAAAGTAAAAATTACAATGATTTCACCAATTAATTTATCTCTTAATGATTATTAATACAAATTTTAACCAGTCATCAACAGTCGTTACTATATTGATTACGCTTTAACTCTGTCCAACTATTATCGTGACCAAACGGCTATGAAGTCCTTATACGTAACCCAGCCTTCGGTCCATTCGACTCAGCACACAATCATGTCTGTCTGGTCGAATCTAATCCTATAGTAACAGTTTTAATTTAACAAATTTTTAATAATTTTTCTTTTTAAATTTTTAAAATTTTAAGATAATACATATTTTTATAATCATATTTAATTTAATTAACACTGAAGAGAAAAAAATAGCTATTATAATAAAGAGAAAAATAATGATTATAAAATTAGTTTGAGTTATATTAAATATAATAAAAAGTAAATAATTTTCTTAATTTATGAGAAAAAAAATCTTAAATAACTAATATGAATGAAGGGAGAACATATAAACTGGTAATGTGTGTGTTTAACATCTGAGTTTGGTAGTTTTCTTGGATTTATTGACACAGTTAAGTAAGACAAAGCGTGCAAGTTTTCACTTCCCGTGTTTTTTTTTTTTCGATACTAAAAAAATGTATACGAGTCAAAAAGATTATGTCTATCCGAGATCTTAATTAAATGCGAAGATAGGTGGCATCCTACAAAAAGGAATTAAAATCCCGTGAGGAAATATTGGCATTTATAATTCTCCTTTTGGATAATGATAAGCTTTAATTAACCATTTTTTTCTTGACATAAGAATTTTTTAGCTTAATTTAATATCGATGGTATTATTATAAGTTATGAAAATATCGTCACAGAAGAGTAAGATTTTCAAAAAAATTATAAAAATTTATGTTAATATATGATGTGGTTAATAACTAAAATAAAACGGGATATTTATAAGAATGAGTATATATCCAGTTTTTATATTTATAAAATACAACAAATTTCACAAGTAAAATAAAAAGTGCTGTTAATAAAATATATTTAAGCATGTTTAATATCTTAACCATACTTATGTTAATTCCTTTAATTATTATAAATATTAGTTACATAAATTATTTTTAATATTTACATGGTTTATTAATCTCTCGTTTTATTTAAATATGATAGTTTTCAATTATATTAATTATTATTTGGTGACATGTATGAGTAGTTCGGAGATCACACTCTTAAATAGAAATAGAAATGTTTTAACCGTCAGTTACAATTTTTGATTTACTGATAGTTAAAATTATGAAATCAATTTTCAAACAAAAACAATGGTTAAGGAGAAAATGTTTGTAGACCACATTTACCAAGTATCTATGCAATTACTTATACATGTTTACAAAAATATGAACTTAGTTTTATTTGAATATACAACTAAACAGGTGTTTTATATTTAATAAGTATGACGTGTTTCTTTTAAAAAAGAAAACATCATTTGAATACAAGAATTGTATCAAACACATGTTTATATCAATAATTAAATATTAATTATATTAAATGGAGTATTTATTTTAAAACTTTTCATTACAGAGTTACTTATAGTTTACAAATTTATGTTATGTACCACCGATGATCATTTGCACATTCAAATTTGAAAATTGAACAAACTTTATGATATTTTTTAGTCTCGTTAAATAATATTTATTTTTTATCTCAATCCTTATAAACACGTCAGTTTATTTATTATATATATATATATATATATATATATATATATATATATATATATATATATATATATATATAATATACTAACGTGACCCTTCTTATTATGTCAAAATCGCTATATTGACAATTTTACTTCTTATGTTATATGACGTTATCACCTTTACATTCTATCAAAAGGTTACTAAAAAAAAGCAAACTAATAATGGAAAATAAAATATAAATATTGAAATTAAAAGATACTATAATATACGAGTAAACATTTAATTAAGCACACAGAGAGTAGCTTTCGTTTTTGTTACAAAGAAATGAGAAGCAACAAGCAAAACTACAATATCAAATGAACCAGTCAATGAGGTGGAAGACTTTAAAAAAGTTTAAATATATAAGAAACTCTCGATTAAAAATATACCTTGTAATTAATTATTTCGAAGTCTACGAATATATCACCTGCATACATTATTATTAAAAATTTTTTTATCAATATACTTTAATCAAATATTCACTTAAAAATATTGCGCATATGCAACTCCCATAATGTATTTTTCACAAATTATTTAAAAAAAAATACACTAGAAGAGTTATAATATCACACTTTCAACAGAGAGTATTCACACTGCATGAGATTTATTAAATTTCAACATTTAATAAATCTCATTACTCTAAGACTGCAGTTCATTCTCATTACTCTAACATAAAACATATTTCAATACTTATTAAAAATTATGAGATTTAATAAATTTCCACCAATAAATAAGATATGAAATTGACCAAAACTTAGTTGTGACGTGAGACTTGGGATTGAGCCAGTGGCATAAAGACATTGTTCAGTTTTTGAGAGGTTCTGAAAATTTAATTGAATGCATGACCTCCCAACTACCCTTCACCACACCCAATCCATCATGCACACCTGTGCAGTCAAAATCAAACTACTCAAATCAGATCATTCAAACTCTCACAATAAAATATAAAACTTTCAAAATGATTGAGTAATTAACAAAACAATTGCTGAAATATTCCAACATGAAATACTAATACTAAATTTTGCAAACGTTTTGCAGTGAAGTAATTATTCATGTATAGGGTTTAGGAAATTAAAATCTCGAAAAAGTAAAATTGATTAAACGAATCACGATGATTGTACCGTAGTTTTTTAACGTTTTCATGCGACATCTGTCGCTTTTAGATATAAATCCAAATAGTGATGTGTTATAGTTCCAGAGCCTTCTCTGTCACTTGGTTTCAGCTTCGGTAGATAGTTTGTCAGAGAAGATATCGAGATTTTAAAGTAATTATCACTGTCTCCTTGCAGACTTAATTTTTTTCTAATTAATTTTTTGAATTCCTGCAAAAATATTACGTTATTTTAATTAAATTATTCCTAAAAATCACAATATTTAGAAATAAAAACGAATCTTTTTTATTTAATTTACTCTTAGACTGTAGAGGCGCCGAATTGGTGTTCTGATTAAATTCTGTATGTAAGAAAGTGTGATGTGTTTTATTTCTGTTATTGACCGTGGACAAGTCATTGTGATGTGTCCCTAGACACACACGCAGATGATTTGTCCTCGTTCAGACAGTGATCCTTCATATTTTAGTCATAAAGATGGATGATGATGATGATAAAGCACTTTATTTTATTCGTTTTACATATTTCTTTACCATTAGAAAAAAGCTATATCAAAATCCTGAATATGGTTAAGATTGCTGTCTTGTATTCAGTCTCCTCATCATAATCCCACCTTTTACTTTGTCTGTTTCACAACTGAAACCCCTACTAGTGGTCCAATTCTTCTTGCTTCTTGCTTCTTGCTTCTTCCTTTCTCCGCTTACATCTTCCTCTCTTTCTCTTTCTTGCTTTCGCTGATTTCGAATCGCTTTCTGCTTCATTTCATGCCGCTTGCTTATAACCCAGTTACAAATGTTCACTAATGACTTTCCTCTTCAATTGGTAATATTTGTTTTTCTCTAAATTCTTATACTTCATTTTCATACGTTCTTATCACCTTAAATAATAGCAAAATCTGTATTTTTTTTTCTTTCGTTTTGGTCTTGTCTATGCTGTGTCTATTTTTGTTGATGTGGGTTTTATTTCTTGGTCTTTTTTCTTTCTTTTTTGCGTTACTTAGGGTTGTGGTGGCAACGCTTGCTTGCCCCTTGTGTTGCGTGTTGATGCGTTGTATGGATATTGAGATGTTAGCAAACTGCTACGCTAGTCTGATTGATACTTTACTCCTAAAAAAAGCTCATATTGAGTTATTTGGTTTTCTCTGTGTCCTCTTTTCTCAAACATGGTTATATCGCTTCCTGAATTATTTCATATGTACTTATCCACAAAGATGATGATGATATTTCTCAAATAACGTCACTGTCGTTCCTCCCTTAAGAAATCGTTTGCATATATCACAGCACAACTTTTGAGTTAGATATTGTATTTAGGGATGCGTGTTTTCCTTGAATGGAAAAGGTGCTTGGGCTCTTGGTATCATGTGCTTAACTGTCTGCTATTCTTTTTGTCGATTTGGTATCCCTTAAATTATGGGGTCGAAAATTCAAGGGCTGGTCCCTTTTCCTTTTTCTTTTCCTTTCCTTCTTATTGCACAACCTTGAATTTTTCTCTCTCACTCATAAAAAGATGCAAACCCAACCTCTGTCTTGAGACTGCCGTTTTTGTACACATTTTCTCAGTCATGGAAAAGTTGTGGCTGCTTATTCAAATACTCGCATATTTTTGCTTGGTGTTGAAATGAGAGGAATTTTAGGGGACAAGATATTAGTTCAGAAATACAAAATCCAATTTTCTGTTGAAAGGACTGTCAAATAAGATAAAGGAAAGATATTTCTGCTAATTAGTGGTATTGAAATCAAGTGCCCTTTGTTTTCACGATTTAAAGAACTTGCTATGCACTGACATTAGAATTTTATCAAAATTACATGACAAAAATATGCTTTATGTAATGGTGGTCATAGTATTGCACTAAACAACGGGGAGCAATTGTGTCTATGCGGTCATTCCCTTATTGGTTGCATTGACCACTCATTCTTCTGCAAAAGTTCATCCATGTTTTGACTTTCATGTTAGTTGTAGAATCCATTAAAAGTTTCCTTCGATTCGTTGAACAGAGCATCAAAAGCTCTCTTCTCTGTGCAGACACCACATAACTGGAAATTGAAATTTTAGTCTTGGAATTAAATTTCATAGTGTGATTCTAGTGGTGGTCACTATATTTAGAGTATAAACTGTTTAGTATATTGAAATCAAATATTAAGATTTTTAGACTCATTTTTTTCGTTAGTTTTTAAAATTTCCCCCTATCCTTGTACCAAGAATGACACAACTGATAGGCCCTGTTTGTGCTACAAGCAGATGCATCAACTTTGAAGGAATTTTTTAGTTTGAACCATGACAAGCAATCTATCTCTTTCTCCTGGAGTTCATAAAGAAGAAGAAAAGGTTCTCTCAGAGGTGACTTTCCAAAACTAGGATTCTTTGTTATGTTTTGGGCTTGGGAAATGTGATTTAATTGATATCAGTTAACTTTTGTTCAGATTGGGAATTATGAAAAGCAGTTATGGGCATTCATGCATTCTAAAGGACTTTTGCACTCTGATACTCAAGACTTGTACCGCAAGGTTCGGTCTGGTTATGAGATAAAAATCTTGAGTGATCTCATGCTTTCAGAACTTCAGGATGTTGAATATTCTTTATGGAAGCTGCACTATAAGCATATCGATGAGTTTCGAAAACTAATAAAGAAAAGCTCTGGTAGCGTGGAAAGCAAAGTATCAGGAAGGCCTCAAAATCATGTTGTGCATAGAGACAATGACAGCCATTTAAAGCTATTTAAGATATTTCTGACAGAAGCTATTGAATTTTACCAAACTCTGACTGTCAAAATTAGAAAAAATTTTGGAGTCCCCGTGGAGTCTTTGTTTTATAAAAAGGGTTGGAATTATGCTTCTGTCGAACCAGATGTCATGCAGAAATGCCAGTATTTGTGTCATCGCTGCCTAGTTTGTATGGGGGATCTCTCCAGGTATAAGCAACAATGTGAAAACTCAGATATTCAACATCATAATTGGTCGGTTGCTGCCACACATTATTTGGAAGCGACAAGGATTTGGCCAGACAGTGGTAACCCACAAAATCAGGTAATGATTGTTACCTATTGCAGTGTTGCATGAGAAACTTTACCTTCTATTTGTTAGTCTTTTTTATCAAATGGTGGTAATCTTTTTCATTTGCAGTTGGCTGTACTGGCAACATATATTGGTGATGAATTTCTTGCTCTCTACCACTGTATAAGAAGTTTAGCAGTTAAACAACCTTTTCCCGATGCCTGGAACAACCTTATCTTGTTGTTTGAAAAGGTAAGACGACATTTGGGCTCTTTAATGCATTGCTATTTATTTTATCCATATGCTTAATGTTTCTAAGCATCTTATACTTTCATCTCCTCAAGTGTCTCTATTGATATTGCAGAACAGATCATCTCCTCTGGAGTTTGTTTCCAGCGAAGTCTCTGTAGATTTCATGAAACCTTTTTGCAGAATTGGTGAAGAGAGTAAGGTGCAAGGCAAAGACGATAGCTCAAACTGCAACAAGTCTGAAGGCAAAAATAATCATTTTACAAAATTATGGTCACTTATCGTTAGAACAATGAGTTTCTTCTTCATATCGTCAAGGTATATCTTGGATTCTTTTTATTTTGTTTACAACTTTTCTTGGCATGTTATCTTACCCTTTTACTGTTTCAATTTTCCTATTTTTGTCAATGAATCGTGCATATTTTCCATATCCTTAACTAGTGTCTCTTCTTGCTGAGTTCACAGTTAATAACTAATTCATCGTGGGCACTCTTTATGTTGTGAAGATCATATTAGAGGTTTTTAACATCAAAAGGAATAAACCGATGATAAGTTTTTAAATACACCGATAATAGCTGCATGCATTAAACTTATAATTAAAAGGCAGAGAATAAAATAAAAGTAATTTCATAGTTTGCTGTAGAAAATATCTAGAAATCTAGATGCTCTTCTGAATTATGTATTGGGTCAGAGGTTTAATATAGATTCATGTCGACATTTAGTTCCTTTTGTGTGTGTTTTTCTGTTGTTTACCGTTATTTACTTAATCAGTTTGGAGGAATTCTCTATTGCATTGGCATCCACAATTGGAGGATTGGATCAAATGATGGAGCTAGAAGACAGGGAACTAAAGACCACGTTGGAATCCTATAGTCAAATGGACTTAGCCAGAAGAGGTCCTTTCCGAGCCATACAAGCAGTTTCTATTATCATATTCTCCCTCACAAATCTACTTGGAAAAAATGAATCTGAAGACACAAATGAAAGGCAGTTGATGCAACGGGCATTAGCTGCTGCATTTAGCTTGATGGGACGTTTCACTGAAAGATGCCTAAAGGCGAGTTCTTTGAATCATTGCCCCCTGTTGCCTTCAGTGCTTGTCTTTGTGGAGTGGTGTTCAAGCATACATGACATAAGTGCAACCGATCAAAATAGTACAAGAGCTATTTCCTATTTTTTTTATGTGTTTATTGAACTTCTGAATCAACTAAAGGATGATAGAAAGGAAACCAAAAAGCATCTTGATAGATTTCCTCTGTGGGAGGATTATGAGCTGAGGGGCTTTATACCTATAGCTCGTTCACATGTCTCATTGGATTTCTGTGGTAATTGGGAACACTTAGACAACTTTGAAAGTGGAATTGATTTGCGCACTGAGCGCATCAGAGAAGCAGCGATAAAGATGGCTAGCAGATCAAATACTTGGCAGAAGTGGATTACATATGATAAATTAGGAAATAAATTTCATGTGGCTAGACCAAATGAAGATCATGACAAGGAAGAAACAAAATATGTGGAGTCCAATAGCAATAACACAAAATTGGAAGAGTATTATCGACAATCTGAAGAAGACACAGGAGGGTATGGTAAATGGATGAGAGAGGATAATCCAAGTAGATCCAGCACCATTGGAAAATCTTACGTAGTGGAAGAGGAAGAAGTTATTCTCTTCAGGCCTCTCACAAGATATAATTCAGCACCATCACACCCCTCTAAGTCCACTGTTGATCAGATGTCACCAAAACACAAGGACAACCAAAGCGTTCAGTCTAATGATTGTTTGCGCCGTGCTAGTTCTCTGCTTATGGCACAAAACCCAGCTCAAACTCACAGTGATCCATGGGAATTCCATGACAGATTTTTGGATTTAAGGAGTGACAGATCATTCAAACAACAAGAATCTTCAACAAAGGAATTAAATGCACACACTTCTCCTGAGGCCCTAATCTCTGCAGGCCCTCCTTCTCTCAATGCTTGGGTGCTTGGTAGAGGAAGCTTGAGCGATTACAAAAATAATGGAACAAATGACCTTGGTGGGCAAAGGCTGCAGCCAATTGAGGAAATAGCCTCTTCATCTTTGGACAGTCTTTCCATCCATAAAACTGAAAATTCGGTCGCAAGTTCAGTGGATGAGTCTTCAATCTATCATTATTCCCCTTCGGCTACATATTCCCTTCCAGTGCCATCTGCTCCATTACTTCCTGATAATGCTACATGGTATACGGATGCACAGTCTTGTTTATCTCCTCCATTGTTTCCAGACAACTCAGATTGGAGTTCTACTTATGGACCACGTGGATATGATCCTAGATTTTCTGTTCTTTCTAATGGATACCCATCACTTGGAAGAATGACTTCTTCAGAATGGCTGCGTTGGTATAGAGAGAACTACAAACCTGAAACGACCAACAATCACATGCTACCTACTCATTTGAATACTCCTGTTCCTGTAAACTTCCTCTATCATGATACTTACAGGTTTGATCAATTTGATAGTTGGAACAACAACAACCCTTTGTCTTCTAACCAGTGACTTAAATGTAGCCCCCAAGGCCCCCACTATTGCAGCCTGGTTTTTTATCTGTTTTTGGTGTTGACAAAACTAGTGTCTACAACAATTTTCAAAGACCAAGCCAGTATGGATGTGGTGCAGTGACAAACCTGAGGAATGAGCCAGTCTCTGCTAGAGTGTCTGAAGGAGAAGGAATGGTGACTCCAGCTAATGTCAGAGGGCTACATTCATGGGAAATTAGAACTTCTATCTGAAACTTTTGTTCCAGGAACCATTTCAGAGGTGAAAAACTTTTTGTGTAGTTTGTTTCTTTACCAAGCATATGTAAGTATATCATTCATGCATAGAGATGTTTAGGTCATTTGCTGAACGAATTGCGGAATCTTATACAGTGGATGAAATATCCAACATTCCAGCTTTTATCTCGTGGAAATTCACACTTGTATTTGTATTCATCTTTGCTAAGATATGCTTGCAAAATATGTAGGGTTAGAAGAGGAATTTCTCATTCTCAGAAGTGGGACCCATGATTTCTGACAACAAGTTTACTAGCCTTGTTTGCTGATATATATGAGATTATTCAAGTGAGAATCAATATATAACATATATGTATATAAATTATATTTATATATTGTGTATTACTAATATATCTTTTTGTATTAACATATTGAGAGACAAATTTCGTTTAAGAAACTGATTTAAATAATTGTAATTACTCTTTATTTGAATCTGTTTTTTTTTCTTGACTCACAAAGTTTGCTTAATACAGGAAATAATTTATTATTTTTATTTTTGAGTAATATCGAATAGATGTTGTTCATATTCAATTTTTTTCATTTCTGCAAGGAATTGTGTTTAACATATAGTTATATACAAATTTAAAAACATCACCTAAAAGATAATAGTTTTATAGTTGAATTTAAGATTATATTTTAGGATGAATATAATAATATTTTGTATTTTCATTGGATTAGATTTCTTAAATTATTTTAAAACATTAAGATATGATTTAAGATTAATAGTAAATATATAATATAAAAATATATATTTTTGACTAAAATATTATATGAAAATATTTATTTCTATAATTTTAATTTAAAAAATAAATATAACAAATTAAAAAGAAGATCCTTAAAAAGGAGACTTGTGTAAGAGCTTGGAAAATATAGGGTTGTTGGGCCTTATGAATGAGGCAGCCAGGCCCAAAAAGCTAAGGGCACCATGACTTTAGAAAGGGTCTCATTTTCCAACTCTGATTTCAGTAGTCAATCTCTCTCTTTCTTTAAACTCAGTTTTCTTCTTCTTCTTGCTCTGCCTTCTCTCTACCCTTACACACATTTGAACCGTTGCATTTTTAAATAGGTGGTATTCTTTCGCTCACGTAGTTCAGGGATTCCTACCCATCCAATTAGTTTTCGATTTGGACGGGTAAGTCAGTTTCTACTCTCTTCTTGAACCTAGGGCATGCAACTTAACTGGTTGCATGCAGCTAGTGGTATTCCCTTTTTGATTCTCTGGCCTATTCTAGCTCTAAGAGCTGTGTTTGTCTCCACTTTAGTGGATTGTAAGGTCTTACTGTGTGCTGGCTGTATAAGGCATTGTTGGGATTGCTATTGTTCTGAGTAGTGTTGTACTTATAATCACTAAGGTAAGGGGAGCTGGTTATTTCTATTTGAATGAATTGCTTGAAATTGTTTGATAAATGTATGTATGTTGTATTCTGGACTACTGTACTGCTTTGGACTGTATTATTAGATTTGAAGTTGATTGAATGGCATAAACTGAAATGTGCAATTGGTGAAATGGAAATGTGGAATTTATGAATGTGGCTGGTGTGGAATTAACTGCAGTACATTTAGAATATAGGAAAGTTGTTGAGGGGAAGTGAGAGGGTGATTTTGAGCATTGGGGGCATTTGGTGTGTTTAGGTAGTCTAGACAAGGAAATTGTGACTTGTTAGGCATATAAAACAGAACTAAAACACATTAGAAATGGTAGAATCAAATTGGAGCCCTAAGTCATGAGATTGGTTGTTTTTGAGTTGAATCCAAGCCTAAACCACTTTGGAATTATTGTATGGTTGTTACAATTCATCTAGACGAGTTTAACTAGGTTCATATCATGAATTAAAGGTTGTAGAAGTTGGGAAAGAGGGTTGGAATTGGTTGGAGAGGTATGAGTTTGCATGACTTTGCAGAATTCGCATTCTGCAAATTATGCAGACTCGCTATGCGAGCTGTCTCGCATAGCGAGACCCTATAGAGAGTGCTCACTGTCTGGGTAATTCGCTGTGCGAGCTGGTGCGCTGTGCGAATTACCAGAGGGTGTTGCCCTCTGTCTGTGGATTCGCGTCGTTATGCGACTGGTGGTGGTCTAGGACCTCTGCCCATTTAATTCGAAGGGCGAGTGAGGCGCATAGCGAGAGCTTTAGGGGGGTTGGTCTTTGTTTGGACTCTCGCATAGCGTCCTGGATGCGCTATGCGAGAGACCCAAAGTCTGATACTTATTCAGACTTAATTCGCAAGGCGACCTGGGTGGGTGCGCTATGGGAATAGCGCCAGTCTCGCCCTTCGAGGGTGGTGATGTGCGAAGAGTGCTGGGTCTAGTTCTTTAATTACATCTTGTGTTGCGTTTGATTAGGGTGTCCTTTGGTTGATTTGTGAAGTATTTCCTTGCATCTATAGTATTGTATTGTGATATTCAACAAGTATGTGGATGGTAGCAAAAGGTGTATGGCTATGAAGTGGTGGAAAGATGATCCAAGTTGTAAACCAAGTTCCATCTGTGTAGGATCTCTTGGTGAGATTCTTAGTGTTTAGAATGAGAGTAGGAGCTCAGTCTTGGTGGTCATCCTGAAACTCCAATGGTCTTTCTTCTCATGTAGAGAGGATTGAACCATGTGGTGAGGAGTAGCAGGAGGTCTTAGTCTTGGGGGCTTCTAGTATGCCTCAAGGCCCGGAACAGGCTAACCTCGTGAGTATGGTAGGGTGGGGTAGCCCAGGTTTCACAAGCCACCACGAGTGCAAGACCCGCCATAGCTCGACTATCATTCTAAAGTCTAGACGAGTCAAGTCTAGAACGTAACATGTTAGGATGTGTGTTTATCTTGCTTGATTCAATTTAATTCTTGCATGCACATCTTGTCATATTGTATGTTTTTTTTATATAATTAGCTCACCCTTGCATGTTTGTGTTGTTTGTGTATGTTTCTTCTTGCGATGATCATCCACTTGGATGAGAGCAGATGTCGAGCAGGTACCCCTGGAGCAAGCCTTGGAAGAAGAGGACACTGAATCTTAGTTTCATTAGAATATTCGTACTTTGAATTATGCATTTCGAAAAACTGTTATCTGTAGAACTTATGGTGTTTTGGAAGACTTTAGTACCTCAAGTTAGCTTCATAGCATTTTAAGGATGACTGTAATTTTTCCCATACTCTATTATATGTTTCCAACTGCTTTCTATTATTATAAGTCAATGACGTCTTTATTGTATATGCATGACGTATATTTTAGGGATGTCACAACTTGAACCAAAGATAAAGAGTGAAAAAAGAACAACCACTGAGATATTTTGATAAAAATAGTCCAAAACAACGGTTCGATAATGAAGGAAAAGTAGAAGAAAAAAAATATAATAAAGAAGGATAGAAATATTTAAAATAATATTTTGAAAACTAGGCCAATCATGTATTCAATTGAAGTACTAAGGCTCTGTTCGTTTGAACAAATTTACTGTTCATGCAGAATTGCGAGCGCGAATTCTAAACGAAATTGTTGTTCGTTTTTTATTATTTGAAAGCAATGAATTGTAGAAATTTGCGGGATGCAAGCTTTTTTCATCACCCTCTCATATACAAATATTTGAAGTGAAACATAGTGAAATGACATATTTAACCTCGTATCATTTTCCAAATCTTGAGGTTGGAGATGAAAATTGAGTACCATTGCAAGAAACGGTACAATGTGGTGGAGCATTTGTGTGTGGTGGAGCATTCAATGGAATAGTTTGTTTCTTGAATACATGGATAAATAAAAATGTCAAAATTAGTTCCTTGTTATTGGCTTTTTTTTTTCACAATTTTTTTTTCTAACTTTGTTCTAAAATCAAATTATTTTAAAGTTGAATAAAACATTTTTTTTCAAACAAATATAGGAGACCAGATTTAGATTAGGTGGTTTGTTAATTAATTTTCATCAATTTTTTACATTTTAATAATTATTTTTCATTTTTTTCACTTTATAAACATTTTTACAATTAAATATAACATTTAATATTACTTTAATAACTAGGGATATTTTGGTAATCTTTAATTTATATCAATTAAACAAACTTTTTAAATCTGTCACATCAATTAAATCTAATTCTCACAAACTTTACTTCCAAATTCACTCTCAATTAATTACAAATCCACCCAAACAAACAACAAAAAATTACCCTCAAATCACCTGTGAAATCCATTCAATTACTCACCCCAAAATCATCTCCTACAAATCACTTCATCCGAACACACCCTAAGTCGAGGTGTGATAGAGAGAAATATTTGAAACAATGTTTTAATAATTAGACAAAATTATAATATTAAAATTGTAAAAAAATTATAATCTACAAAACAATATAAAGACAAAATTTGTGAAATTAAAAAAAGAAGAATAAATGTTAGATTTCGGGTCATGGGCTGGTCAGGCCCAACTATTTGATGAAGAAAACCAAAGTCACCCCGCTCATAAGCCAAAAACCCTAGTTTCTTCTATTCTTTCACTTAGTTGCCGAGACGCTAACAGGGAGACTCGGAGCCAGATTTCAAGATGAAGGTTTGTGTCTGAAACCCTAATTTGCTTGCTGATTTGATTTCTCTATTGGGACTAAATTTTTAAGCTCAAAACTGTTTTTGCAGTTCAACATTGCGAATCCCACCACCGGTTGTCAGAAGAAGCTGGAGATCGATGACGACCAGAAGCTGTAATTCATTCTTTATCGTTTTTTATTTTCCATCGATTGCGATATTAGGAAGAAAGAAACTATAGATGTCATAATTTTAGTTAATGTTATGGTAATTTGGTTTTTAATCGCAGACGAGCATTTTGGGACAAGAGGATCTCTCAAGAGGTTCTTGGTGATGCTTTGGGAGAGGTATGGTTTTTGACTGAAATCCATCCTTCGATTGGCTGTCTGCTGAAATTTCCTGATGAACATTGATCAATTATTGACCTATTCTTCTTTTTTGTTTTGCTACTTTTAGGAATTCAAAGGCTATGTGTTCAAAATCACTGGAGGTTGTGACAAACAAGGATTTCCAATGAAGCAAGGAGTGTTGACCCCTGGCCGTGTTCGTCTCCTGCTGCACAGAGGTCTGACCATTCAAAAATTCTTTTGTTTTGTTTGATTATAAATATGTCAGAACTATTAGTCTGAAGCATTCTTTCCTCCCATGTTCTATATTTGGATATGGATTTGGTCTTGAATATTTTGTAAGTGACTCCTTTGTGTGTGACATCATACATTTTTGTTTAATAACCTGTGTTGTTTGATTATGTTTCAAGTAAGATCCTATATAATTGTTTCGGAGATACTGATATCTTTGCAACATTCATCTGTGTTCTGATGTCAAATTTCATTTCATTGCTTACATGAGCAGGAACTCCTTGTTTCCGTGGATATGGAAGGCGCAATGGAGAGCGCAGGAGGAAGTCTGTTCGTGGGTGCATTGTCAGCCCAGACCTCTCTGTTCTGAATTTGGTAATTGTAAAGAAGGGTGAAAGTGATTTACCAGGCCTGACCGATGTTGAAAAGCCAAGGATGAGGGGCCCAAAGAGAGCTTCCAAAATTCGCAAGCTGTTCAACCTGTCTAAGGACGATGATGTGAGGAAGTATGTGAACACATATAGGAGAACTTTTACAACTAAAGCTGGTAATGTGTATTCTCTCTGCAACTGTTCTCCTTAGCTTTATGTTCTTGCGAATAAATTTCAAGCTTAAACCATTTATAACTTGTAATCTTTACTGCTGCCATTTTTGTCCATCTAAGTTTGAATTTATCAAATTTGTTAGCTTGATGGTTACTACATTAACAGAGCTATTCTGGTTGTATTATTATTCAATTGGTACCTGTATGTTGTTTGTATTTTTGTTTGGTGCAAGAATTTATCTAAGTTACCTATTCATGAAGCTGTTTATAGAAGTGTTTTCTTGACATCTTTCTTTTTGAGAAATCTAAAAGTTAACGTGAACTTAAGAGATTAACTGCTGTGAGTTGTCACTTCTCATTCTTTTTGATAAAAATGTAAACCTTTGGCTTTTGCATATTTTGGGAGATTAATTTTGGACAGAGGGCCGATTTATATAGGAGATTATTTTTTGAAAAGATATAGAACTTGTGGTTATAATTGGTTTACATAATTTGGTTACAGGGAAAAAGGTGAGCAAGGCTCCAAAAATCCAACGACTGGTCACTCCCCTGACCCTCCAAAGAAAGAGAGCAAGGATCGCAGATAAGAAGAAGAGAATTGCCAAAGCAAAATCAGAGGCAGCGGAGTACCAGAAACTTCTCGCCTCCAGATTGAAGGAGCAGAGAGAACGCCGGAGTGAGAGCTTGGCTAAGAGAAGATCAAGACTTTCCAGTGCTACTAAGCAAGCTGCCACAGCATAAGCTTCTTTGAGACAGATGAAGTTTAACCTTCGCTCTAGCTTTTTGATAGTGTCATTTCATGATCCCTTTTTTTGGTATGTTGCTATTTTGCTATTTAAATACTTTTCTTTTATGCTTTGTTCGACAGTTTAATGGAGTTGATTTTTTGTTCCGGTGGAATTAGTAACCTTTTGTAGTTGATATTTATACTGTCATTTTTACCCTCCCAACCAAATGTTTGTCATTATGGTGTATTGCCTTAATAAAGATAAGAAGCTGCAAAAGGACTAGAGTTTGAAAGTTTCTCTCAAAACATTAGACTCTATCGTGCAGATATTAGTTTTGTGATATTGTCATGCAAGCACTTTGTTAGCTTGAGCATGTTAGTTTAGTGACAATAGCAAGTCTAATGGATCTTATGATTTTTTTTAGGAAGTCGTGGTGATTCTGCTATATTGCTGAGAAAGGTAGTCTAGAAAAACCGTTTTAATCATGTCAACTTGTAAAAGAGATACTGTAGGAAAGCAGATTATGTAGATAAAGATTATCTTTCAATCGGAGTGAATTCGAGTGAACTCGTTAGATTTCAATTGATGAACGGTGTGACTGTATTGAATTGGTATTTTTTAATTTTTGATCATTTTATCTCTTTCTTAAAAGTAGTTCAAAATTCGAGAAGTGAACTCTTTGATTGTACGGTAGCTCTCAAGAAATTGAAATGAACAGTTACTTTTTATTTTTTATATATTTTTTAATATCTATTAATCAACCAACCTGTTTTTAGACAAGGTAAGTTAACATTTTTATTCCACTGTCGAGAAATGAATAAACTCGTCCCACATTTTTTGTTAGCCCAACTTGAAGCGGGTTGATAAACTTTGGCATTGTAAATATTTGACATTAGCGTTCGTGGAGGCCAGCATTAAGCATGATTTCAGGGAGCAGAATAGTGATAACTGATTTATATTCCTTATTACCCAAACAAAATAGCGATTTTCTACACTTATTTCGAGGTTTAATCTTATCATCTTATTTTTTTTTAAAAAATGATTGGTATTCCCAACACGCAACCTATACGAATATCATCAAACTTTATATAGTCTTGATCACCATCTTCATTTTGATGTAATGAATCTACGATATATATTTGTATGATTCAAATTTGATATATCTTATAAAAAATTTAAAATTATAACAAGTGCTAAAATGAAATTATTTAACTAAAAGATTTTTCTTGGGCATTCGGCACTGAATTAGTGCTGAAGTAGTTCGTAACTAGGTAGCATTTTGATTTAGCTTTCTAAATTGAATCACAAGTCATCAATATCGCAATTCATACCTACATATTTTTATGTATAAACAGCATTTATATATTGTATGTGTGTTTATCTACTTAATTCAAGAATAAAACAAATTAAATTATATTTAACTAAAATCGGGTCCATCTACGTACGAAGATCACTTACAATTTAAATTTAGCTTTTTTTACTTATAGACTGAACTCGTCAACCAAAACAATTAGCCAAATCTCAAAATAATTTACAGGTTGTGATTTTACTGGATAAGACGATAGGATCAAGCATGAGTGAGAGAGTTCCTATCCGTCTTTGTTGTGACCCTAGAATTGGTTTTGTCAAGATCAGTATAGTGGCTTTGAGTGATCCTAAATTTATGTAGACATATGATGTCGGCCAATAGGTTTGATTCCCATTGTAAACGGTGGTGCTACTTTGGTCAACAAAACATTGGCTCATAGGAGTTACTCACTGAACTACTTACTTTCTTCTCGTCACTTTTCAAACCAGAAACTAAAAACGTGGCAAGTTTCCAAGAACCGTGGCAGGAAAGAACACACGTGGCAACCCTCTTCTTTGCCACCTTTTCTTTCCAACATGCAGGTTTCCCAAAAAGGTGTCAAACCATTCCATTTTTAAGCGGATCAAATTCTAGTGGAAATGAAACCGAAGCAAGTAACAAAACTTTCTGAGAAAAACAAAGAAAAAAAGATATGGCAGCCTTGTTCATAACCAGAAGTACCCTCTTTCGCTTCTCAAAGTCTCTCCCTCACGCCCCTTACCTCTCCCTCAAACCCTCTAGGGTCACCTTCGCTTCCTCTCCCAACTCCTCAGAGGTAAGTCCATCACAATCGCAAATGTTTTTTCTTTCCACTATGCTATTTATTTAGAAACTTTACTTTCATATATAACCAAGGTGTAATCTTATAACATATAATTGAGTTGTACAGACATTTTCTTAAAACTCGAATTTGTGCATTCGCAGTGGAGAAATGCGGCAGATGGAACGAAAGACGCAAGACGCAATTGGGCATATGATTCTGCAGAGCCAAAGCGCAAGACAGATGATCAAGCGCAAGAAGCGAAAGACAGAGCCAAAGAATACGCACAAGACGCGAAGGAGAAGACGAAGTACGCAGCGGGGTCAGTGAGGGATAGTGCGGAGAGCGCGAAAGAGAAGGCGAAAGAGTATGCGTACGAGACCAAAGAAAGTGCAAAGGACGCAGCGGGAACAGTGGCGGAGAAGGGTAAGGAGGGGGTGGAGAGGACGAAGCAGAAGACGGAGGAGGTGGCGGAATCGACCGGAGAGACGCTTAAGAACGTGGGGGAGAAGGCGAAGCAGGGCGTGCAAGGGGCGTGGGACGCGGCGAAGGACACCACACACAAGATTAAGGAAACCTTGGTTGGGAAGGATGATGATGATAATGATGGTCATGGTCATGGTGATGGTGTTCTGAAGGATGATGACGATGATGTTGCAGGGTTGAAGAGAAGAGTTGGGAAGAGTTATGGTGAAAAGGGCTATTATTAGAGATTGAATGGCTTACTTTAAGTCCGGTACTGTATATGTTTATCAATATTAGTATGTTTGTTCGTAGTGCTGATATATCCTCTTGGAATAAAACTTCACACGCATTCTACTTTCTATTGCTATGATCAATTCTAAACTTCACAAAAACTATGCACACTAAACTTCTAAGTTCTAAGAACTCTTACGGATTTGTCATTCAGTTCATTTTTTCCCTACAGGTTGTCAATGACCAAGTCACTCAGAAACTATATCAGATCAGCCATTCAGTCCTTCTATGCATTCTTACACACCTTCCTTTGTTCAAAAATAACATATATACTAGCATAAAGTGTGTTAGATATAGATCGAATTATAGAAATATGATTGTTTTTATAAAATAAAATACAACCAATAGAAATTGAGTCTCAAGTTTTAAAAATCATTGACAAGTATTGACGAAGGAAAGGTATCGAAAACAGAGTGAGAAAGAAGAGTTGACAGTGACAAACCACCATGATTGAAACCCAATTAACTTTGATCTTGAACAAGTATCGAGAAAAAGTATAAATCGAAGTAGAAAAGTCTCACATACTTGAGTGAGATTATCCTATAAGAATATTTATACCTAAAAATAAACAAGTAAGACTAAGCCCATATAATCTAATGAACCAAATGATCTATTAAAATTTACATGATTTTGAATAAGAACTAAGTTTTCTAGTCTTTTAAAATTTTATAATTGAATACAAGTAAATTTTATTTTCTTTTGAGAGAAATATCGATTCAAACTTGGTTAAGTATACCACTGTCTCAAATAATTAAAGATGAATTTTGCTACTAACAGCGTTTCAAACGTGATTCCTAATTATGCAACTGTATATCACAAGGAAAAAAAATAAAAGAGAGCCAGAGACAAATATTGAATCTTAGAAACCTCGCACTCCATCTGTGTGTAAACGTTTGGGATGTAGTAAGTTTTTAATCAATTTGTAAGAATTAATCCAAGTTTTTGCAGCCGAGAAATGCATGCGAAGAAGGAATAGGAGACAGAAGAGCTGTTAGAACACATGATTCTGCAGAGACAAGACACGCATGGCAGACGAAATGTCCGAGAGCAACAAAAGATGCTACAGAATCAATGTCTCAGTTTATAGTCTTCACTTCTCAATCTTAAGTGTGTGTTTCGAAGGAAATTTTTGGGGAAGAACTTCTTTTTGGCGGCCCACGAAGCCAATTGATTCCATAATTCCTTATCTAATCCGTGTTTATACGTTATCAGACTTTAAAAACGAAAAGTTAACTAACTGTATATAGAAAACGTAAGATCGAATCATGAAAAAGCAAAAGTGTTTATGCTTTTAATAAAAGCACGGAGATTAAAAGTGAGAACTTGACTTCTTAAGGTTATACTTTTGCGGTGATTTCTTTCTAGTACAAAGCTCCAAGGTGGTTAAAATCACAATCCCACCCAATTTACTCAGCACAATTTTTTATCCTTTTGGGTCAAAAAATAAAAAATAAAAAAAAAAATTATATATATATATATATATATATATATATATATATATTATATATATATATATATATGTGTGTGTGTGTGTGTGTGTGTAAGAAACGAGTATGTTCTTTTAGGCCCATTGAAAGTGGCAGACACTTGAGCATCTGTAAGCTGTACCAACACCTAGCAATGACTTGGGCCAAATTATAACTCCATGGCCCACATGGTCCTTCGTTTGAAGGACATCACACTGCAAAGGAGT
Source organism: Vigna angularis (assembly GCF_016808095.1). NCBI lineage: Eukaryota > Viridiplantae > Streptophyta > Magnoliopsida > Fabales > Fabaceae > Vigna > Vigna angularis. The sequence continues at coordinate 35,108,924 of NC_068975.1, read as the reverse complement.
CCTTACCAAGGACCAAAAACTTCACCTTTTCCGTAAGGCCCAGTTTTGGTTCACTGACTTGTGACTATTACAACGAAACTCAAATTTTTAAATAAGCTGAGAATGGTTTTAACTACTCTCATCATAACAAGAATGAATTGTGAGTTTTGATGGCGTAGTATACGGTAGGTTATCTGGGACCACCAATTCAAGATCTAAGAATTTACAGAGTGTATGTATAGGGATTTTTTTGGCAGAAATGATTTATTATTTTATGAGAAGGAAAAATAGAAGAAAGTGAAGTAGTAGGGTGTAGGAGCAGTTGTAACCCCTCTATCATGCATCGTCACCACCATCTTCCTTCATTGCATCATCACGTGACTCATGCCACCATGAAGCTGAGTGAAATCATAAATTAATTATTTATAAGGTAAGAAGTAACAACATCTTCCCACTGCCCACCCATCTCATGTCACCACACTATGCCTTTTGTTGTTCAATCATATGGTCCCTCTTAGTTTTCTCTAATATAATATTAACATTTTCAGATAAGAAATGCAGAAATCGTGATGTCCCAAACCTTTATTGTAAAATTAAATAAATTTACTTTTTCAATATTTAGTTTTTTATATAATATATTTAATCTCTTTTTTTAATTTTTTTATATGTTAAAAAATAGTTTTTTAAGTCTAACTCAAGTCCACAAAACCAGCTTGTATGATAAGGTTTGCAGTCTACTTATATATATATTATAATTTGGTCTTATCTTTAGTCGATGTGAGACTTTCAACACATTTCCTTCACGCAGAGGTATAGATATCTCGAGCGTGAGAGTAAAATTAATGGGTGATCTGATAGTGGCCTGACAAAGGGTGGAACAAAATACTTATATAGATCTCGCTAGGAAAGACTTCAACCGTGACTCTGATATTATGTTAAGAAGTGAACTTTAAGCCTAACTTAACTCCACAAAATCGGCTTGTATGATGAGGTTTGCACCTCACTTATATATTATAATTTGATCTTACCTCTAGTTGATGTAAAACTTCCAACAATATATATGAATATAGAAAATGTATAAATAACATGATCAAGTTAATGTTCTTAATAACATAAAATTAAAACAGAGGAAAACAATGAATAGTAAAAAGGCTAAAGATACAGTTGATTGATTCATTAAATTTGTTCATGTTAAAGTAAAAAAAAAAATAAACATATTTGAATTGATTTTGAAAAAAGAAATGAATTAATAAAAAAATTAAAAAGTTCATTGATTTTGTTTGAATTATGAAACTGATAATGTTGAGAAGGAAGAATATCACAATCGTCAAGTTGAAGTGGAGAGAACACATAAAAAGACCTAAAAATTGTTGTAGGACATGTTCCTAGGAAATAGTCAAATATATGGTGTCAAAGGTTTGCCTACGGAACACGAAATGATATGTAAATCAAAACAGTACGGTATTTTACTATTGAAATCTCAGTTTTTTTTTTACATTAATATCAGGCTTATTATTTCAATAATATTAATTACGTTTTATGTAAATTTCGCATGTTTTACTTGAATCGAAACTCTCACAGACCATATATTTGATTAACCCTTATATAAACATACAATTTATTGGTAATTTTTCTTCCAATTTCTGTAAGGTTTTTTCGTTATTTATTATCTTCGTTATTATGTAGCTATTATAAATATAAGCTATTCTATATTTGTAAAAGTTAAAATAAAAAACACTATATATATGAACCCAAACTTATAATGTTTATAAAAGTATAAATATTTATTGTTGATGGCATGTTTAAAACTTTTATTAAATCTGATGAAGTCACTTTTCAGTGTGACTTAAATGAGGAAACTATATATGATTTTTTTGCTTGATAAAAAAAATCTTTTTAAAAAGATAGAACTTGAGTTTATAGTCTTAATCTTCAGTTGCATTGAAGAGGAAAACGAAGATACGACTAAGTAACGTTTTCTTTTCTACAATTTATCTGAATTATGAAATCAAGATTAATAATTATTAAATAAGAAGTATATTTATAAATTATTTTATTTTAAATAGGTTTTAACACAATCACAAAATAACAGAATATATTTGAATGATTTGATATAATTTAGACTTAACTCAACCTTATTAATCTAGTTTAATTAGTTACAATTGTCTCGTCTTATATAATATAAATTAATTTTATTTATAATCAAGATTAATCCAAATAAATGTGTAAGAGAATTGTTTTTTTTTTATAAATTTTTTAAACCAAAACATATAATTAGATATTAAAATTTAAAAACTAAAAAGTCCCTATGTGATAACTTTAAACATATTCAGGATTTGGTTGGGAAAATTTCTTTCTAAATGTAGAAGGGATAGATAAAATAAAATTGAATTAAAAATTTTATGCATGAGTTAATTATTACATTAAGTAAAATTTGATTGAAAATAATTTTAAAAATTTAATTTATGTATAAATTAAATTAAATTATAAAGAAAATACTTTTATTTATTGATTTTATTTTATTTTTTAAAACTTACAGAAAATTTTATTCAAACAAACCCTTAATATTAAACCAATTTTTATTATATTCAAATAATAAAGAATATAGATATATTAGACATATAGTTAAACTATATATACATGAATGTTCTTTATAAATGGTTTTTTTTTAATAATATCGAGTTACATAAATTTAAAAACTTGTATATTATTTTATGTTTATCATATCAATTACATTTTGTATTTCTTACTTTTGACTTTTAATTTCTAGAGAGTGATACAACGCAAACATGTTTTTCTAACTGTTACCGTACAGTATTTATTATGTTTTATTATATTATGATTATACAAGAATGTTATCTAAGAAAATGAGTATTTGACCTCTTTTTTCTAAACAATTATTTAACTAAGTTTTTAATAATAATAATAATACATTATATTGAGATGATAAAAATAAAAATAAAGATTGTAGAAAGTTGAAGATATTGATGAAATTTATGATATATTAATTTAGAATTAAAAATGAATGGAAGAGTAAAAAGCTGTGGGAGTGGGGTGGAAGTGCAATGAAAGGAAAGAGAGAGAGAGAAGAGAGAGCCAGCATTTCATAAACCACTCACTCCAATTACTCTCTTTCTTCTTCTTCTTCATCTTGGACTTGCTCTTAACTTTCCTCTTCAGCCGCCTCATCCTTCAACCTTCTTCTTGGTCCTTACTCTAACCCTATTCTACTCCTATTTCTTTTTCTCTCTCTTTCCTTTTAAGTTCCTTCAAAAATCTCACTGCACTTCTCAAGGCTTCTCCACTCTCATCCGATTGAGACCCTTCCTTTTTGGACTTTCTACACGTTGCACATCAATACACGAATCTCCCAATTTTCCACACCTCTCCTACTCTTTTTCCTTATACTCACCACTTCAAAACATCAAATTTTCTTCTCTTTCAAGATCCTTAGATTTCCCAGAATCGATCCTATTCAATTAATACCATTTACACACTCGTTACCTATTCTTCAAAGTTTTTTATGGAACTTTGAGATTCCCGGTTCTTCTCTTTTTTAATTGCGGGTAGGTGGGAACTCATGCACAAGGTAAGTTGCCACAGTTTTTCCATTCTAGATTCTCAGATACATTTTGCAGACACGTACCATTCAAATACAACCCCTCAAATCTCAAACCCCCCCCACACTTTTCAATCGTACGTCCCCATATTAACTGCATGCTCCTCCAAGCCGCCACCAACTACTACTACTATAGTTTCTAGAATATAAATACAAAACAACACATCTCAAAAACACACACATACTCCAAAGTCAAAAGGGTCGAGAAAAATATACAAGAGATGGAGCAAGGAGGTGGAGAAGGAGGTGACATGAATAAACTACCTCAGGATTCGAGTATGAAGGAGATGCAACAAGGGGATGCACAGCCTCAGGTTCAGGCCCCTCAACAACCCCAAAAGTGTCCTCGATGCGACTCTCTCAACACCAAATTTTGCTATTACAACAACTATAGCTTGTCACAGCCTCGTTACTTCTGCAAAACATGCAGGAGGTACTGGACTCAAGGTGGAACCTTAAGGAACGTTCCCGTCGGTGGTGGTTGCCGCAAGGGGAAGCGCGCCAAGAGTTCCAATCCATCATCGTCGGAGAATTCCTCTTCTCGGTCGCTGCCGCAACAACAACAATCACAAGACGTGGTGGTTCAAACCCAACCACCACCTTTAACAACGGTGGTGAGGGCTAAAGACCCTTCTTCGGTTTTGGCTTCACCTTTGTACCAAAGTGGTGGGTACTTGTCTTCTCTGGCTGCTATGCATTCGCTCAATCCATCATCACATCCTTTTGATCAGTCTCTGAACAGTGACGCCTTGCGTTCTTCCAATTTGGGCCTTCTATCTGGTTTCAATGTTCAGCGGCCAATTGGATCGATTGGTACAATTCGTCCGGCGCAATTGTATCAAATGGGCAGTGGTCAGAGGGAGGTGGCGTCTCTCTATGATCAAGGTTTGGTTAATCCATCCTCCAGCATGGCTAATACCAATACCAATAGCAGTGGTGTTTCTCACCATGATTGGCCTCAGATCTTCATCAGTAATAATACTAATGCCGGCAACAGAGCCTCTGATGCGTCTTTGTGGAGCACCATCAGTACCACTATTGGTGGTAACTCCGAGAGGACTGGTGCTGGTGCTGGTACTGTTTCTGGGTCGTCTTTGGTTCAAAATCAATGGCCTGATATTCCAGGGTATGGCCCTCCACCGTGATTTCATTCGCCTGTTTCACCTTGAAATCCTGAAAGCTAAGGCACGGTTCTGAGCAATTGATTTGTCTTTTCATCAGCTTCATCTGTTTGATGACTTTTTTTAGGTATATGATCTTGTAGCATAGGTTCATAGCAGGTGAATTGGTCTTAGTTGATTGTGCAAACATTGGACTCTAGAGAATTTTGTGCTGTTGGTGTAGTTGCTGTAATCGGTGATCAACCGTAACATTTTATTTCTTCCTTTGTCATAGATAGTTGAATAGAGAATTTCTGGGTTGGGTCAGGTTGTTTCGGAACTTTTACATATAATATATTTCTAATTACACACAGTTATATCAGGCGAAGTCTTTTTTGTTTTTGTTACCATTACCATCGATTATCCTCTGCCCTTTTAAGTTATTGTCTTGCTCAAAGCAAAGTATGATTTGTTAGTTTAAGCCAAAGTCTAAAAGGAATGTAAAATTCCAAATTAACGAGGCAACTTTGCTCAATACATGCACAAAGGGAATGATGTCTTTGGTGAAAAAGTTGATGGAACGGTTCCATATTGGGCATGTGGGTGACTGAAGATCCAAATTCTCTTTCGCTTTAAAGAGTCCCGTTTGTTTTATTTGCAACTATGCTTTGTGCGCTTTGCTGTTACGCTTTAACTTCGTCCTGGCTTATTAGAATCAGATTCGCTGTTCGATCATTAAAAAAAAGACAATGTTCATAATTTTTCATTTTGGTCCTTTTTTCTGGTATAATTAACATTGTGTTAGAAATACTTTCAAATGTAGAAAACAACGTTACATTATCTAATACTACGTGTCTTAAAAAAGCTTCTCTTTCCGTACCATGTATTAGGGAATGTCAGTCAATCTTACTAACTCACCTAGCTAATAATGCATGCAAACTATTACTTGTCCTTGTATTTCGACGTTGCCAAGTGCAAATCAAAAGGCACATGTGAGCTGCATGGGTTTCCCTGGTCATCTGATCATTAACTAACCCACTCTCCACATTTTGCTTTTTCTTTTGTCCGAACTATACATCGTTTAAACAATGCTCCATGTTCGTTTAACTGTTCCATAAGATAAACAGAAGCAGGCTCACCAAAACTATAGAAATTAAATTATATGTTAGATGCAAATGATATCGTCAATTGTTAATTATTATGCGTACAAGTGCATGTTTTTAAACATAAGTAATCGTACATGAATTCAAAAGAAAATTGATACGTAATTGGGATGAAATAGCACGTGAAATGATGATATGTTGAGGCTGGCAAGGCAATAGCAAAAGCAATGTCCATAACATTAGTATTATTGTACAGGAGCTAAACTGGTGTTGTGGAAAAGTGGCCTAGGAAGGAAGTGACCAAAATGTGTACGAAATGGCGGGGTTGGTGGGGTGTGTGAGTCGTGGCTTTCGATTAAAGCATATCTTTGGT